>NC_139977.1:16226270-16581270 GCF_963993115.1 Abramis brama
AAAAGGAGGCAGTCGACTGTATGATAAAGACATTTCAAAATGTGACATCAAATAGCGTGTAAAGTAGGGCTAGGTATTGATACAGATTTCTTGATTCTATTTTATTTGATTCAATTCCTGTTCACAAGCTCTTGACCTTACATATTTAATAATAATAATGATCCCCCTCAAAACAAATGTCTGTAACACTTTACAATAAGGTTCATTAGTTAACATTAGCTAATGTATTAATGAACTAACAATGAGCAATACATTTGTTACAGTATTTATTAATCTTTGTTAATGTTAGTTCATAAAAATACAGCTGTTCATTGTTTGTTCATGTTAGTTCACAGTGCATTAATAATGTTAAATACAACCTTTGATTTTAATAATGTATTAGTAAATGTTGAAATTAATATTAACTTAGATTAATTAATGCTGTAGAAGTATTGTTTCATTCTTAGATCATGTTAACTACTAATGTTAACTAATGAACCTTATTGTAAAGTGTTACCCAAATGTCTAACTTCAACTGACAAATTGTTTTGTTTAAAAAACGTATAACCCTTGTCAGCTTGACTTATGAATATTAATTAGGTGCTGTAACATATGCCTTGTAATCCTTATTAAAAAATGCGTGCTAGCTAAAGTAGCTTAACACAAACGTAATGAGTTAATTCAGTTCACTGCAGAAACGATATGTGGCATCTGTGCATGGCACCTAAAACTCTTAAAATATATACGATTGTGTCCCAAAAAGTTGCGGGGGCAATCTTAGAAATTACACCCATGTTTTTTCGTCACTAAACTAAACTACTATCCCTTCATTTGCAGACTCGAAGCACAGACCCTCTTAGTTATATGGAACGTGGCAGATTGGCCTGTGGAGGCGATGTCTGTATGGGCCTTGAGCCCTTTTTTGGAGACTTCAGAGGCTCATGTTCACCAGCTGAAGGCCTGGGTAGGACAAGTATCGGGCCGTTAAGTGAAAGTGATGAGGAGGAGGAGAGAGAGGAGGAGGACCCTGAAGAGCGCGACGGAGGACAAACTAGCGTGTTTGAAAGGGATTGTACTGAACTAGATATCACCCTCATTGAGGAGAACTGAAAGTTATCTGGGGAAGATCCCCCCCCCCCCTCACCTCCACCGCCAGCATTCAGCTCTGCACCACCTGCTACCTTACACTGGCAGGCCTCTCAGGAACCCTGCTGCCCTCGCATGAGGCGCGCAGGCGTAGACGCCCATTAATGAAGACATGCCGACTACTATCATATGCAGGCAGTCACAGACGCTGACCCATCAACATTGTACATTCCAGAATGAGTTGCTGAGACAGTCTGAAGGATGCAAATATTTCAAAAAGGTTTTATGTGTATCGGACGTCCTCTTAGAATTCATCTTCAAACTGACAGAACGGAACCGGAGGCGAACAGCTTCCCGCTTCTTTCTTCTTCTTTTTTTTTTGTCTTTCCTCTCGACTTGTTTTGATAGTAAGAATAGACTTTCTTGGATGACGGTTATAAATATCAGTGTTTTGTTCGGTTGAAATTTAAAAGGGCAGTATGACATAGCAGTATTTACTCTGCAGACCTTTATACTTCCTGACGAAGGTCCATCTAATTCAACATAAGCCTTAAGATGCCTGTTTTTTTTCTTCCTCTTAATCAAAAGATTCCTCAAGGAAATTAATTGTGTACTGTAGCTGTTGTTCTGTTTTTTTTTTCTTCTTTTTTTTTCTGCAGACTCTCTTTTTTTATCTGTACAATGCATTCCTCTAAAACTGAAATGTGTATACATTTATTAATGCACTGTATTTGGGACATTTAGAAAGAAACAATGAAAGCAACCACTGTATTCTGAAGGCACATTGTTATACTGTATTGTACAGCGAGTATTTGTTCAAATAAGTTGTGTAAAGATGGTAGCTTGAAGGTTGGAGACAGGCTATTTCTGTCATTTAGAGATTTTTTTTATTGTATGTGTGATCAATTCAGACTCGGTTTATGTAAAAATAAAGTTTATTTGAAATTATGGCGAGTTGACATACTAACGCAAATGAGTTTCCCTCATAATTAATGAATGGCAAAATAACATACATGCAACCGAGTTAAAATAATTGATTACTCTTTGCAATCTCCTGGATGTTATAAAATGGAATATCACAGGCCTTTTGATGGTAAATTTCCCACTGAGGTATGTTGTATGGCATGCAAATTGAAACACTCTTCATGTAGTGGACGGTTTGTAAGTCTTTAACTGTAACTCTGTCATTCTTAGTTTCCCATCACATATTTTTCAATTCAATTCACATTTATTTGTATAGCGCTTTTTACAATACACATTGTTTCAAAGCAGGTTTACAGAAAATGCATTTTTATACGGTACTATTAAGAGTGATCTGTTATCAGAGGTGACTGTTAAAGTAATGTCCATATGGCAGGACTGTACTGTACAGTTTTAAGATAATACAGGTCATGCGGGTAGAAACAATGAGCATGTTAAAGCATTGATTACATTTTGTGATCACAGTGATTCCAACATATGGAAATTTGGCGGTTTTGTATGTTGATTTTGTTGTAGTTTCTTACGAAGATATCAGCCACTATAAGGTAACCCAGTTTTATTTCCTTTTCAAATCCTGTTTTTACACAAATTTTGCCATTTGACTGTTATCACATGCTCATACTTTGAGCTTTAAATAGTAAAAGGAGGTCTACATAGTATAACTCCTCTTTTAGATGTTACTTACCTGGTGAAACTGGTAAAATTAGATAATTAACCTCTTTAGGATTGAAGCATAATAGGAATAGTTAATATTTACAGATTATTATATGTTTTCCCGATAAAATAACACATTGTGTTTATTTTCACAAACATTGTGGTTTAAAGTTGCATACATGTGTAATATATTCATGGAGCAATCACACCAGTGACAGGAAACACTGGGGCTGTGAAAGGATCTTCTGATGCAGTCAAGTCACAAACGTCTTGAACCAGAGCAGCTTTAGCAGGAATCTGTGACCAGGGAGGTTGAGAGAGGAGCTCTGTGACTGGAGCAGCATTAGACACCAGCTCTGTCTGGACATTTTTGGCTGCCGTGGCATGAATCTGCAGAGGAGCCTTTGTGGCGAACATGATGGGCATCATGTCAGGAACCGCTGGGAAGCCGTTTACCAGGGGCTGCTCTGACACAGAGCTGTGGAACCGTAGCGGGTTCTAGGGTCACAGCAGCAGGACAGCTCTGAAAAGGTATGCAAGTAACCTCTTTGTTGCCTGTGATTCTGACCTCTGTTACCTCAGAAGGATCTGGAGCAGAAGTGTCAGGAACCTTTATGGCGGCCTTGATTTCTGGAGCGGACCTGACAGGATCTTTGGGACACAGTTGCCCGTGGAAGGAACCTTTGGAGCAACAGTGCGAGGGACTTCTGAGGCCAGTGAAGCTGTGAAAAGGGTGTCCTGGGACTTTCAAGTCAGGATTCTCTGTGGGTCCTCAGCAGGTTCTAGAGCAGCAGTGACAGAAACCTTTATAACGACCTTCACTGGCATTTCTGGAGTGGCCGTGACAGGATTTCTGGGCCCAAAAGAGCTGAGAAAGTGAGCTCTGTGGCCATGACTGAAACCTCTGATGCAGCCGTGACACGGATCTCTGGGTCACAGATGGCAATTGCAGGAACCCGTGGTGTGGCAGTGCGAGGAACTTGACAGGGAGCTCTGGAAAGCTGTGGGTGACTGTGGTGCAGTACTTAAACTTAACTAATCTAGGCAAGTAGTTCCACTAGACGCTAAATCTACCGCCTCAAGCCAAGGTGCCAGACGCAACCGATGCCAGCCTGCCCCGCAAGACGCTAAGGCTGGAGGGACGGAGGGGCCACCTATGTCAGCCCGCCGGACGCAAGGCTGACCCTCTTCATAACCTACAGGGGGACCTGAAACATAATTAGACATTTTTTACATATTTCATAAGGCATAAAAATACAACTTGACATCTGTGCAGTGTATAAGGATTGCCTATATGACGTTGCAGCAGGTAGGAAGCTGATGTCTATACATGTATTCAGATAATCAAACCCAACCAACAAAAAGCCAAGAAAACTAAAACAAGAAAATGTCTTCAAAATCATTTAGCTTCTCTTAGACTCAGTACCTTGAACCAGTCCTGGAATAGCATCTGCTCCAGAAGAAGCCTCTGCTCTGGCTTGCTCTTCAGGCAACCCCGAATAATCATTCTGTGCAGAAAGATCGAGTGATGTCTGATTATTACATTCAACTTTACACTTGTTGTATAAGCTGTAAATGGGGAGATTCCTGCATTATCCATAAGAAAAAAATGTATAAAGCCACTGTTATCTCTGTTTTGCATGTTTAAGAGTTCCATTATCTTTCTTTGTTGTAATGAAATTCTCACCATCTGAAAAGCCTGGCTGGAACCAGACATTAGCATCCATCAAATTTATATCTCTGCTGTCTGTGAAACGGCTGGTGATCATGGAGAACAGCAGCAAACACTGTGACCACAACGTTACATGCTTCCCATGGTACTCACCCTTTTCGAAGTACTCTGGAGGACAGTACCTTGCTGTTCCTGGAGGAAAGAGTTTGTCACAAGTCTATGTTTGCTTTACCACTGCATGCTTTCTCACTTTACTCTGACTGAAATGGCATTTAATTTTAGTCAACAAAAATATTATGCTGAGAATGTTGTTGGTGCATTGTTAATATCTCGCTATGTCCCGTCTGATTATGACATGGTGTAACAGGTCATTTGAGTTTAAGTTCCTAACTAATATATCTGAAAGATAATACATACCAGAGTTGGTTTTGTAGGACGAGCTTTTCAGGAGGTCCCACAGCCGAAATCGATCAATTTGACCTCCGTGTTGACCAGGAGGTTTGGCATCTTGATGTCCCGGTGGAAGACCCCCCGGGAACAGTAGACGACAGCAACGTCAATCACCTGCCACATGAAATGACGCGCCAACTCCCTAAAGAGGCCGTCGTGATGCTCCAAAAAAACTGTGCATGTCCATGCAGGGCACGGGGTGCTCTTAGACCATGATGCATTGGTCGAGATGGTCCTGCCAGTCCAGCAGCTCTATGATGTGGCGACAGCTGGGGTCTTGATTGACACGTACGTCTGCAAGATGTCTGTTAAAGATCACTTCATCTGGAAAGCATCTGCTGTTTACTAACATCTGATAGACGTCTTTAAGATGTCAGTTTTACATACATTGTAATTCATAAACATCTTAAAGACATTTTCTAAATATATATTTGACATCTGACAGGAAACGTCCTATAGACGTATTGCAGATGAGAAAAAAAAAAAAAAATAGGTCTTCCAGATTTAAACACGCACATCAAATAGACGTCTCCGACTCTCCGTGATGTACGTGTGCTATCAGGGAAGAGTAATTTATATGTTTAGTTTTTTGGTTGACGTGTATGTGTTTGTAAAATATTTAGGTGTTAAGATTGCATTAAACATGCATATGATACATAACACACACAGTAGTGGTTTACAGTGATGTCCGGATTAGGAAAATGTATAGGGTCATTAAAAACAAATATCCCCATTCGAACATCACTTTTTAAAATGTTATATTTTTTTAGCTTTTTTTATTTATTAATCTTTGTGTGATTCAAAATGTATGATATTATATTGTATAAATAAATATTGTATTATTGGTTTTGTTATCTTTAGGCCTAATGTTAGATTTTATTTTAAACATTCTCATAGAGCACTAAACTTTTAATATAAATAATTTCTTGTAGGAAGAAAGTATAAAGACAGATGTTTTATTTGTGAAGAGTGGCTCCCAAAATATTTCGCCATTACGTTTTAATCTGATGTAAATTGATGCACTACAAATGTAGACACCTCATAGGACTCAATAGGACACCATGTGTGATGTGATCTTGACTTTACAAATTCACCAGTTGGTTAAAAGTAATTGCAAGAATGAATAGCTCAGCTAGTTTCTGAGAAAACTGAGAATATGTTTGCAGATAATGCAATGACATACATTTTAAGTGTGTCTGAACTGTCCTAGTACTTTTTGAGGCACCTCAAAGTTGACCTGAATGTATTCCAGAACGTATTTACCCAACAATTAGGCCTATTACAAAAATATAATGATAGCCAGTTTGGGATTATGGTTATGTTTTAGTGTTTGAAACCAAAACATGAAACCACTAGGCCAACTAACTATTTACTTGAAGTGGCCGGTGGGAAGTGGTTGTATTTTTTTCTCTCAGCCACATGAGGGCGCAAGACCATGAAAATCAGTGCGCATTCCCGTTTCAGAAATTATGGCAGTTACTGAGTGGAAAAAACTGAGGTGCATAAGCTCAGACCAATGAGGCAATATACGATCAACTTGTTAAAGAAATGCAAACCTGTCCTCATTGAAAGAAAACAAGTTGATAAAGACTGAATCCAATATGTGGCAATAAAATATGGCGGGATTTATAAGCAATTTTTTCACCACAAATGTAAAAAGGTCAAACTCTCCAGCACACAAACCCCCACCCTCCCCAAAAAGAGATTAAAAATATACATTTTTGGAGAGGAAGTTATTAAACCCTATGTGAGAAAAGTCAGTGGGCCCTATTTTAACGATCTGAAACGCAAGTGTCAAAGCGCAAAGCGCAAGTAACTTTGTGGGCGGGTCTCGGCGCTGTTGCTATTTTCCCGGCGGGATAAATGGCTCTTGCGCCCGGCGCAAATCTAAAAGGGGTTGGTCTGAAGTAGCTTCATTATTCATAGGTGTGGTTTGGGCGTAACGTGAAATAAACCAATCAGAGCGTCATCTCACATTACCTTTAAGAGCAGACGCGCCTTTTCCTTGGCGTATTGCTATTATAACGGCGGATTTGCCAGGCGCGCGCCAGGAGCGGTTCACAGCCGAGGAGAGCAACGCTCTCGTCACGGCCGTAAAAGAGAGAGAAGTAACACTGGGGATGGAGAAACACACCCAAATTAAACAGGCATATAATAATGTGGGTAAATGTGTAAGCTAGATGTATGCTTTTATAATAAATTGTCTATCTATCTATCTATCTATCTATCTATCTATCTATCTATCTATCTATCTATCTATCTATCTATCTATCTATCTATCTATCTATCGTTTGTAATAATATGATTTGCAAAAATGAAAACTGCTGCTTCTGTGTAGATTAGAGAATCAAAGTGTATGCGCGTTGTGCACGCTGTACATTATGGTCAAGCATGCGCCCTTAAAATAGCATAATGAACAACGCGCGACGCGCCACTGACTTTAGACTAGGTTTTTTCTGGCCAGTGGCGCAATTGTTTTATGGAACAGTAAAATAGCACCAGGGATTGTTTGCGCCGGAACACGCCTCCTTTTTTGCGCTGAACCGCCCAGGGAGCGCAAGTTCATTCCCTAGTTTAGCGACGTGCTTTTGTGGAGGGAAAAGCGCGCTTTGCGCGGGTGCAAAATAGGAATGAAACATGCGTCGGTGTACAAAGTCAATTGCGCTGGGTGCAAGATAGGGCCCAGTATGTTTAAATCTAATGCGACGACAGCCAACAAACAAATGAATCAATAGTAAAAATTCCAGATTTATTTTTTTAAATGAAATGTTTTATGTAAAGGAAAGAAAAAATGCGTAGACATATATTTTCTTTTTACAATTTTACAGGAGTTTTCAAACTCAAAGGGATACTCCACACAAAAATGAAAAGTTTGTCATTATCTTCTTACAAAATACACATTTTTAGAATGACATCACCAGTTCAACACATTTTTGAGTGAGCAATCCCTTTCTTAAATCAAAAACTGAACAATATTAAAGACTTGCAGGATGTGTGAATGTCTGTGTATGAGAATCAGGTGATTTTTGTTTCCTATTCCAGGGTGTAGATGTTCTCCTCCACAGGTCTTCTTGTGCGTATTTCATATATAATGTGTCGGGGCTCCTTTGAGAAACTGAGGTTCAAAACACAGCAATCATTGTTATTACACTGCATATCAAAGAGCATCATAGTATTATCGAAGTGAATCACATACTTACCACCCACTGTTAAATGCCTTCCCATAAAGGCCACCTGAATCAGAATATACATATTTCCTTTCAGCTCATTTACATTACAACTTAACTTATTTACTATAGAAATGTCATTAAACAAATGTCCAGTAGATTCATAACCATACGTACGTTTGAAGGTCAAAAAGGCCAGTGCGCCCAAGAGGAGCAGTAGCAGACTGAGAGACAGAGACAGCACCGGGATGTTTATCTGAAGTGTGATCCGAGAGATCGGCTCTTCCATCTTTGAATCACAAATTCACAAGGGTCTCATCATTTTAAGTTACAATTCAGCTAAAGTTCCTCAAACACTTATTAAATGTTATACTTCCACCCTACTCTTTATACTCTTTATATCTATTTATATTTTCATAAAATTTCTTAATACTATTTGGGAATTTTTTGGTCACACTTTAGTTTAGGGTCCAACTATTAACTACAACTTTACATAAATAAACTCCTAATTACTGCTTATAAATAGTTGTTTATTTATTCTACTGCAAGTTTTCCATTGTGGATTTATTAATGAAAGGCTCTTTTGTTTTCATCTCCTTTGTTGTGCGCATAATTATAGCCACCACCATTACAGAATACCAGACCCTCAAACAGAGTAGTCATGGACTTACCAGCTGTCCTGCTGCTCTGCCAGGAGCAAGAGCAGAAATCCAACACCCGAGGATTCCTACAACTGGCATGCTACACACATTTTCTGGACTGCTCCCTTTACCAAATACCAAATATCAAAGCACGCCTGCCCGATGTTGGTCCTCGGGGTAACTTTCACCACGTTTGTGGAGTGGGTGCTGAATAACATATCGGTGTTCACTGCAGACAGGGGGTCCAAGCCTGCCGCGATGCAGGAGCCAGTTAAGAGGACTGAGCAAACCATTGCCCCGGAGCATTTGAGAGAGTCTGACCCCCGGAGAGTCTGACCTCTGCATTATTTCTCTATGTCTCTTGTTCCCGCTGGTCCTGTCCAGAACGAAGTCTTCTGTGTCTCCAGAGTTCCCACCCAGTCTCCCTCTCCCGCCTCCTCTTCCCAAATCAGCCAGTCCATCAGCTCCTCCTCTGCTGGTTCCCTTCAGCCCCTCGACTCCTCCTCTAACGGCACTCCTTTGTGTGGATCTGCCTTGGGTCTTCAGGTCTCCAGCTCCGCCCAGCCAAGAGGATCCCCTGGCTCCACTTCCAGCTCCTGATCCCATCACTCCACTTCGGTCTGTCGACCCTTTTGGCTTCGCCTTGGCTCCCTCGGCTCCACGAGAGACCATTGTCCTTACGGCTCCACCGGGCTCCCTCGTCCCTCTGGCTACGCCGTGGTCAGATGTCGCTCTGACTGCGCCACAAACTTCCGAGCCACCCGCTGCGCTCCGTCTCTCCACCCCTTTGGCTCCGTCTTCCCTGTGGCTCCATCTTATTCCTCAGTCCCACCAGCTCCGCCTCAGTCCTCTGGCTCCTCCTCGAACGCTCGTCGCTGAGGCTCCGCCTCGGTCTCCAGAGCCCTCGATGCTCCATGAGGCTCCACCGGGCTCCCTCATCCCTCTGGCTACGCCTTGGTCAGATGTCGCTTTGACTGTGCCACGAACTTCCGAGCCGCCCGCTGTGCTCCGTCTCTCCACCCCTTTGGCTCTGCCTTCCCTATGGCTCCATCTTATTCCTCAGTCCCACCAGCTCCGCCTCAGTCCTCTGGCTCCTCCTTGAACGCTCGTCGCTGAGGCTCCGCCTCGGTCTCCAGAGCCATCGATGTCGCCTCAGTCATCCCTCTGGTGTCGTCAGCCATCATGGCTACTCCGCTGTGGGCTATCGACCTGGCTGTGTTCTGGGTCACTGCATGGCTACTCTTGATCCTGACTCCTCCCACTGTCATCGCCATCCTGGTTTCACCCACCACCACCTCCTCTTGTTTCCTGCCCTTCACCAGCCTCTCGTCCACCTCCAAGGCCCCCACCCTCCCTCCTCATTTGGACTGTTGTCAGCACGAGGACGTGCCTTTCCGGTGGGGGGGAGGGGGGTACTGTCACAGTTTCTGTTTAGTTTATGTGTTCCCGTTTTCCTTAGTTCCCTAGTTAGTCAACTAGGTTGTTAAATGAGTTCATCACAGCTGTTTCGGTTCTTCTTCATTGCTCCTCATTACTTTAAGCCCTGAGATTTTCTTTGTTCCCTGTCTGGTATTGACAATGTCTTAGTTAATGTGATTGGGTTTATTCTCCTGTGATTTCCTGAGTTTTACATTGTGAATTTATTAATTAAAGGCTCTTTTGTCTTCAGCTTCTTCATTGTGCGCATCATTATAGCCACCACTGTTACAATAAATATATTTACTGTCAGTTTTGATCGATTTAATGCATCCTTGCTGAATAAAAGTATTAATTTCTTTTAAAAAATCTGTCTCCAAACCTTTTGTGTATAGATAGATAATTGTGTATAGAGCGAGTACCATAAAAATATATTCATATTTTTTTCATATTCATGTTTCATATACTGTGTTTGAGCACCGGTAACTCACCATAGCCCCAGAATGCACATGAGTGACATTCTGCCAGGAAATGTCAGAGAATGATGAATCTGCTCCTCTGGACTGATCTGACAGTGATGACACTATGAAATTCAGAGTGAAACACAGGAAATTGCTTTTGCTGCTAATGCCAGTTGACGCGTGAGAAACATTATCTCTACCCACAAGGGTCTGTGACATTTGAGTTGCTGCGCTATGTGGTCTCTGTTATGTTAAGTTTGTGCATAAGTAGAAATAATAACTGAAATGCAACCGGTGATGCATCATATATTGTGGTTTGTCTAAGGAAAAACTTGCACAACACTTACTGTGCAATTCAAGTATAAAGGAATTAGTCAGTCGGCAGAAATTATTTTTTAAGGCAAGTCACAGGCAATTCCACTGTTTGTTTTCCTATCTATATTCTGAAGGTTTGTACAGAGGGGTTTGTTCATCATGATTTCTATAACAATTGATTCCTAAAAATATGGTGATATTTTTGTTCTTGCCATTGACAGCATTTTCTGATTTATGGAGGGACAAAAAGAGATTTCCAAAATCACCTCTGTCACAACCTTTATTATGCCAACAAATTTTTAACCTGGCTTCATCTAATGTTCATATTTCTGTTCTGGAGATTTATGCAAACTAGTGCATATTTAAATACATAATGCCTCATTTGCATATTTGCACGTAACATTTCACATACTTTTAATACAATACATTTGTTAAAATAACTACCCAGTTCATCTGTAGTGTCTTGCTTTAAAAATGCCCCTCACCTGTCTGTGTGTCCTGTTGTTCTGTAGTCATTGGGGTCGTGGTTGTTGGAGGCACAGTCGTTGGGGCTTCAGAAATGAACATACATGACGATTTATTCAAATATGAAGCTCTCCAAATGTTGTCCAAATTTAAAGCATCTGTATGACTTGCCTTTCATGACCCTCAATGTGTAGGACACCTTCTTATCATTGAAATATCCTTCTATGTCCACTCTACAGCAGTATGGGCCACTGTCCGCCTTCTGTATTCTTTGGATCCCGAGGTCCATTTGTCCTGACAGAACGTCTCCAATGAGCCTGTACCTGTCGGAGACTTTGGAGATGACGCCGTACTCATCAGTTTGGACGATGATGTCATTGCACCAGAACGTTCCACAATCCCGTCCCCAGCAGACGTGGCTGAGGCCATGGTGCTTCACTGAGTAATGACATGGCAAAATAACCGTGCTGCCCTCCGTCACGTGAAACGCCAACACGGAGCACCTGTCAACTGTACGGTACAAAAATAAGCAACATTTGAAAGGCTCCTTTAGATACGAATGTAGATACATTGTATTAGTGCAGTGGATCTCAACCTCTTTGACCTCAAGGTATGGTCCTTTTGGTCCATGGTCCACAACAAACTCACAATTTCTACCCAATAATATATTTAGAGTTTGGCATAAGTAGAAGAAAGATGTACATTCATTATAAAAAATAACCAAATATTAAGACATTTCTTGATCTTTTGTTGTTTTAGTGGTTGTTTTGTCATATTCTAAAAGAAGTTCCAAACGTAGGTTCGCGAGGAACCTAATCATTCAGTCCTGTCAATCATCATTCTGAGCATATTTAAGCAGCAGTCATTGCGCCATCCCAGTGACAATTCTTCCGGCATCCCTCCACCTCCCCATCTCCCCCTATATTTCTCTCACTGTATCAGCTGCTCAGTGAACCCAAACAAACAGATGAACTAGAGGAATTAACTAGCACTATGAGCACCATTCTCTCTGGAAAATTGGATATTGTTGCACCCATTAGATTAAAAAAGGTCAGAGAGAAAAGTAAAGCACCATGGTACAACAATACTACGCATGTTCTAAAGAGAGAAACCCGTAATTTAGAGCGTAAATGGAAACAAACTAATTTAGATGTCTTTAGAATCGCATGGAAAGACAGTATGTCACGTTATAAAAAGGCCCTAAAAGCGGCCAGGGCTGAGCACCTCCACAAACTAATAGAAAACAACCAAAACAATCCTAGGTTTTTATTTACCACCGTGGCTAGACCAACAAATAAACAGATGTCACCTGAACAAAATATTCCGTTACAGTTTAGTAGTAATGCTTTCATGAAGTTCTTCACTGAGAAAATAGAAAACATCAGAACCACAATTGTAAACGTTCAATCCTCAATCGCGCCTTATAATTCAGCCTCAATTATCACGACGCAAGAACAATTACAGTGCTTTACAACTATAGAACAAAAAGAGTTAAATAAACTTATCACTTCATCTAAAACAACAACATGTTTATTAGATCCTATACCAACTAAACTACTGAAAGAAGTGTTACCTATAGTGGAAGAGCCTCTCCTCAATATTATTAACTCATCTTTATCTTTAGGTCATGTTCCAAGAACATTTAAACTGGCAGTTATAAAACCTCTCATTAAGAAACCACAATTAGACCCGCATAATCTAGCAAATTATAGACCCATTTCAAATCTTCCTTTTATGTCTAAAATACTAGAAAAAGTGGTGTCCGCTCAACTGGGCTCTTTCTTGCAAGAAAATGACATCTATGAAAAGTTTCAGTCTGGATAGCACTGAAACTGCGCTCGTTAAAATTACAAATGATTTACTTTTAGCATCTGACCAAGGCTGTATCTCAATACTAGTTTTACTTGATCTTAGTGCTGCGTTCGATACTATAGATCACACAATACTCTTAGATCGACTACAAAATTATACTGGTGTTCAAGGACAAGCATTAAGTTGGTTCAGATCATACTTATCTGACCGCTACCATTTTGTCTATTTAAATGGAGAAAAATCGATCATAACTCCAGTAAACTATGGAGTGCCGCAGGGATCTGTGTTAGGCCCTCTGTTATTCTCAATATATATGCTGCCACTTGGAAATATTATAAGGAAACATGGAATTAGTTTCCATTGTTATGCTGATGACACTCAAATCTATATTTCATCATGGCCAGATGAAAACGCTAAATTATCCAAATTGACAGAGTGTGTTAAAGATATAAAAGATTGGATGACGCGCAATTTTCTTTTATTAAATCCAGACAAGACAGAGGTACTAATCATCGGTTCAAAAAAACGCCCACAAAACCTCTCACACTACAACTTTAACATAGTAGGATGTCCTGTTACTTTATCCTCTACAGTAAAAGACCTGGGTGTTATACTAGACTGCAACCTGTCTTTTGAAAATTATATTTCATATGTTACAAGAACAGCCTTTTTTCACCTTAGAAATTGCTAAGCTACGTAACATGCTATCAGTTTCTGATGCAGAAAAATTAGTTCATGCATTCATGACCTCGAGACTAGATTACTGTAATGCTTTGTTGGTTGGTTGTCCTGCGTCCTCATTAAACAAGCTACAGTTGGTCCAAAATGCCGCCGCTAGAGTTCTTACTAGATCAAGTAAATATGATCATATAACACCAATTTTATCATCACTACATTGGTTCCCTATAAAGTTCCGTATTAATTACAAGGTATTGCTACTGACTTATAAAGCCCTAAATGGCTTAGCTCCAGTCTATTTAACGGATCTTCTATCGCCCTATAATCCATTGCGCTCTTTAAGATCACTAAATTCGAGGCTTTTGGTCATACCTAGGATATCCAGATCCACCAAAGGAGGGAGAGCATTTTCACATTTAGCTCCAAAACTCTGGAATAGTCTTCCTGGTACTGTTCGTTGCTCAGACTCGCTCTCCCAGTTTAAAACTAAATTAAAGACGCATCTCTTCAGCCAGGCATTCATAATACTTTTAATCTTATAGTTAAATCCGACCTCTAGTTCATAAAAACGCCAGAGGAGAACTGGCCCCCGACTGAGCCTGGGTTCTCCCAGGTTTTTTATTTTTTATTTTTATTTTGACTGTGCCTCTAGTGTACCTTCATAAGGGGGTTGAGCTCGAACCTAGCCTCGAGTTTGAGCCTCCATTGAGGACAACAAGCCAAGTTCATTTACCTTTAACTATTAAGACTGGATGGGCAGGCAGGCTTGTGAAATTATTTTAAGTCATCTTGAGCCCCCCTTTGAAGCTTGTATTGGGCCCCGGGCCCCTGGTTGAGAACCACTGTATTAGTGTATATGTGACCCTGGACCACAAAACCAGTCTTACTGGTAATTTTTTTAAAATTGAGATTTATACATCATCTGAAAGGTGAATACATAATCTTTCCATTGATATATGGTTTGTTAGGATAGGACAATATTTGGCCGAGATACAACTATTTGAAAATCTGGAATCTGAGGGTACAGAAAAATCAAAATATTGAGAAAATCGCCTTTAAAGTTGTCCATTTCTATTGGCGATAGTGCTGCATCCATTCACAAAAATAAATGTTTTATATATTTGAGGTTGGAAATTTACAAAATATCTTCATGGAACATGATCTTTACTTAATATCCTAATGATTTTTGGCATAAAAGAAAAATCTATAATTTTGACCCATACAATGTTTTGTTGGCTATTGCCACAAATATACCCGTGCGACATGTGACTGGTTTTGTGATCCAGGGTCACATATAATGAAATATTTTTAAAAACGTAAAAAAAAAAAAAAAAAAACTATGAAAGTTCCTTTAGATTGGAATGTTGATCCACACTTTTATATATTGAATTAGTAAAAGAAAATCATGAGTATTTTTGTCTTGTTTTCCAATAAAAATATCCTACCATCTTTAGAACAAGCAACCTCATTAGCAATTTTTTTGTTTGTTTTCAGCATCAGCTAAAAATAAACTAAAAATAAACTTCTATCTATCATAATCTATATATAATCTATCTATCTATCTATCTATCTATCTATCTATCTATCTATCTATCTATCTATCTATCTATCTATCTATCTATCTATCTATCTATCTATTTTCAGTTGTTTTAGATTACTTCTGTTATAAGTTAAATCTCTCACAACATATTATCATGCCTTACATAATTTTATAATTTTATAGTTTCTTGCCTGAAATGGTGAGGAGGAGGATCCAGCGAAGGACTGATAACTGGGGAGGAGCAGCCATTCCAGTGTGGTGTTTAGGCAACACTGCCTTGTGCTGGGCGGCACCAGGGATATGCAGAGGAGGACATGTGAAAGAGTGACTGTGTTCTCCAGCTCTGCGCCTGTGACATCTCCAAGAAGGACAGGGCCACTGACCCATCTGCAGTCCTCATCTGGAGGTGGAGTCGTGCAGCAAAGAATAGGGCCATTGTGTGATGGAGATTTATCTGGATATCTAATGTTGCTTGTAAACAGGCTCCATGAATGAGTCGGTGGGCCTGCACACAGCACACGCCATGTCCATGATGGCACGTGTGTTTGCTATTGTTGGTAAACAAAGTGGCACAAAGTGTTCATGCAGTCACAGCTGGCGGATTAAGTTAACCAGCTAATTCTTCATCAGACTTGAGGAACTGGCTGAATTATAGAACAAACATGGACAGTATGAGTGAGAATATTCAGCTGGAACAGCTAGAAGACTGTTCGGGTATTTATATAGAATAGTAGGCTAGGCTACTTAAATTGTAAAATATAATGATTTTGTGATGTTGCAACTGGATAGCTCATTATTCATTAGGCTAATAAAACAATGTCCTTACAGAAGGCTTACATTAATTCAAAAAGCATTAAATTGTTTCTCAAATGAGTAACAATTTCTCTAATGAAACAAATGAATATAAAATTGTAGTCATAGCCTACCATGGCTGCATCCGAAATCGCATACTTCTGTAGGTAGGCGAAAAACAGTATGTGACAAAAGAAGTTTGTCCAAATTCACAGTTGCCTACTCATAAAAGAGAAATTCTGAAGTGCATACGATTGACACTTTACTATCCCATGATGCCACAGGAGAGGATTAGAGTGAATGGTAGTGAAGCGACACAGCTGACGCTGGTAGGTCACATGATAATGACAACATTGCGAATGTAAGTCCAGATTACATTAATAAACTACTCGCACTCATATTATATAGAACTTACTTTTTTAGCGGTCGTGAAGTAATTACAAAATAAGTACTACCTACTCGAGAGAGTATGTGATTTCGGATTTCGGCTGCCAAAGTGCGCGCGCTTGTGATACACCATCAACTTTTGTGCTGGCAGGCCCAAGAAAAAAAAGACGAGACAAATAAAAAATTACCAAAACCTTTGTTTTAGTTGAATAAAAAGAGGAGACAAAATATTACAGACTGTTTTAACAAGCCTCCATGAGCTTTCATTTTGCGTTTGCCTGATGTAAAGCTTTAAATCCTCCAATCAGAGCTTTTCTCTTTAAAAGGATAAATGTTCTGTCCGTTGTTTTACTTGCGTGCTTAGTGGTGCTCTCGTGAACTCACGTACCAGCCAACATGTATATGTGGGCCCCACATGGTTTATGCTTGGGCTACGTGGGTACCAAGTGGGTATGGTCCCAAAATGGGCATCTTATCTGGGGCCCACTTGGATCAGCTAAGTAGGTCCCACATGGGCAAAAACAGGTGGGCTCCCTATGTGGGTCCTAGTTGGGTCACTAATGGGAAATGAGTGCATGGGCTCAAAATGGGCAACACAAATGGGGCCCACTTGGGTTTATCAAATGGGTTAGACATTGGCAAACACAATCAGTGCCTACATGGGCCCAAGGTATTACCCACATAGGTAATCTCTATATGGGTTATGAATGGGAAAAAGATATGGGGCCCACTTTGATAAACCATATGGGTCAGACATGGGCAAACACAGTCAGTCCTATATAGACTGCCTACATGGGCCCAAGGTGGTAGCCACATAGGTAATCTATATATGGGTTATGAATGGGGAAATACATATGGGGCCCGCTTGGCCAAACCATAAGTGTCAGACATGGGCAAACACAATCAATCCTATATAGTCTGCCTACAAGGGCCCAAGGTAGTACCCGAATAGGTAATCTCTATATGGGTTCTGAATGGGGAAATACATATGGGGCCCGCTTGGCCAAAACATATGGGTCAGACATGGGCAAACACAATCAGTTCCATATAGGCTGCCTACATGGGCCCAAGGTAGTTCCCACAAGGTAATCTCTAAATGGGTTATGGATGGGAAGAACATATGGGGCCCACTTTGATAAACCAAATGGGTCAGACATGGGCAAGCACAAACAGTCCCATATAGGCTGCCTACATGGGCCCAATGGCCATGGCTCTTCAAATCCAGTCCTGGAGTGTTGGTGTTCAGCAGACATTAGTTCCAACCCTAATTGTTGACATTAAATATTCAAAGTGTCAACTTTTAGTGGTCTGATTTTGTGAGATACTGCAAAATGTTTATCTCCATATAGTTATTTTAAAATCTATACAAATGTTTCAAAATATCCAGAAAATGGTCACTGTACAATATGAAGAACGGGTTACAGAAGCTGTCAAATTCTGTCTATCAAAATAATGGAATTACAATGGCTTAGAGATGGGTAGAAGAAATCAAACCCCTATCAACAGCCATATGCTCTTATTCAATGGAGATACTCCAGAGTTTTCTGGTCAGTCGGTTAGTGACAATGTAATTCTAGAGATTTTGAATATTGGGATTAGGGTTTTGATTATTGAAAGGGGCAGTTCATGCCATGAGTTTGTGTAAGAAAAATATCCATATTTAAAACTTTATAAAGTAAAATAACTAGCTTCCGGCCAAACGGCCATACGCAGTCTACATGCGTATAAAGTGCTTACGCAACTTGTGACTTCAGAAGTAGCGTAGTGCATCATGGCGTAGCGTAAATATCAGCAGTACGTCGCATTACTTTACTTTATAAAGTTTTAAATATGAATATTTTTCGTACACAAACTCAGGCTTTGCTTCAGAAGGCCTTTATTAACCCCCCAGAGTTCTTATATAAAGGATGGATGCACTTTTTTTTGCTTCAATCTGATGGTTGCAATGGTTGCAATCCACTGCCATTATGAAGCTTGGAAGTGTCAATGTGTTTATTAATATAACTCTGATTGTATTTGTCTGAAAGAAGAAAGTCATATACACCTAGGATGGCTTGAGGGTGAGTAAATCATGGGCTAATTTTAATTTTTGTAAACTACTTTAATGCTATGTGTAGTTAGGATTCTGAATTAAGTGTAATGTTTCTCTACATATCATATACAGATTTCATATATTATCCGAACATATATTATCAGAAATTAGAGCTGCAATTGTTGAAAAGGTTTTGATCTCGATTCAAATACCCACGCAATATTTTCCTAAAGACACCGATTTGTCTTAAACCTTTGTCAAGTAAGATCACAGTGAACATTTATATCTGCGTTGGCGCTGTCAGTAGCCACATTTACATGGAAATGTTTTGTTTCGATCAGAATGAAATCATTCTGATTGATGAATCTGAACATAGTTTTTACATGAATGCTATGTCATCGGGTTGATGTGCATTTATAAGTCACAAGCTTCAAATCTGATTTAATCTTTTGATGTGCACGCACTGCACGAATATGCAGTTTCCTGCTGTTGTCACAAACTAACCATCCTCCGTTGTTTTAAAAAGCAGACTTATATTTACCTATTTCAGGTCCTTATTAGGAGACGAGAAGCACACAAAGCTTTGCCATGCTGCTTATATTAATCAAGCAGTAAAAAAATGATGCCCAGATGCCAAAAACAAGGCATCAGCAGATGAGAGTCGGAAACAAGCACTTGTTGGACAACGTGGTCCTGCACCACTTCACAGAATGATGAGTGGGAAGATAATTTTAGATTGACACAACAGTCATTTATTTTATTCTTATATAATATTACAACAACATCAGCTCGTAATTCAAATGATCACAGAAGTACTGAGATAAAAGTTTATAGTTCAGATTTAAACACTGTCTACAGTAGCAATCAAAATAGAGTAAATCAACTTTTGCAAGAAATCATCCTGGAAATGTAAGAATCATTCACACCTGTGATCACCTCAATTATTTTCCAAAGACACAAAGAATTATATTTGTATATTTTTACTTTAAAAGCAATCATAAATCATTAGCAATACAAAATAATTAAAATACTTAAATTATAAATCATTTTGTCGGCCCATTCTATCATGGACTGAGAATCTGATTGTGAGAAACTATCTAATATTAAAATGACAAAAAAGTCTTGAGACAAATAATGTATTATTATTATTTTTGTTTATATTTTTTTTTAATGGTTAACTTGTATCAATGAATGAATTGATGCTTTCAAACACATCGCATATTCATACTTTATAAACTGGTTTTATTAATACAAAATTAAATCGGAATAGTCTGAATAAATAAACAGTAATTCTCTATTGATTTCCCAAATGCCCTTCCAGTGACATTCCAATACCATGACCATTCCAACTGAAGTTTAATGCTGAGTAAAAGTTGTTATTCTTTCATAAGGTATTGTGACATGTGTAACATGATTTCTCTAAAATCATAATCTCTAAAAAAAACCTCATTTGTTTTGCAGAGGCTCTTAAGAAGACTGCACAGATCAACTGGCAAGAAACTGAGAGGGAACTCTCAAAATAGTCTGGGACAAGAGATGGAGGAGGACAGTGTCCAGAATGCACAAATTACTGTGTGCAGTGTAAGCTGTACTTATAAATGTATAGTTGCTGCTTCTTCTAAATGTCCCCAATTTATTTCCTGTTCAAATGTTCAAAGCTTTCAGTTTATATGTATGTTCGAGTGTTTATAGGTGAATATGCATGGAAGTTTATATGTATATGCGAGTATTTATAGGTGTATGCGTGCGTCAAGTTTATATGTACTGTATATGCAAGTTATTCACAAGTGTATATGCATTCATTACTAACATAATATGTATTGGTATGGATTTCATATTAGTGTGCACGTGTATTTCATATATGTATTTTGAACATCCAATAGTATACATGTATATGCGAGTAATTTATAGGTGTATATGCACGTGTGTTATGTATGTATTGATAAGCAAAGTTTGATTTAAATCCTACGTGGCGCCTCATAGAAATACTCTTTAATCTGACATAAATCTGCTTCTTTAAATATTGTCTCTAGAATTTCAGAATATAGCATAATATGATGGGTAATTTCAATAAAATTGAAATTTGAAAAGATTTCAATCTCACTGTGTGCTCTAATGCTTTAAAACTTGTTTGTGTGGTATTGCTACTCATTTAGATGAAACCCAGATGATCCCTAGTTGGGCCACATGCATGATTCCTAGTTGGGTCCCACCTAAAGCCCTGTGAAATCCTGCATAAAACCTAAATGAGTAAGTTGGTGGGGACAACATGGAACCCATGGACAAACCCACTAACCTTGTAGTACCCACAAAAAACTAAAGCTGGGACCAAGATGGGTCTTGTGCATGTAGCCCAGTTGGGGCCCACCTGTTTATAAGTGCCATCCTATATGAAATCCATGTGGCCAGTTGGCATGGGGCCATTATGGAACCCGTGGACAATCCCATACAGAGACAATTTTTCCAGCCCATTTCAGACCCACATGGGCCCCACATACAAATGTCGGTGGGGTTAATCTGGGACCGAGATGGGTCTTGTGCATGTTGCCCACTTGGGTCCCACCTAGTACCAAGTGCAATCCTACATGAAATCCATCTGGGCAATTAACATGGGGCCATTATGGAACCCGCAGACAATCCTACATGGGGCCCATTTTTCAGCCCATTTCATACCCATATGGGCCCCACATACAAATGTTGGCTGACGTCAGAGACCCACACTAAGAAAATAAATAGTTGAATAAAGTCGATTTTTTTTTTTTTTTCGCACAATAAGTATTCTTGTCGCTTGATAAACTTAAGGTTGAGCCACTGTAGTCACTTGGACTATTTTAACAATGTTTTTACTAACTTTTTAATTCTGGGCATTAAATTAAATTAAAGAATTAAATTACATACACTGTAAAAACGAACTTTTTGGTATAGTAATATATATTAAATTAACCATCATAATTTTTACTTTATAAAATTAAAATTCAATGAGAACTAGAATTTTCTAAGTAAAATTTTAAATATCTACACATTTAATTCATGTAATAAATTAACTGGTTGGAAAGAGTAAATATTATTATATATTTGCTTGTAATATTTAAACATTTTATAGTCACTTCACATAAACATAGTAATTTTAAGTAAATTTTAATCGAAAAGTATAGCGCGTTTGAATCCGCACATGCGTGTTTGGACAAGACAGTCTAACTGCCACTTTGGGTCAGACGGATTGGTGAGCTGCTGCGTGGCTGCTTTTTGTCATGTTTGAGGTAAGTTTGTCTTTCTGTTTTACAAAACATGGGTCTGTGTGGATTTTGATTGATGATTCTTGTTTACGTGACTCAATAAACATTAATGCTCATCTTATAACATGACCTCATATTAGTGTAACGCGTCTGGGTTATCCACAGTACATTAACGTTATAACCCTTACATTTCACTTCCTAAGTTACATTAGTTAACGTATATTTAATCGGAAAAGTTTTCAATAGTTTTATAGATAAAACACTGTTTTTCGTGTAAAAATTTCAAACTGATTGGATACCGTTGTAACTGCTAGTAGCTTGCTAACATGATTAGGCCTTAAAATTAACGTTAACCGCTTTCCTGCTGAAGTAGGCCTAACGTTACGTTAAGTTAACGTTATAAGTTACGTTACCGTTGACTGTTGTATGGAAAAGTTTGAATTTTCTTACTGAATACGGTGAAGTGGGAGAAAAAAGAGAGTAAACTTTATAGTTACCTACACAATGTGAACGTAATTCTTAGGTGTAGGCTATTTAAATGCCTGAAATGCACTATATAATCACACCGGTTTAATCGTACGCATCAAAGGGTTAACATACTAAAAAAGACCATATGGTTTCGATTATGTATGTGTTCATTCTGTTATGATAATGAAGTCACTTTATATTTTTGTTTCTCAAAATAATTATATTTTTTTCTTTTTCTAAACTGTATGCAGGAGGACAGCTGCAGTGACATCACTCAGCACATCATTAAAATACTGGTTGTCCATGGTGCTGATGGAGAAGATCCAATCGATGTATCCAGCCTTCTTAAAGGACAAGTTCGGTATTTTACACTTAAAGGGTTAGTTCACCCAAAAATGAAAATTCTGTCAGTAATTACTCACCCTCATGTTGTTCCAACCCCATAAGACCTTCGTTCATCTTCGGAACACAAATTAAGATATTTTTGATTAAATCTGAGTGCTGGATCACTCCTCCATAGGCTTCTAAGACACTATAACTTGCTGGCCCAGAAAATGTATTAAAGACATCGTTAATATAGTCCAAGTGACTATAGTGGCTCAATCTTAAGTTTATAAAGCGACAAGAATACTTTTTTCGTCACCACATATCACACACATGACCAGCGTCGCCCAATAGTGAGCCTACGTGTGACGTACAACACAGACGCACTGCGCTTAAACACTACGTGAAAAGACCCGAGGCCCAGAGAGAAGGAAATGAAAAGTGGAATAAAGTCGTTATTTTTGTTTTTGCGCACAAAAAGTATTCTCGTCGCTTTATAAACTTAAGATTGAGCCACTGTAGTCACTTGGACTATATTAACGATGTCTTTAATACATTTTCTGGGCCAGCAAGTTATAGTGTCTTAGAAGCCTATGGAGGAGTGATCCAGCACTCAGATTTAATCAAAAATATCTTAATTTGTGTTCCGAAGATGAATGCATAGGTGCACTGGAACAGTCCTTCCTAAAACGCATTAAACTTTCGTTGACAAAGACGTGAAACTCACCGAGTGGTCAGGGGTGTTCACTGATATGCTCACACAAAAATCGCTGTAAAATATGCTTTCCAACAGGTTTTATCATAGTTTTTGTCTAACTCCATTGACTTGTATTGGATGTGCTGTGAGGTACGGTATTACTCCGCCAACGGAAATGTTTTTTTTTTTTTTTGCTACCACAGAAACCGAAAATTCTCGGGCCAGAAGCATGTGTCCAAATTTCAATCTTAACCGTTCTATTTAATCAGAAACGATCTGAAAACAGGGCTTTATGTGTAAAATACCAAACTCGTCCTTTAAACTCTCCCCAAAAGTTCAAAGATTGAAGATGAAGTTGTATTAAATGCTATGGTATGATAGAACTGTTTAAACTTTCATTTGTTGATGTTTTAATACATTAAAGTTGTAATGGTATTCTTTAAAGTTCACTATTTCAGAGTGCTGTTTTGAATGTTGAATGTTTTGCATGAATTTTTTTTAAATACATTTTTATGTTTAAAACAAGGGTTACAGTATAATTCTGAAGTTTTACTGAATGCACCTGTGTCAAGAGATGACTGTGAATGTCCATTTTTGTATGAAGAATTTTTTGATGACTGAAAAATAAATAAACTGTTTAATTGTATTTTAATTGTGTGATTTGTGAAAAATATAGAGAAAATGTTAATTTATGTTCATGATTATTTATAAAAAAGAAATTAGCAATGTTTACATAATTGTAGGGAGTATTATAATTTCATAAAACTAAGTAAATGAAAACAAAAAAACTTAAATAAAATCTACTTATTTACTTCATTAAATGGTAAGATTTACTTCATAATTTCATAAAAGCAAGCTTCCTAATTATAAAACAATAAATAAACTTTACTTAATTACTTTAAATAAATATAGCTTCTAAATGAAATGTAAATAAGTAATTTTTACTTAATTTCTTCATGAGCGTTACGTTCAATACTAAGTAGATTTTACTTGATAATGACACGTAAGTTGTACTTGATATTATGGCAGTAAAATTTACTTAAAATATACTTGTGCAAATTGTTACGAGGATTTTATTAAGTAAATCTTACAAGTAGTTTTTTTCAGTGTAGAAGGCTATGAAAGAGTGAGACAGCTCTCAGATTTCATCAAAAATATCTTAAATTGTGTTCCGAAGATGAACGAAAGTCTTGGAGCAACATGAGGGTGAGTAATGACTTACAGAATTTTCATTTTTGGGTGAACTAACCCTTTAAGGCATTGTTGTCAGAGGTTTCTTTTCAAGATGTTTGTGACGTGGCTGGCTGGTCCTCTCCGCACACCTTCATTGGGTTCAATAACCTGGAGATTGAATCTACCCCAGGCTCTCAAGTGCTTCTCAAGGGCTACTTTCCCATATCGTCAACATTCTGGCGCAGCGTCTCGTTCTCTTTTCAGGGAACCAAGGTTATATTCGTAACCGAGATGTTTTTTTAAAATTATTATTATAATAAAAATAATACAAAAATAAGCAAGCACATATAGTCCGCTTATTCCAAAATTATGTTACAACTATCTTCCTCGTTGTGTACACGCACTGCGAGAATTCCTGTACAACATTCATTACTCAGAAGTGTGAGTTTATTTTTAGTTGTTATGAAGGAAGGAAGTTTCACAGGTGTGGCCTATGAGTGTTATAAGAGTTGTGAACCATTTAGGAGGGGTAAAGATACAGATAACAGAACATTTTCATGACCTTCTTTACAACATAGGCCTAGTTTCTATTGAATTAAGTTTAATGATCTTTCTGAACCCACATTGGCACTTCTAGCTCTTGTAGCCTGGTAATATGAAGGATATGAGAAAAGTACAGAACCAAAATACATTTGTGGTAAATTAATCATTTAAAATTTAATATCAGATTAGTTTTAATAATGATATAGTGTTAGCCTCTAGAAGTCAGAGAAAAGATAGTCCAGAGAAATGATTTCTCTGATCAGCAATAACAGCTGCCACATTATTACAAACAATACAACAGAAAACAGACTCCACACTGATCAACTTAAACGTGATAGTAAATGTGAATTTGCTGAGATATTAACTCCACTGTTCATATTCATTTTCAGTCTGTATCTGATAGACGTTTTCCGTAGCCATCGCTCTGTTGTACAGGCCCACACTGCTGCCAGTGTTACTGTAGATGACAGAGTTCTCGGAGTTCAGGGTTCTGAGGGAGAGAAAAATGATAAGAAACATCTAGCATAATGACTAGCGATGCCCATGATATGATCAGGCCTCAATACAAACATAAAATGTGACCTAATGGAGGGATATTCTTTCTTTGATGCTGACTATGGTATGTGTTGCATTCTTCATATCATTTATTTTTTTATTTATAACATGCACAATAGTATTGCTTAAATAATTAAGATAGACTACCGTACAAAAGTCTGGGGTTGGTACATTGTTTCTGAAAGAAGTTAAATCACCATCATGTTCACCAAGGCTTCATTTAATTGATCAAAAACAGTAATATTATGAAATATTATTACAAATTAAAATAACTGTTTTTATGTTTGAATATATTTTAAAATGCAGTCTTCAGTGTCACATGATCCTTCGGAAATCATTCTAATATGCTGATTTGGGTCTCAAGAAACATTTTTTATTATTATCAATATTGAAAACAGTTGTGCTGCTTAAAATCTTTGTGGAAGCCACGATACTATCCCCCAGGATTCTTTTATGAATAAGTTTAAAAGAACAGCATTTATTCAAAATTGTATTTGTCATTACATTAAATGATTTTGTTACAATGTAAACGTGTCTACTGCCACTTTTAATTGGTTTAATGGGTCCTTGCTTAATAAAAAGTATAAAAAAAATCTTACTGACCCCAAACTTGTGAACACTATTGTATAAAGTGAATGGTTTTGTTTTATAGGAACATTTTAGCATTTGGTCAGCATAATGCAAACTGCAAATTCCTATTTCAGTCTATTATTTTAAACATCTGTTTTAAATCAATATAATTTTGGAATTAATGTTTTTAATCATTCTAAATTAAGCATAAATAGCACTTGAAGGAGTGACTTACATGTCTAACGCAGCTCTGCTTTTCTTCTTTTGCTTCCCTGAAAATAGAAAACGACAATTTCATTTCATAAATAAACGCAACGAGTTTTGCAGTTCAATTTTAAAGTGTGAAGTGCCAGTTTGGACTCACATAACAGAAAGCCAGCAATGACTACCACAGCCAACAGTAACAGGAGAATAGGCACAATAACTGCAGATGCATTTACCTTTAAGAACAAATCAGTATTAGGATATCAAGTCATCATTGTTTCAAACCGTAAAACATGTAAGGCTTCCTGTTATGGTGAAATACTCACACTCTCTTTGTGTTCCACAGAGGACGAATTAGGATACTTAACTGAGGTTTGTGCTTTATAACGAAAAACACAATCAGCATATTTGCAAATACAAATACAAAACAATTAAAAAGAGCACAGATCATCAGCTGTGTTATACCGGATGTTGTGCTGGAGTTCCACAGTCCAGTAGTGCTGCTCTCGGGAGCATATGAAGAAGTCTCTTGTGTTTTATTCCTTTCTAATAAAAAAAAAAGGATAATGTCACATAATATTTCTACACTAACAATTTAAATGTCTTTAAATAAAGCAGAGATCTTTAATGACTAAATATTTGTAAAATATGCAAGCGCCAAAATCTCACCACTTGGTCATTATTAGCAATGATAAATTATAGATAATGAAACGTTTTTTATTGTAAATGAACATTTTGTTTCAGTCATTATAGATTCACTGCCAGGGTTAAAATCATAATACCTCCTGATGTTTCAGTGGTCTGTGATTCAGGGGTTATAAGCCCAGAACTAGTGGTTACCAAAGGCTCTTGTGTGGTCGGACCAGGTGCTTTGAAACAGGATGTAGAATTTTCCTTTTTTAATGTTCAAACTCTCACATGAGCACAAGCTATCAGAAAACTGCTGAAAGTACTGACTTTACACAGAACTGATCTCATCTGTGATGACTGAATGATGGCAAATAATGTCAAACTCGTCACCATCACCAAAAATACCTACTTTTTTAGGCTTGATTTTCAGTACTGATTTGGTTTTGTCTGGTATGTTTTCATGATTCGGCCATCACAGATTCACAAAGACAGTATAAATTCATAGATATTCACATAGAAACACACACAAGTACCCTCTGTCATGACAGTGGTGAATACTCCTGTGATTTCATGCTCAGATGTGCTGCTCGACAGGGATGTAGTTTCCCATGTTGTTGGAATAAGTGCTTTGAAGAAAGTGTATTTCAATGCAAAACTGTACTACTTTTTAAAATATCAACAAAATTAGTATTATTATTTTGTTTTGTTTTAAAATCTGCACTACCATTCAAAAGTTTGGAGTGTGTAAGATTTTCTAACAAGTCTCGTATGCTCAACGAGACATTTATCAGATTCATACTGTAAAAAACAGTAATATTGTGAAATATTACAATTTAAAATGAATGGTTTTATTTTATTTTAATATATTTAAAATAAGTTTTATTCCTGCAAAGCTGGATTATCATTAGTTTTCAGTGTAAAAAAAAAGTTGCTTCCTTAAATTTTTTAAATACAATCAACTTGGACGTTTAAGTCATTTCAACTTAAATTACATTAAACTGACTTTAAAAAGTGAGTTGAATCTTGTAATTTATAAAAAAGTAGAAAATTGCTTAACTTATTTTGATGAGTTAAAGCAATGTAATGCAACATATCATAACTTATTGATCATATATTTTTTACAGTGTGATCCTTCAGAAATCATTTGCCGCTCACAATTTTTTTGACAGCATTTGTTAGTAATATTTTTTGTAACAATTAAATATCTTTACTATCACAAAAAATATTTTACTTTTTTACTTTTATTCCTTTATTTTAAAAAATCGTACAGACCCCAAACCAAACCAAACCCAACCAATAAACAAAACAACATTTGTAGGCTAGTGAGTAGCCATTACGGCTTTGCTTACCGTCATTAACAAACAAATGAACGTAATACATCTCGTCATTAAACCATCCAGGAACATGTATGCGGCATCCATATTTGCCAGAGTCTTTTTTTTTAATGTCAAGGATTGTCAAAGACACGTCTCCATGCGATATTTCTCCCTCCAGCGCGTATTTGGTAGATCTTTTCCTCACCACTTTATCCCCATCGCTTCCAATAATTTCATCACCACAACCCATTTTGGGAATGTCTCCTCTCATCCAGCATATTTCACATTTTCCATGGTATTTGCTGTCATACTTGCATGGCAAAGTGACGCGATCACCCTCGAAACTCTGTACGATGACGTCGCTGCATTTACAAACTGAGAGAGACAGTGACTTTATTTAAATAACCTTGAATTTGAAATTTAGATCATAAAATGATCCAAAATATTGTAGATAAATAATCTTAAGGGTTACTGCAAAATTAAATACTACATAAAACATAATATTTTAAAATATCAAATAAAAAAATTATTAAAATATGTATATATTACATTTTACTCTTTGCCACAAATTACTGATAGTAAGCACACCTCAATATAAATGTGAAACTCACTCGTCAGATAACAAATAATCCAGGATATAAAGAACCAGCTCTGAAGTTCAGTCATGATGGAAAGGTTTCACTCTCCCTGAAAGCAAATGCTCCAGACTACCTCATCTCTCTTCTTACATTGTTTCCCTTTACACGGAAGTCAAGATGCACATGACACCTTCTCAGCTTTTCTTAAATGTGCAAGCAGACTTCTTTTTACAGTTTCACTTCTATATGTGGCCTACTACTCTGTGGTCAACTTCAAAAAACCAAAAGAGAGGTTTGTTAGAACTGAGAACTTATTAACATGTACCGCAAAAATCACAAAACACACACTTCTACATGTGAAATTTGCGACATGCGACAGTTTTTCATTTTTTTTATTTATTTTTTTATTAATGTTTAAGTGTTTGTACATCATTGGAACTTTTAGGTTGATATGTTTGATGCGACTGCGGTGAACACTAGAGGCCGCTACTGTTGTGTGATAAATCAGATTCCGTTTCCAAACATGCTCAAAACTTTAAGCCCACGTGGAGTTGACAAAGAAACATTCAGTAATTGATTTCTGAGAAGGAGATGCATGACATATGATTCGAGTTATATTTTGTAAGCTTTTTACAAAAAGACTTGGCAAATGAAGACACAGGCTACAAACATTACAATGAAAAAGTAAAACAACAACAACGACAACATTATGTAAATTGAGTTATCTCAAAGTTATTTCAAAATTAGATTAATAATCAATCAGTTATTTTATAATAGGCTATAAATATTAGCCACTGAGAACACCCCCCCCCCAATAAAATAAAAAAAAATCCCCGTCACCATACATGTGGTCATAGTGACCTCGAGTCTGACTATCACACCATATCTGTCTGTGGTTGTTGTAGGGCTGGGAAGATCTGGCAGATTTTTAACTTCCCCATGCTGCTGGTGCGTTCTCTGGAGCGCCGCAGTCCTGAGGGCAGAGCGTTCAAATGGATGTGTTAATGCACAGTAAGCAAAACAGGCCATGAGTCACCTCTTTCACTTCCACTCAGCAATGGAGACACATTCTGAGAGCCAAATTTAACGCTCTGCAGCACGAGAAGTCAAATAAGTTTCCACATAGCCATATAGAAACGAGCAAGCGTTCTTGCTCATGCATTATCTTGTTCATGCATCTTCTTGTTCATGCATTAAATAAAATGCTCAGAGTACACTTTTCAGACCATATAATGTTGGGTAAAGGCTTATTTGGGTGAATGTGACAACATGCCAAGATATTCACTCCAATATATAATTATATATTAAGTAATGAGTAAAATTTCCAATGTGAGTTCACACTGCTCCCGTGTCAACACGTGGTGCTCTCATGAACACGTGTTGGAGATTGATATTTTGTAAATTAAGTGATAAATTGTTTATTTTTTGCGCAAACAATGCACTCGCACTGATTGGTCAGATGGCCCAGTCTGCCGTGACTGGTCAGACACCAAACGCTTATTTTCATATCCGTCTCTTCATAAAATTGTGGTTAAACCACTGGAGTCACATGGATTACTTTAATGATGTCTTTGAGGCTTGAAACTGGTAGTTGCGTAGCTGTCAATGGACGGACAGAAATCTCTCAGATTTCATCAAAAATATCTTCATTTGTGTTCCGAAGATGAACGAAAGTCTTACGCGTTTGGAACAACATTATAGGGTGAGTAATTAATGACATAATTTTCATTTTTGGGGTGAACTATCCCTTTAACAAAATATATTGCAAGAAAATTAATGAATTATTTAAATTTGTACAATACAGTTGCTAGGATTTGCTGTACTGCCTCTAATTTAAGTTTACGTGGAATTAAAAGATAATTTATTACAGTTTAATTACATTGAGAATCACCACTGAGACCAAACAAAAACCTTAATAAAAAGTAAGGCCTGATTTCACACACAGGGCTTACATAAAGCCAGGATTAGGCCTTAGTTCAAATTAGGACATTTAATTAGCTTTTATTAACATGCTTTAGAAAAAAACAAAAACAATACTGGTGTGCATCTTGAGACAAAACAATGGACGTATTTTAAGATATGTTAGTTTAAGTTCCTTTCAGTTAAAACATCTCAAACATGCATTTTAGTCTGGGACTAAACCTTGTCTGTGAAACCAGGGGTTAATGTTTTATGACACATTATAATAAGAATTCCAAGCTAAAATATGTCACATTGAAAACAAACTTCATTTTCTTAATGCAAACTTTTTTTTTAGAATGAATTCAGAATAAAATGCGATCTGGACATGTTCATTAGAGGTTTCACCCATTCACCCATTTATGCTACAAGTGTTAAATATTTCTCCAGATCTAGACCATAAGATTAATTACTTGCTAATCTACTTACGGAACAGAATTGCGATGATTAAACCCGGGATGAAGACAATGGCTCCCACTCTTACAGTATTAATGACAAATGCTTCCATTGCTTCCTAAAATGACACACCAAGTATGGAATGAGTGTCCAAATCATGTCCAAAACAAATAAAATCAAGATGCATATACATTTACATAGATTACTATCAACACATTGAAGCCAAAATATAGACTGACAGCAAAAGCAGAACAGCTAATGTTTCTGTCTTTGTAAACAGATGATTGCATTACCTCAGTATGGACCACTGCAACGGGTTCATCTATGTAGATGCCAGTAATATCTGAAATAAATAAATATGTTTACATTTCCTCTTGACAGATATTGGCTCATATTTCTGAATCACTTTCAATGTTGATTAAGTGTGGTCATGATTATATTCATACCTGCAGTTATCTTTTCTGATGTGATATACAGCTCAGTAATGAGTGTGGTTGGGTCTGATGCATGGTATACTGTGTGTGAAACAAAAATGGTTAGTCAGGGTTATTTTATCTCATGGGAATTCCTATAATATACATTATGATTAATAATACGATAAATCAATGTATTGGCTAATAATGAATTATTGATTCATTATTGAAATTAATGAATGAAAAAGGACAAAAAAATATTTTCATTAACAATAAAATAAGTTAAAATACAGTAAAAACAGTTGGAGTTAAACAGTTGAAAACCATTTTACATTTTTTGGTCTTGTTTTTTTATGACTAGATTGTTCAAAAGAACAGCATTTAGAAAATAGAAATATTTTGTAATATAAATGTCTTTACTGTCACTTCTGATCAATTTAATGCATGCTTGCTGCATAATATTATGAAGTTCTTTGTCAGGTTGTCAGGCAACCTGTCTATGTTTATCATGTCCTTGGATGTACGACCTCTGACATCAGCAACAAAAGAAGCAGTTCTACAATTTGCATGTTAAACCGCTAGATGCATTACCATTGTTTTACCCTGCTCAGAACAGAGCTGTGACACACTTATTACTGAAAGGTTTCACACCTTGCTTTTCCTGCTTTGACGTTGTAGAGACCAGTTGTGTTTCTGAGGTGACTCTCTTTGGATCCAGACCTTTTATGGAAGAACAGAAATACTATACATCATCATGTCTGAGCATATTAAAATTAATAAAAAAAGACTCAATTGAGTGGTTACTCACCATTGCTGATAAACAGATAAACATTGTGACTAATGTCATTGAATAGTCCAGGGATCTCGATACGGCACACGTACAACCCAGCATCCCTATTTTGAGCAACCCTTATGGTAAGTGAAACATCTCCTCGGTCGAGTCCACTGACCAAGCTGAATCTATGCGACTCTCTGTAGTTCACTTGCAAGCCGTCAGAGGAGATAACAGTGTTCTCACAGTGGAACCATGACTGATGTCGCCCCCAACAAACGTTCAGTAGGCCATTGGCGTTAATGTCATATTTACATGGAAGAGTAACTGTATCCCCAACCTGTCCAAACACCAGTTTTGATGATTCGCTGCAGGCTACAACACAAAAACAGAGAGAAGTATCAACACTTGTTAATTACATCATATATAAGGTAAAAAAATATTAGATTCCTCATGCATTTCACACATTTTTTCCCCTTATAAAGGCATAACTTTCACTATGGGCAACATATCAAACTAATCAAATAAACTTGAAGTGAATCAACTTTGTAAAAACAAAATTACATAGAACATTATACACATAATATTGTACACAGACCACAAAAAAAAAAAAAAAAAAAAACATTTTCTTGGTTTTGTAGTCAAATATCTGAAATTCTTAAAAACAAGAAACATTTAAAGAACCTTGTAAATTGTGTATGACCCGTTTTATCTTAAATTAAGTTTCTTTTTTGTATCCCTTAGGCATTTTTTCTTCTTTTAAGCATAAACTTTATTAAATGTTGCTAGAGTTATGCTTAAAATAAGAAAAAAATGTAAAAGAGAAGTAAAACAAGACAAAAAGATACTGATAGTATTTTTGCACTGCACAGGAATGAAATATAGTACACAGTAGCCTATTGTACATTATTGCACTACTGATAGAAGTATTATTTGTACTTACTTGCTACATGTATACTTGTTGAGATAAATAGAAAAACAATCATTTTCTTTGCTGTGGTACACTCAGTAAGTCTCTAATTCATGTGTGAATGGCTCATATACTAAAAATACAACTTCTCTTTTCCATGACGGCTGTTCGCCAATGGGAATAACTTCAACGTGCTATTGGTTCCAAAGCCAGACAGAAAATTTGTATCCTTGTTGTAATTGTTTATGTAATGGATTTTAATATACATATTATTCTAACGTTTTTTTAAAAAGAAATTAATCATTTTGTTCAGCAAGAAGCAAGAATTAAATCAGTAAAAGGCATGTTACAAAAGATTTCAAATAAATGATTGATCAAATAAGATACTACAAACTTTTAAGAGAGATATACTGGGAAATAATAGTAATCTTTAATGATAAAAGATGTAACTTAAGCATTATTTAAAACCTGTTGGGAACTTCTCATGTGTCATATAGTGTCATGGGTGGTTGCAGGAAGGCAGACGGAGACAAAGATATATTTCCAAGAACGAAGGTTTAATGTAATTAAAATACAGGACAGCAGAACAAATAAATAGCTACACTAAATATAATGGAGATTAGACGAAGACTGACAGAACTTAAATACAAACACAGATGACACTGATTAACAGAACACAGGTGATACAGATGATAAACTAAACACAGGTGATACAGCTGAACTAAATGACAGTAACCATAGAAACGAAGGAGTGGCGGGAAAAGAACAAAGGAAAACAGGAACCAATCAAAACACAAACTTAACCAACTTTTTTTAGTTAATGATCTGTAAGAAAGGGGCTTTATTAGTGCTGTTCATTGATTCGAGTACTTTTTTGACATTTGGGTATAAAGTGTTTTAATTCTACAATATATGGTGTAAAAACGTCCGAGTGCTGCCCTCTTCAGGTTAAACAGTGGCTACTGCAGTTGAATTTTCCTATTGGATGTTTGCGGTACTACGTGACGTAAGCGGTACTACGTGACGTAAGCAGGTTCCAGCTCACCACGCCCTTGGTACGAGCTCACCACGCCCTTGGCGGTATAAAAACCATCTTGTTTCATCAAAACCACTGTAGCGAGTCAGGAGTTGGAATTGCGAGTATTGAAAACGATCAGGATAGAGTAGAAATGGGCTTCTCCGAACAGCTCGCACTGAAAAGCGACGCAGTGCCAAACACTGCTCCTCCTGCATGGACTCCACCACCGCAGCGGCATCTTGATGTGAGTGATCATATATATTTTAATCACAATTTATGGTTAGGCTAAAGTTAATCCTCAGGGGTCGACAAACGCGCCGGCGCATTTTGCTGGATTTTTTCACATAGCGGTAAAATATGACTATGCCTACAGAGAGTGCGCGCTATTGACATCAACTCGATAAAACTCATCAGATGCATGTACTTTACGTCGTCTTGCGACCCTGTGAGGAAGTATTTATTTTCACTCAGACACTGGCCCCATTCTCCCTTGCGCGGCTGCTTCGCTAGCATCGGATGCCGATCGTGATGCGGGAGTTAAGACCGCAGTTTGAGCCAACGGCTCGAATTGATATGGCTCTGGCCCTGTGTCCACAAACAATTCACCCTCCTCCACTTCACCTCCAGGTGAAGGTGGGGGAGAAAAGTCCTCGACTTCAAATGACAGCTCTGTTGCAAAGCTACTTGCGTCACTCCAGTCACTCTCCATTTTAGAGTCTGACAGCAGCTGTCAATTAATCCGTCACTGCGGGTCCGCAGTCCACAGCCCCGCCCTCGGTTCGTCCCCTCTATCTCCGCTGGGCTCTGCCCACTTTTCCAGCATTTTTCAAATATTGCCAGTGGGTGGAGTCAGGCTCTGACCAGGGGTTTATTTACCCTTTAAAGTCCAAACAAGCACTGACACGTGACAGTACTCCCCCCTCCCAGTAGCCGCATCCTCGCGCCGTAGATAGACAAACTGCGGAGGGAGGGAGGGAGGGGGCTCAGGGGGGGGACAAAGAGCAGGTGAAGGGCAGACAGAAGGCAGGAGGGACCAGGGCGGAGCAGGTTGTGCAGGCGGCGGGGGCGGAGGGAGGAGCCATGGTGGAGGCAGGGCAGGCGATTCCAGGGAGCTGACTGACGGAGGTGGAGCAGGTGGAAGTGGAGACCCGGAAAGCCGACGAGCCCTGGTGATGCTGAGGATCCCGAGGGACATAGCGATGCAATGGCTCTGGCGACCGAGGCACAGGCGGGGATCCAGAAGGCCGCTGTGGAGCCGGAACGACAGAGGACCAAGGTGGAGCTGGAGGGAGTGATGAGCCTAATGGAGCCAGAGGGACGAGGCGAAGCCAGAGGAGTGTAGTCCCGAGACGAAGGCAGGCCGACGAAAGACCAAGGCGAAGCCGGAGGGACGAGGGAGCCTGGCAGAGCTGGTGGACTTATGGACCACGGTGGAGATGAGTGAGGTGGGAGCCAAGGAGCTAATGGGCCGAGGTGGAGTCCTGGTCGCGGAGGCGGAAACCGGGGATCCACCGACCATGATGGAACTGCAGACTGGCAGACCCGCGGCGACCCCACATCCCTGATGGTGGAATAAGGGTGAGCTGAGGGGCTGACAGGAAGCAGCGGAGGCGTGGATGAGGAGATTATGATGGGAGGAGGTGGGAGAGGGAGGCTGGGTGGGAGTTCAGGAATAGGCTCAGGTTCTGGAAGAGATTCAGGCTCAGGGACAGATACAGGTCTGGGAACAGGAACAGTTCTTGGGGCAGGAACAGATCTAGGGACAGGAACAGGCTCTGACGTGGCGGCGGCCATCCTGGCCGAAGGCTCAGGCGTTGAGGCGGTAACCACCTTGGCTGAGGGCTCGACAGGCATGACGTGAAGAAGCTTTATAAGGGCGGTCTCGGCAGGACGAGACTCTGGAAGGGCGGTCTCGGCGGCTGCTCGTGATGGTGGTTGTTCTCTGGATCGAGACACGACGCTCACCAACCACCTGCTGATGGCTTCCCTCCAGTTCAGTCCATCGGTGTTTGGGAGGTCAATGGCCTGGTGGAAATTGGCCCCGATTCAGAAAAGCAGCTTGAGGGTTTCATCGTCGAGGGGCTAATGACAGCTCGACGAACAAAGTTCACCACGAAGGCGAAAAATTCTGTGCTCTCTTGAGCAATGGCAACAAAAATAGCCCTGTCGTCCATATGGGCTGGTCCGATCTTCTGTCACGGGTGGTTGGAAGAAGTCAGACAGAGACAAAGCCTGCGTCCCAATGTGCATACTATCCATCCTAAATAGTATGTGACATTAGTAATTGTCAATATTATTTAGGGCAGATAGGGTGGATAGTATGCACATTGGGACGCAGGGAAAGATATATTTCCAAGAACGAACTTTAATGTAATTAAAATACAGGACAGCAGAACAAGCAGCAACACACTAAATATAACAGAGATCAGACAAAGACTGACAGAACAGACAGAACTTAAATACAAACACAGATGACACTGATTAACGGAACACAGGTGATACAGATGATGATGATAAACTAAACACAGGTGATACAGCTGAACTTAATGACAGTAACCATAGCAACGAAGGAGTGGCGGGAAAAGAACAAAGGAAAACAGGAACCAATCAAAACACAAACTTAAAGTCCAAACAAGCACTGACATGTGACACAGTTTGTGTACATGCATGACAAGCAGGTATTGATTTATTAATGATTAATAAAAGATGATTTAAAGATCAATGGTTAGCTGTCAATGCTTGTACTGAATGTGTAATCTTTATATTTCAGTTTCCAAGAAAGCAGCATTATTTGGTGAAAAGGAAATCCCCAAATTTTCCCTTACGGCTCAGTAAAGATGGCCAAAAGAAATGCTACACATGTCTACAAAATCCCCGTCAACTTCCTTTTAAGTGGGAATATTTTTTTTTTTTTTTGACACTGACCACTGCTGACAATACAGTTCCTTGACAGGGCATTTCAAGACTAGACAGTCATATTTCCTTGAGACTGGAGGCTCAGTTTGAGGAAAGGTGATGTAACGTTTTGGTAATGCTAACAGATTTCCATCTTTCAGTGTCAGAGTTTCTACATGGCACAACCAGACACAAATTTCATAAGCAACAATTTTGTCACAAATATACTGCAGCAGCAAAACAGCATCTGCCAGGCAGCAATAAACATGGCAATAAAGCACATGAGACAGAAGTAGCGAACTGCATCCATCTTGTTTACGGTTTCACTTCCGTTCTCACACAAATTGCATCATTACATCACTTCAGAATATAGTCACAATATAATTCACGCATGAACACAACATTGTGTCCTATATCAGCTTGAAAATGTTCTCATTTATGATGTTCATCTTTCCATATATTTTTTTTTCAAGTACCCTCTTCATAATAAGTCAAATGCAGTGAACTGAAACTCGTATATGCCTACATAGCTGCAAATAGGTGTTTACAGAGACTGGATGTTCAAGTTTATTAAACTAATAAAAATACAGGGTAGCATTACATAAGTCATTAGTAAGCTAAATATTACACACTTCATTAATTGGTTGTTGTTGTTAGGGCTGGTTCTCAAAAGGGGGTGCAATAAAAGCGAATTATGACTTGAATTTCTGACTGTGTTTTTTTTTTTTTTACAAAAAACAATGACATATCTTGGATGTAAGCACATATAGACTACTATTTCGTGTAGACTATCTGCTTTGTGTCGGGTTCTGGAAAAACCATGTTGTAGTCCAAACAAGCCGTTCGTTGTATAGTTATTAAAAATGAGGATTCTGTGAAATAAATTGTAAGCGTTCAGCTTTGTAACCTTGCAGATCTTTTTTATGCTCAAACAGCAACATTACACATTAACTAAGTAGAAAAGCATAATAGGACCCCTTTAACAAGTTTCTGCTCTCCTGAATGTTTCTCAGCGCAATCTCCGACTGTTGTATGTGTGTGTGTGTGCGCTTCAATAAAAACAGTGCATTAATATAGAAAGGTGATTCAACTGACTTGGAACTACCTGTGCATTAAACAGTTTTACTGCACACATTCCAGCCAGTCAGAATAGAGTATTCAGACAGACCATGGTATAAATATATATAATTCAACATTTTTAAGACACATTATTTTCTTTAACTCATCATCCATATCTTCATTCTCATCAACTCATCATCCTACTGAGCCTTAATCCACTTTTGTTCTATTGAATTTTTTTTTTCTATAGAATTTTAAAGATTTTCATGCTCTCTGACAGAAAAAAACCCCCAATCCGCTCCAACTCTATAAATCAAATCCAATATTCAAAAGAAGACAAATACTGAAACTACTTCTGAACAGAGACATCAGCTATGCTTATTCACAAAATCGAATTATTTGCTCTCCTGCCCAGTTGGCAGTCTAGTTCTGTTGGTTGTCTCGTGCTCATTCAGGGCATTACTGTAATGGTGCTGCTTACTCTTTTTATTTTACGAGACAATTCCTCTAAATGATACTTCCAGCTTGGCCATTCGCCTGGCTGGAGGTCAAAACAATCAAAAATCCTATATGACATGAAATCAAAAAGGCACTTAAACAGTTGTTTAAGTGTGACGGCTGGAAGGGTAAACACATGGTGGTCCACGGGGGCATTCATTATTATAATTTTTCATGGAACTGGTAATTATTTTTTGTGACTCGCAGTCATTTAAGAGCTCTCTTTTCATTTTCTGTAATTGCCAGTATCTGGAGAGTGCTCAGCAAAACCATGAGGGGACTATTTATATTTTGTAATCATTAATCATATTGTAAGGTAATATAACAGTATGAACTGATCATAATCAGTGCAACTGTACTCAGTGGGAGAGTGTTATTTCAGTGGCATATAGTTTGAACCCAAGAAAAGTTGAACACAAAGACTCGCCGGGCAGCGTGTCGTAATTGTTTAATGTAATAACAGATGCAAGTAAACAGGTTTATTTCTAATCTTGTAGACATTGAATGCTTCATGCACATTCTGCTTTCCTTTGAGGAAACAACCTAGTGCTAGTCAATATGTCTTAAATGCAGGCGCACTCTGGCATGTGATTCAATTTCAGTCAGCTCTTATCTGAGGTGACTGCAGGTTGACCACCATCCAGAATGACACGAACCTGCTGGGTAATTGCACTTTTCCAAAGGAACATTCCGAAGACAGGACAGGAGGTTTATTTGAGGCTGTAAACGCAGATAAATGCAATATAAAAGCTTACGTGGGTCATGCGCTGGTACATTGGTTGGACAAGGCTGCAGGCATCTCTTTTTTTCTTTCATGTAACATAAGCAGATGCATAGGCTTATATATGACTTGTTTTACAAATATAATTTTTTTTATATCCTATCTTAATAAAAATGAGAGGCACCATTTGCTTATTTGTGGATATCCGCACCTGTACACACTCACATTTTTGGCATTAAAGGGTTTAGCTATTGTCTTGTCATCCATTCAACAGCAGCATCACACACTGTCAAGCAAAATTAGCAATAAATGGAAATGACAAAGTGTGACACCTTTGTACACCTGTGAAAAAATATACTGTTTAGTAATTAGCATCTTTCTCATTTTGGGTCTTCTCAGAATGACAGGAGATAAATTAAGTTATTATTTCATTACAATTTCGCATACACATCTTTATCTCTCTTATTTCTATTATTGTATTAATTAACTTTACATTAATTAATTATGTCCAGAACTTAAAAACCGAGTTCAGTCTCATTCTCAGGCCTCAATATCTCTCAACTGCGACTTTGTTTCTTAATTGTGACAATATAGCTTGCATTATTTTTTTTACATTATATCTGTCAATTTTTATTTTATTTCTTACATTAGTGACTTTTTTCCCTTTCACGATTTCTGTGAGCAAACATATTACAAAGCAAACCCATTAAATGCAGTTTGGTCCTGCTGGACATAATCAATGTTAATTAGTCTTATGGATCCTTTAACGAATCAGGAGCAGTCAATATGAACTGACCTCATCCATAATTATTTTGTTGATTAAACAATACTTAAATATTAACTTGGGCCTCCATTAAAAGCCCATTGGGTTTACAAAATTGTATTAGTATCAATGTTGTTTAGTAATGTGCTCTGTTATATGTTTATATGTATTTATGATATGCAGCTAATCTGCTGACAGACCAACAAGACGTCAGCTGCACTGGAAGATGCTATTGATATTTCCATACAAGTGTGCTTATGATAAAATGTCATTCTGAGGGATGGGAGCTTATACAAAAATGGTGAAAGATATCATGCCTTTCTATTATAGATTTTAAAGTTAAAAGTTATAGCATTTTGTCAGATTTTAGTGGTGAGGTTTTTGTAATATAAGCTTTGCAAGCTGTACTTTCGGGGCTAGCTGCTTTGGGAATCCTTAATATATTAATTTTGCAAATATTTGATGCTAATAAAATGCTTAATTAGTCAAGGCTGAGAGTTCCTATCAGTTGAACCCCTCAAAAATCTTTCAATTCCAAGGGCCCTTTTAAAGATGCAGTAAGCGATTTCTGACAAACACTGAAACCGACCCAAACAAACACACCCTTCCCTTCATTGCCCCGCCCCAAAATACACAAACACCCACTGCAAGACTGGATGTCTCTTTATCAAAGCAGAAGTGAAGCAAAATAATGCTTTGTGAAAAATAAAGCGAAGAAGATGAAGAACAAAAAACGAACACAGTACAAAAGAGTATATACAAGAGTTTGTTGTTAGTTGCCAGCAGCACAGCAACTCCAGACAAATAATGACACTCAATACTGTCCTGTTACTAGAGCTAACATTACAACAACAGCATATCTTGGTTCTGTGAAACACAGCAAAAACAATGTTACTCATGGAGCAAAAACAACGCAACCTCGGCTTCCGTTTTCAGGCCTTCCCGCTGGTTCCAAGTCTCTCCAGCGCAGGAAATCTTTTAAAATATTAACGCGGGTCATAAAGCTCTTGTCTGATCATAACCCTTCTTTTTCCAGTAATATTCCTCTTACCTTTTATAATGTCTCTCAGCCATCTCTCTTTCTACAGTCTTTCTTCAAATCTCCCTCTCTCTCTCCTCCCCCATCATGAGTGGACACGCCCCTTACTGCTGATTGGCTACAAGTGCGCTGTGATGCCTGGTCTGATCCACTTTCAACAGCGTTTCTCAGAAATCTCTTACTGCACCTTTAAGTGGTTATTTTTGGCAACTTGGGTTTGGAAAGATTCCTAGTGCACAACATGGCAGCCATGATGGTTCTCCCTTAATGTCCCCTGCAAAAACATCATTTATGCCATTCAGAACACTTGCAGGGCTAAACAGTAAGGACTGATTCTTCTACTGTCAAATCTGGCTAGTAGTTCCAATTATTACTTGCCCTGCAACATTTTCACTTACCCCACACAAAAATATGGTCTAATCTGAGAAAATTATTTTTGTTTTTAGCAACACATTTTTATATTTTCTAGAGATATTTATATTTATAGATACTATTTTTTTTTTTTTTTTACAGAAATAAAATATGCATCAAGCTGGAAATTAACAGTTAATCCTCTTATTTTTAACATAGGAGCAGGTGCAGCCATCTGTAACTTGAATGTGTTGAGGGTTCCGATCTCATCCACTTCCAATTATTTTAGCTGTACAAAAACAGTCTGTTATGCTGCTTGATATCGCCATCTGTTACTTGTTATTATATTATTTTAATTTATAATTGTAATCATAAACAACGTCAGCAGGCCCCTCGCCAGCGTTTGGCTCCGTTTTTTCCAGAGGTTTACGAGGAGCTCACGAAATCATGGTGCACGCACTTTTCAGCGCGCACGCGCTCTTCTGCCTCTCTGACTCGTTCATATGAGAGCATGTTCTTTGAGAATTTATTTGGAGCCTTCTGTCCCATTCAGGCAGTCAGAACAGCTCTTTGTCTGTTTCGGTGGCCGCACCAAGGGTTCTCCGGTCACGAAACATAGACTGTCACGATGGATAGTGGATGCTATCTCTCTGGCCTACGCTTCTATGGGCCTTCCGTGCCCCATAGGTGTAAGAGCCCACTCCACAAGAGGCATGGCTTCCTCTTGGGCATGGTCCAGTGGACTACCTATAGAAGACATTGTGCGGCGGGCCGGCTGGTCTGCACCGTCCACATTTGCTAAATTCTACAACTTAGATGTTCCTGCCCTGCAGGCACGAGTCCTCTCCATTTAGGACCCTGGCCCCTACGGGTCCAGACCTATGTATATCTGAGGCTCCCCCACGGTGGCCCTCTGCACTAATCACTGTATGCAGTATATAACATCCTAGGACCCGACACTTCTGGTCCCCGATGATTCAGACTACTCTGTTATAAGTCTCGGGCTTCCCTGGACAACTTCAGAGTAGTCATCTGCTAATAGCATGGCATTTTAAAATTGGTTCCCATAGCGTTTGCAACGCAATACCAGTGAACCGTTCTCGAAAGGGAACGTACTCGGTTACTTACGTAACCTCGGTTCCCTGAGAGATAAGGGAACGAGTATTGCGTTGCCAGCCGTGCTATTTTGCTCATGTCAGGTGCTTCGCTTCAGTCAATTTCACCTGTCCCTATGGCGAATTCTGTAGAATTTATACCCTTCAGCCATGCCCATATTGGCGCGCTCAAGGCGAGCAAGGTGGCAAGCGCTTGATTGGATCGCGCGTCCTTGCTGGATCACCATAGGTTCGTGCAGTTGTCGCAGCACAGCCAATCAGCATGCTTCAGCCAGCTATGATGTGCTCGCTGTGCAGCTGCACTGCATTTTAAAATAAAGGCTTCAATATTCTCGAGAAAAGGAGTTTTCCCCATAGCGTTTGCAATGCAATACTCATTCCCTTATTTCTCAGGGAACCGAGGTTATGTAAGTAAGTACGTTCACACACATTCACAGAAAATAGCTTACTTCCCCAAGAAAAGGTGGATGATGTGACTCCATAAATTCATAAACACAGTTTTATTGGAAACAATGACATAAAACAATACTGATTGGTTTGTAGAGTTCAGCACATGATGCTTTTAAGACTTTTACAGGACATCATTATTATCAAACTTGGCAGGCAAGGTTGATACAAATTTGCATTGCTCTTCATGCTTTCACTTTGTTCATTGGATTGTAAATCTGGGAGAGTTTAGTTCAAAGATTACAGTGTTGTGTCAGCCTGTCAGCATCTTGTGAGAATGTCAGCCGTGGACGTCCATATTTTACGGCACAGATTGGTGCTTGATATTAACTGAAACTCTGCCACATTTTCTTTAATGGGTATATTTAACACAGGCATTGCCATCCAGAGCAGTTTGCGTTTTCTCATTTAACAGACCTTTTTCTGATTCTCTGTATGGTCAATGTGGGTAATTATTTTGGTTGAAACAAACCTGTTGTTGTACAATCGTGTTTTATGCGCTTCACCAAACAGAATCCTAAATGAAACACTGAACTCAATTTAACAGGCTGTTCTTGTCCTTAATCTTGAACATTGTGTATTCCTAAATGCTGCCATGCTCCTGAATTAATTATGCTGTTCCTGGGAATTAGCTCTCACTGTGTTTTGCCAGAGGAGCAGCACCATGCAGTGCAGAGGTAGTTTATCCATTGATTTGTATCAAAAAGACCCGTTAGAAACACATTTAAGGGCAAAAATACATCTGACACAGCAAGGCATTTTGAACTCTCCACCATCAGTTTCACTTCCTACTTGCACAACTTTGTGTATAGCCTAGACTTCTACAAATTTTGACCTTTTGTGACTCGAGCATGTTATCATGTTATTTTCTTATCATCGTGGTTAAAGTAGGGGACTTGTAATACAGAGTGTTTTGTGCCACTGAACCAAATGCATATGTGACAAATAAAAGTATTGATATTGACCACCTGGGATTTATTGCTCCGAACATTACACTGACAATTTAATTTACCATACAAATCCTGGAAGGATGGGCAGTGGTCCTTTTTTTTGGGGGGGGGGCGCCATTTTACATTGGACTTTAAATGTTGACTCAACACAGAACCAAAATTGTCTATTGTACAAAAACAAACAAAATGTTACAATTTTGACTTTTTTCCCTCATAATTACAAATGTATTTCCTCGTTGAACCTTTATATCACATAAATATTTATTATTTTACATTTTATCTCACCATTACCTGTTTTTTTACAACAGTGTGAAAATAGTATTTCTAAATGGTTATTAATTCATTATTATTTACGCTGAAATATCTTTGTTATGGTTAAATCCATTATGCAATAAGGAGTTAAACGTCGGCTTTTAAATCGATGGTATTCATGAGGCTGAATTTTTTTGCTGCCATTTCTTTTTGCATTCTGGATCCTAGAATTAGGCGTTTGAAAGTGTGACAAGCATTAGCATAAAAAGAAGCCAATTGTCACTTCCTGCACGTTTCGTAATGTCTCTGTGGACAACTGGCTGCGGCTGAACTTGGACACATGGACAACCTGGACCAGGCTGATAACAGGCTCACAGCTGCTACAGAAAACCTGCTTTGACAGTTAATATGAGATTATGAATCTAGCCATAAATCTGTTTTCTTGTTGGAAGGGTTGGAAAAAGATACATTCTGTTGTCGATTTGCACAAAGCCATTGAGAGATCAACAGCATCAGAAGAGCATCACCAAATCAGTGGGTTATCAGAAATGACATAAGACACTATCAATTTTGATCCGAGATGATGATCTGTGTTTAATCTAAGCCAGAGACCTTAAAAGGAGAATACTGTAGGGGAACTCGAGATGGATTAGCAACGCTGAGGACACTTCTAATAGCTTCATTGACGTCGTACAGTCGGAGTGCCCAGAGCTCCTTTATCAGCCCAGCGTGACTGCATGGAGAGAGGTTCTGTCTGCAGGTCCTTGCTGGAGATATGAGCGACGCGTGTGCCAAAGACTTGTCCCCACACGCAGAGGAAACAGATTACTGAGGCACAAACACAGAAACCCTTGAGAGCTGGGTGTTGGGAAGGGAACAGGATGCAGTAGCAAGAGGAAAGACAGTAGATAGATAATGTGGCACTGCAGATATTTGTCTGTGCAGGTCTCTCAGGGTGGGCCGTACAGTTGGCACTGACAAAAAGATTGAATAAAAATCTAAATGCACCACAGTAATACCCAAGATTTTTTTTTTTTTTGACTTGGTACCATTGTGATACCATGTTTTTTAGGGCATATCTTGCAAATACTGAAATATGTTATTTGAAGATCTTAAAGAGTACACAATAAAACAGGATCTTTGTTGGCATCTACTGATGGTTCCATGAAGATTTAACATCCATGGAACTTCTTCATCGTACAAAAGGTTGTTTAGATAAAAGGTATTTAGACTCTTAAAATGTTCTTCACGCTAATAAAAAAGGGTTCTTTTAAAAACTGTTCACTGAAACGTTTTGGAACCAAAGATGGTTATTTTATGGCTTCACTGCAAAAAAAAAAAAAAAAAAAAAAAAAAAAAAAACAGTTTCCCACTGAGCAAGCGACGTCTGTGGACGTACAAAACAGGTTGATATCAAGTCCGCCCGTCCAGGCCATGATCTGAACGTCCATTGACAGCCAGAATTAGTCGATTAATGACACGGAGTAATTTTGTCCAATCTGGCCATAATCTAAACGTCTACTGACAGCCAGAACTAGTTCAGAAAAGACGTTCATACTGGCTATAATCTGGACGTCCGTTGACATCCAGAAACAGTCCATAAATGACGTGAATAAAGATGTCCAATCCAGCCATAATCTAAACGTCCACTGACAGCCAGAACTAGTTCAGAAAAGACGTTCATACTGACTATAATCTGGACGTCCGTTGACATCCAGAAACAGTCCATAAATGACGTGAATAAAGATGTTCAATCCGGCCATAATCTAAACGTCCACTGACAGCCAGAACTAGTTAAGAAAAGACGTTCATACTGACTATAATCTGGACGTCCGTTGACATCCAGAAACAGTCCATAAATTACGTGAATAAAGATGTCCAATCCGGCCATAATCTAAACGTCCACTGACAGCCAGAACTAGTTCAGAAAAGACGTTCATACTGACTATAATCTGGACGTCCGTTGACATCCAGAAACAGTCCATAAATGACGTGAATAAAGATGTCCAATCCAGCCATAATCTAAACGTCCACTGACAGCCAGAACTAGTTCAGAAAAGACGTTCATACTGGCTATAATCTGAACGTCCGTTGACATCCAGAAACAGTCCATAAATGACGTGAATAAAGATGTCCAATCCAGCCATAATCTAAACGTCCACTGACAGCCAGAACTAGTTCAGAAAAGACGTTCATACTGGCTATAATCTGGACGTCCGTTGACATCCAGAAACAGTCCATAAATGACGTGAATAAAGATGTCCAATCCAGCCATAATCTAAACGTCCACTGACAGCCAGAACTAGTTCAGAAAAGACGTTCATACAGACTATAATCTGGACGTCCTTTGACATCCAGAAACAGTCCATAAATGACGTGAATAAAGATGTCCAATCCAGCCATAATCTAAACGTCCACTGACAGCCAGAACTAGTTCAGAAAAGACGTTCATACTGGCTATAATCTGGACGTCCTTTGACATCCAGAAACAGTCCATAAATGACGTGAATAAAGATGTCCAATCCAGCCATAATCTAAACGTCCACTGACAGCCAGAACTAGTTCAGAAAAGACGTTCATACAGACTATAATCTGGACGTCCTTTGACATCCAGAAACAGTCCATAAATGACGTGAATAAAGATGTTCAATCCGGCCATAATCTAAACGTCCACTGACAGCCAGAACTAGTTCAGAAAAGACGTTCATACTGGCTATAATCTGGACGTCCGTTGACATCCAGAAACAGTCCATAAATGACGTGAATAAAGATGTCCAATCCAGCCATAATCTAAACGTCCACTGACAGCCAGAACTAGTTCAGAAAAGACGTTCATACTGGCTATAATCTGGACGTCCGTTGACATCCAGAAACAGTCCATAAATGACTTGAATAAAGATGTCCAATCCAGCCATAATCTAAACGTCCACTGACAGCCAGAACTAGTTCAGAAAAGACGTTCATACTGGCTATAATCTGGACGTCCGTTGACATCCAGAAACAGTCCATAAATGACGTGAATAATGATGTCCAATCCAGCCATAATCTAAACGTCCACTGACAGCCAGAACTAGTTCAGAACAAAATGACAAACAATATCTGTAAATTAATTAACTGACTGTTAATTTACAGACTATATCATTAACTGTTAAATTGATCTTGCTGATCAGACACCAACAGGGTTCATGATGCACACATGATGCTTTTAAGTCCTCCTGGGAAGTTTGTATTCATGAGGTTTTACTATTTTACTATTTATGTTGAAATTAATTTATGAAGCCACTGTAAAATGTATCATTACATGTTATATTGTAATACTACTGTCATATTTTGTGCAGGCATTAGCTTACTTCATCGTAAATAGAAAAGCCTGACAATGTAACTGCTAAATACCAAAGTATTGTGGTATTACATGTTTCTCACTGACACACTCATAACTCTTCAAGATCGGGCTAAAAGAAAATCCCAAGCTTCCTACTCATATTTTCATCATTGTGGCGGCGTTCATGTATGTTCAATTTGTAAATACGATCTTTATGATACAGGTATGTTTTGAATGCATCAATAGCTCTAGTTTAGGGACAATCCATACAAACAATCTTTACTAAACAGACTGTCACAGTGAGAAGATTTTTGTCCTTTATCAATGCTAAAGGCCTAACCACTGCAGTTAACACCAAGCTGTTAAATAAAAGTCTGTAGGCAAGTCTTAAGGTTAGGGTTAGGGTTAACCTTAACCCTTAATTTCTAACCCAGACCCAGTTTCACAGACATGGTTTAGATAAAGCCAGGATTTGTCCTTAGTTCAATTTGGGTATTTAATTATAGCTTTTAAAAATGTGCCTTAGAAAAAAAAAAACATTACTGGTGTGCATCTTGAGACAAAACAATGGCACTGCCATAAGATATGTCAGTACAAGTTGCTTTCAGGTAATACTGCTCAAACATGCATTTTAGTCTGGGACTACAGGCTTAAGTCTTGCCTGTGAAAGTGTGAAACCCGGGGTATTATGTTGTAACTTGTATATAATTATGCCAATGTTACCAAAGTGTTGCGTTGGACAGAGGATTAACTCTAAACCAACAGGTTGTGTACCAGTGCCACACAGGGTGAAAAAGGATGTTGACATTATTAGGCATAAGAGTGTTTCTAAAGGAAAGGTCAAGAATTTGTGAAAGTGTAAAAGGGTCATTATGGGTCACATGAATGTAACTGTCACCACCATGATACCAATTCATTAGATTTTCATATAGATCTATACAGAATTGTATATGAATATATGCAGTGTTTGCTCTGTTTAATATACTGTTTGCTCTATTAAATTGCGCTTTATAAGAACAGTGGTAAATACATATTATATATGGTCAGTTACTGTAAGTTCTTACAGTATTTTTAATCTTTAATTTTTAATCTTTAATTTTTAATCATGCACTGCAATGAAAAAACATATATATATATATATATATATATATATATATATATATATATATATATATATATATATATTCATATTTTCCTGTAATTGCAATGTTGCCACACTATTGGCTGTCTCTCCTAGCTGTTTTGAGCATGATTGGTTATTCTCTGTTTATTCTGACTGTCATCCAGGAATCTAGCCAATGACAACTAAGCGCGCCTTTATGAGTCAAGTTTGAATAAACGTCAGTTGAGCGAGTCGGTGTTTGCTTTGCTGCTGCGCGGGATCTTCAATATTAGCCTATTCTGTGGGTTTTACATCGTTTAAAACATGGATTATTTTACATCGGACTGCTAAATGTTTATTTTGAGCGAGTTGCTGGGTGTTGCTGGGTGTAAATGAAGAACAAACAAGGAAATGGACAAAGAATTTTAACAACGGACATATTGCAATCTACGGAAGGTAAATAACTTTATTTTATACAAATTCTGCTACATCAAGATATAGTGTATTAAATTGAGAATCTAAACGCGATTAGAGCAATATTATTAGTGCATACGGTATTCCCAATGTATTAATGTTATGTGCTGCTAGGATGTGTAACGTTAACTTGTCTAACTTTATGATAAAAAATAAATGCTTTACAACGAGTGAACTGAGAATATTGTATCTTTAGACAGAAAGGAACTGTCACAGTCTTACTATAAGAATCTGCAAACTAGGCTTTTATATTGTTGATCGCGGGATGGCTAACCGATCAGTTAAATTAACGAGTCGTAATAATATGTTTTGGAGCTGGTGAGTCAATTTTGCAAGCTTTTGCAAATGTCTCCGTTAGTAAGTAAAACAAATAACTAATATTGATGTGTATGTGTGTGTTTCCTTCATGATCCAGGCATTTTGGGAATAAATATTATCCAGCCACACGATGTTCAAATGCGGTGAGTATTGTCATAAAATACACGTGAAATAGAGGCAGAACATGTAAACTCTGCTCAAATGCACTGAACACACAAGCTTTATCTTCTTGAGTTTACAGGCCTAGCTGACCCAAAAATAAATGTCTTTCAAAATGAAAGTATTTTTTTCAAACCTCTATAACTTACTTTTGTGAAACACAAGAATTTTGGGAATAAAACAACTAGGCCTATATTCATTGTATGACAAAAATAAAAGGCATTTTTCAAGATATCTTAATTATGGTTCTACACAAGAAATTGATAAAATTTAAAATTTTAAAAATTAAACTCATAAAATTTCAACACCAGGGTGAGTGTTCTATTTTTAAACTCTATTTTTTTTTTTTTTTTTTTTGGATGAGCTGTTCTTTTAAAGGATTAGTTTACCTCAAAGTTAAAAATTGTGTCATCATTTACTCACCCTCAAGTTGTTTCAAATCTGTATGAATTTCTTTCTTTCTTTCTTCTGCTGAACACAAAGAAAGATATTTTGAAGAATGTCTGTAACTTGGGTCCCATTGACTTCCATAGTATTTTTTTTTCCTACTATGGAAGTCAATGGGACCCAAGTCTGTCTGTTTACCGACATTCTTCAAAATATCTTTCTTTGTGTACAGCAGAAGAAAGAAATTCATACAGGTTTAAATCAACTTGGGTGAGTAAATGATGACACAATTTTCAACTTTGAGGTGAACTAATCATTTAAGGACATTTGCTAAATTAACCATGTTTTATTTATTATAGTGTAGAAACCATGTTTTTATGGTGGATTTAATACAACAATTTATTAAGTAAGTATAGGAGCAGGCTTCACTGCATATATTAATAAAGTTTTAGAGTGCTGGCCTGGATAATTGTAATACGTAAAATAGGAAAGAGGCCACACTATGCATAAACTTATATTTGCAAAAATGCGTTTCGGCGCGTGCAAACTGATGAAGGCACACGCCGAAACGTGTTTTTGCAAATAAAAGTTTATGCATAGTGCGGCCTCTTTCCTATTTTACGTATTACAATAATTTATTACCATTTGGTTAGTGTCGCAAAACAGTGTTAATTTTTAGTAAGGGTTCTCCAGATTTATATAACACTTATGGAACATTAAAAAAATGGTCCTATGTTACCCGATCAATAATCCTATTAACACTCTTTTAAAAAAAAAAAAATTTTTTAGATCAAGCATTGGACTTACGGAGCAGAATAGGCACCAACAGAGAAACAAGTCCATCACTAGTAAGTATCCACTGCAGTGTCTGGTTACACTTTATTTCGATAGTCCACTTTAGAAATTTTACTAACTATAACTTTTCAACTACATGTCAACTAACTCTCATTAGAGTATTAGTAGGCTGTAGCAGACAGTCAATAGACTGGTAGGTTAAGTTTAGATGTTAGGAAATGGGTTAGGAGAATAAGTTGACTTGTAGTTGCCAAGTAACTTATAGTCAGTAGAATGTCTGTTAGGGGACCAACAAAACAGAGTGTTAGCAAATATTAAGCAGACAGTCTACTAATACTCTAATGACAGATAGTTGACACGTAGTTGCAAAGTTACTTATAGTTAGTAGAATGTCTAAAGTGGACTATCGAAATAAAGTGTTACCCAGTATCTAAATCCGCAGTCAATTTTAAAGGCACAATGCACTCCGAAATTAAAAAAATGATCTCTTTTTTTTCTTCACTCGTGCCATTCCAGATGTATATCTGACTTTCTTTCCACAAATATATATTTTTTAATTATCCATTATTCTAAGCCAATATAATGCAAGTGCATATGCCAGAAACTTCATACAGCCTACTCACAGCTTGCTGTGTTGTTCACACAAGATGTTTTCTGCACTTATCATGTGAGCTTTACAATGCTCTTGGACTTTTTCGACCTTCAGCATTTTGGTGTCTATTCACTTGCATTATTTGACACACAAACACAAGAGATGGATAATATTTCTAAAAGTCTAGTTTATTTTTTCTAAAATATGTGTTTTCATCTGAAGAAAGAAAATCATATACCTTTCGGTCGGCATAAGGTAGATAAAATGAAGGGGGAATCAGTTTGCTCTCCTTTACCTAGTATTATTTATAAACCTTACATGTGATTTAATAAATGTACAATTAAAGGGGTGTTCCAAGCAAACATCTAAATCCCTTCACAAAGAGCCCTTCCACAAAAGGGTTAGCAAAGGGGGACATGCATGCGATGGTAAATTAACTGAAGTAATTTTATCTTATAGTAATTTTATATTATATTTATGGTAATGTGACCTAGGATGGCAAGTTCCTGTGATTCATTTTAAAACTAGATATGGTGGAAGAGTTCCATTTAACATTTGTTTGGGTTTGCTATATTACACACATTTTCATCATACCGAAGTTCCATAGGTAAAACTTTTATTAATAGATGCGTTAATGTAACTACCTGCAGGGTTAAAAGAAAAGACGTCAAGAACACACAAACTTAAGGAACTTTTACTCAACAACAATGTACTAAAAACGGAAGAGTTCTTTCTTTGTTCAGATGACAACGTTATTAAAACGATTACCATTTGGACAGATCCACTGTGTTAATCTACATGTTCCTTCTTTTGGTGATGCACATTTTTCTATCAGACATAAGTTTTAGATACCAGACAAAACAGATGAAATGTGACCCATGCTAATTTATTCCCCCCTTTTACCTCTCTCTTTTATCTTTCTGTGGCCAGGATCCGTCATTCATCAGAACAGCTACCAAGAGAAGTGAGTATTCGTCCTCTACCTCCTTTGTCTCAATGTTATTTCAACACAATTGGTCTCCAAAGTACTATATGTATGTTTATATTAGGGGTGTAAGATTAAGAAAATGTCATAATTCGATACAATTGCGATTTTCGATTCAAAAACGATTCTCGATAAATAAAAAAACGATTCACAGTATGTAAATGTAGTTACTTTTCCTATGTAGGTATTAGGGATGTGCATCTCCATAACTGAGGCTGATACGATGCGCATCTCGATGCATAGCCAACGATACAATACATTAATGATACATATAAGCAGCTGCCAGCTACCAATGCAATGCAATACGATTCACTATTATTACGATCCGGTGCGATTCGATTTCGATTCAACGTATTGCAAAAATATGATGCTATGCAATTCAATATGGTATAGATAGTTAACTTTTATTTCTTTTGTTCAGACATAGGGCAAATCATAAAGTAGCTTAAGTGCCATCTGACTTTTAACACATGGCTCTCTCACAATCAAAAGTTTTGGTTTCCACAAAAAAAGCAGGTACTGTAGGCTAACTGACCAGAAAGCAGGTGCTGTTATTATGTGTTTCACGGGCCGTTTATCAGTTTGGACCAGTGCAGCGCGAGCCGATCTTGATCAAGCGACACTGTTACTACACGGCGCTAATAGATCCCCACTGAAGTAATAACATCGCTGCGAGATCTAGTGAGAAGCATTCATATTTCTCTGTTATTAACGGATCAAACAGCGCTGACGTAGAAACATTGTGCCATGAATGAACAATCCAGTGTCCACAGATCAGCAACATTCACCATGGATTTACTGTAGTAACACTAACTGTAACCATGGAAGTTTGGCAGGAATAGTAGGCTATAATGCTTTCAAGTTACATTACGTTGGTTTTATTTTTTTGACATAAATAAAATTACTGCCCTCAAATGTTAATCTGAACTAAAATAAACCTTTGTTTATAACTACAATATTACATTTCATTTTTTTCAAGGAGCTGTTTTACATGCTTCTAAGAGTCAATTATAGCTTCATCATTCCTCAAAGTAAAAAAAAAAAATCATACTTTATGATGTTAGGTTTAATACAAAAAAAAAGTTAAAAATATTAAAACAAGGAAATTTCTCTGGTATTTCTTTCTTTTTCCTGTATCGAAAACGTACCGAACCGTGACACAAGTGTATCGTATTGAACTGAACCGAACCATGGATTTTGTGAACCGTTAACTTACACCCCTAATATGTGCGTGTGTGTGTGTGTATATGGGGCTGTTTAAACCTGGCCACTTGATGCGTTTTCTCAGATCGGATAGCTATCTGTTTTATCACAACAATTCCATTTACACCTGGTCACATAATTCCCTCGATTCCCTCGCTATGCAAATTTAATGGCGTTCACGTCACCGAAAGCAACAGATATGAGCTGCATTTTATTGATCATCCGTTAAAATTTCTAAATCAAAGACCGCAATAGGAGAGAGCGCAACAGCCCTGGTAAGATCATTTCGTTTCTTTACTTTTAATGATGATAACTGTGTGTTAAGAATCTGGGACTTACTTTCACTTTGATTTGCGATAGTTTGCACGTTGGCTTGATGAATAACGTTAGATGGTCAGCGGCGATGCGGCAGTAGCGTCGTCATAACTGGCTATAACATGACATATAGCCTATAACACGCTCTCACACCTTTATTTTAGAGCGTTTTTGGGAGGAGTAAAATTTACATATGTGGTTTCAACAACCAGATGCATGTCCAGTTTCTTCTGGAATGCGACCCAGACCACCTCCTGAAGTGGTTTGAGCATTCAGATTCAAATGCGTCACGAATGCGTTTCGGAGGGCATTTACACCTGGTCTTTTCAAGATCATATAGCAATCCGATCACTAAAATCGCATGAAGTTGTAAATGGCCCCTGTGTGTGTGTGTGTGTGTGTGTGTGTGTGTGTGTGTGTGTGTGTGGAATGCCTTATATCAGGCTTGATGTAATTTTACTTGATTTGTGATTTATTTCATTTAATTGATTCGAGTACTCAAATGTTCAACTATGCATCTCTGCTATAAGCTAAACCACAACAGTGGCATTTGTATTTATTTATTTTACATGTGGATTTTTTTGCTTTGATTGTAGCTGCTGTCATGAAATGGGACCCAGCTGCAACAGAGGCCCAAAGAAAGTCTGTAGCCGATCATCTGGAACTGCTTGCTGCTATAAATGAAGCTTGTGAACCTTATAGCAGCCATATTTTGTTAACTGTTATGTTATATTTTTTTAACAACATTTTATAGATTATTTAAAGGGAAATTGTGTTAATTTACAACTTTACTGTTCTGTCTTTTAAGTTTTATTGTGTTAATTTATACTTTACTCTTTCGGCTGTTAAGATTTAAAATAGTAATAAAAATATATCTTGAGATTTAAATAGTTGATTTCTTGGAGTGATTAGTTTGGTTTACAGGAAAATGGTAAGCAGTTTATTACAGTTATATTGTTAAGATATACAAATGCAAGTATATACACCACAGTTATTCAATTGAATATACAATATTATCAATATTCTTTAAAATCTTATTTAGGTCTATGGTCTGTGTGTCTGCAGTTTCATGACACGACAACCATTAACAAGGAGTAACTGGGTTTTTCTCAGTGAGAACTAGCTCACTCACAAGTTCAACCACTGTTTTATAAATATTTGTAAGTAAATATTTTTTAAAGTTGGATCCTTGCAAAATGCACCTATGGGATTTCCATGTCAGTATGGGTCTTTAACAGTCTTTGACATTTCTACTACAGAAAACACGTCTAATACAACTTTTATTCTGGCTGCCTTTAGATGTCTAACAATTACGTCTGTAGCACGTCTTTACTTGACATCTATACAATGTCCAGAAAAGACGTAAAAAAAACTTTCATTCTGGCTCCTGTGAGGACGTCTTCTGGATGTCTAAGAATGACGTCTGTAGCACGTCTTTAATTGACGTCTATACAATGTCCAGAAAAGACGCAAAAAAAACGTTCATTCTGGCTTCTGTGAGGATGTCTTCTGGATGTCTAAGAATGACGTCTGTAGCACGTCTTTAATTTACATCTATACAATGTCCAGAAAAGACGTCAAAAAAACTTTAATTCTGGCTTCTGTGAGGACGTCTTCTGGATGTCTAAGAATGACGTCTTTAGCACGTCTTTAATTGACGTCTATACAATGTCCAGAAAAGACGTAAAAAAAACTTTCATTCTGGCTTCTGTGAGGACGTCTTCTGGATGTCTAAGAATGACGTCTTTAGCACGTCTTTAATTGACGTCTATACAATGTCCAGAAAAGACGTCAAAAAAACTTTCATTCTGGCTCCTGAGAGGACGTCTTCTGGATGTCTAAGAATGACGTCTTTAGCACGTCTTTAATTGACGTCTATACAATGTCCAGAAAAGACGTAAAAAAAACTTTCATTCTGGCTTCTGTGAGGACGTCTTCTGGATGTCTAAGAATGACGTCTTTAGCACGTCTTTAATTGACGTCTATACAATGTCCAGAAAAGACGTCAAAAAAACTTTCATTCTGGCTCCTGAGAGGACGTCTTCTGGATGTCTAAGAATGACGTCTGTAGCACGTCTTTAATTGACGTCTATACAATGTCCAGAAAAGACGTCAAAAAAACTTTCATTCTGGCTTCTGTGAGGACGTCTTCTGGATGTCTAATAATGACGTCTTTAGCACGTCTTTAATTGACGTCTATACAATGTCCAGAAAAGACGTCAAAAAAACTTTCATTCTGGCTTCTGTGAGGACGTCTTCTGGATGTCTAAGAATGACGTCTTTAGCACGTCTTTAATTGACGTCTATACAATGTCCAGAAAAGACGTCAAAAAAACTTTCATTCTGGCTCCTGTGAGGACGTCTTCTGGATGTCTAAGAATGACGTCTTTTAGACGTCTTCTGGACGACTTTTTGCTCGCTGGGTTGGAACACTTTAAAAAGTTGACTTTACTTAAAAAAAGTGAAGAAACCCGTTGCCTTAACATTATTAAGTAATTGAAAAAATTTAGTTATGTGAACTTGACAATGAAGTTTATTTATCAAGGCAAAGGGTTTCCTCACTTCTTTTAAGTTAAGTCAACTGATCACTTTTTACAGTGAACCTTTTTTTTAAGAGTGTATGATGATGACCATATTGGTATTAGACCTCTAGACTATAACTAAAATGATTGCAGATGTGACAAGAAAAAAGTGTAACAATAACTTAGCAAAAAATTGTATACATCCAAATGCAGTTTCATTAGATTTAATCTTGTAATGTGGCGTTAATTCAATCAATATTTTGAGTCTGCACCATTTTTCCTGCATGAAACGAACTCAGTTCAGCGTCAAATTCATTAAGTAAGTGAATTGTTCAGAGCGTTTACTGTGTTCACATTTGACTCCTTTACCAATTTATGAGTCATTCTTTGGTCTGATTCAAAATGAAACATGAACCATTACTACAATGCATACTTTAGGTTTGTGATATTAACATTAATTTATTCTCTGACTGGCATATTACAGCAATGTAATTAGAGATACATATTCAAATGCCTAAAAAAACATTAATATATTTCACAAAAAATATATTACTGGTCATTTTTTAGCAGAAAAGGTGCTAAAAGGTCACCAAAATTGTGTAATTGTGAGTGGATTGTAAGGGGAACTCTTTGTTTGGAAGTAAAACTAGACATTCTTACATTTATATGACACAAATAGCCTACATGAAGGCTATGACCAAATGATTTCAACAGTTTTCTTCAAAACCTCCTGTATGCTGGAAATCAATAACCGGTCATTTCAGTGATGTCATCGAGTTATTGCAGAGTGGGCTCCATCCTCAGACCCAGGGATAATTTATAGTACGTATTTCATGGCTCATAGTGATTTGTTGCTGATTGCGGAGTTGTTTTTTACAGTCTTTGTATGCTCAACAAGACTCTGCCAGACTCGCAAAAAATCGTTCATCATGAGTCAGTGGTTAGAGGTCTCCATCGGAGCGGAACACGTGACTCATTTCATCACACGAGCGGAGATGACATTCCATCTCCGCTCACACAGATTTATCTCCCTTAGGGTGTGAGAGATCCTGTAGGAGGATGAACCCGAATCAGCGGAATACTTGAATTACGGTGCTTTGAGTTATCAAAAATCGAAATTAATTCAGTATTATATAAAATATTAGTATAATATTAAGCTTATTTATTTTTGTAATACACTTTCCTGGCCTTATTTTGAATGATTCATCTGTGCCAAGTTTTTCCTCAGTGCCAGTCTCAGTCCATGAAATTAAGGGGTCTTTTTTTGGGGGTCTCAGTCCATGAAATTAAGGGGTCTTTTTTGGGGGGGTCTCAGTCCATGAAAATAATTGATCCTAAGAAGTCCTTATTAATTTTCGCCACATACTATTCACGAGTGTTCGGTCTCCTTCATTTGCAAGGTAATATTTTAAATCTTAAACTCAGATTGGAAATGGACTTCACCTTAAACAGTTCCTTTCAAGAAATTACTCAGCACTTTTTCTTTTCTTTTTTTTATTGCTAAGTATCATTTTGAAATGTATTACTCTATTCACTAGTTATATTTAGAATTTTAAGGGATATTGCTACCTAAAATAGTGCTTATTTTTTTGAAGACCCCTTATATATTGTCTCAACATTGTGAGCATTGTAAGGAAAGGAACTAATTAATAACATGCAGTATAAATATAAATTCAAAACATAAAAAAAATACACAATGAGACAGATCTCATTTCTGCATGAACTGGTCATCAGTTATAGACAAGATATAACATCATAAATTCATAGCAATTGAGGAAAACCTCAAGAGTTACCGCCGTCATTTCAAACTGTTTGCTTGATGAAACTGAAGAGGGACCAGCTGTCAACAAAGAAATGTTTTAAGGTGTCAAATTGTGAGAAATCAAATTTTCCTTTTCAACTTGGATTGTTTTACGAATCTATTACAAATGTGATACAAGAGGCTGTATTCGAAGTATGGGGCAGTTAAAAACTATATTGGACATGACAGCAAGCCTGTGTCATGTGTCCTAGCTGTTGCTCATTTCACATGTAAAGGGGTCGTTTCTTAAAAGGGCACAGCAGCAAAAAAACAAAAAACAAAACAAAAACATACCCTTAAAAGCATACCTCGGGTCTTTAGTGACCCAGGTCGTCATTCACTACCCTCCTCCTCATTATTTTTTTTAAGTTAGATGTCAAACTTATTAGTATTCCCCAATCAATTAATTATAAACAATATAACATGAAAAATGATAAAATCATAAAAGACTGACTGTTTTCGCATTCATTTTTCGTAAAAATTGTATAGGGTCGCTAAACGACCTGAGGTGTGTAACAGTGTAAGTATATTTTTTCTGCACAATAATTGAATCTTTGACGACTGAATAAATGCAATTCACCTTTATTCCACAAGGTGTCAATGTCTGATACACAATGATAAAGTGACGTTTCACTCATAGTTACCGCAGGCAGAAAACAAAAGAATAGGAAGAATCATCAGCAAAACTTAAAATGGCTCAGCGATTTACTGCAGAGCAACCCTAGTGAAAAATGAGTTTTTCCAATTAAGTAACTTAATACAGATATCAAGTACATAAATATGTAAATGTATTTGTAGTAAACTTAGCATAAAATAAATGTATTTCAAATACATTTTAGTATATTTATTTTTCACTATAAGTACTGAATGCAAATATCACTGTCACTTCATGGTGGATCTGTTGAAGAAGCTGTCAGCAATCAAAGTATTGATTTTGAAGTTGTTGAAAATGATTGTTTTGAGAATATGTTTGATATCGAGGATATAAGTCAGATGCTGAATGTACTGGGTAATGAGCTCTGACGGGGACAGTGATAATGGTATAAAACATCTGCTCAAAATAAACCCTTCCAGGCTCCAAAAGGTAACAACAACTTTATTTTATTTTTCTGTAATTGCTACTCCAATATCAGGAGAGTTTTATATTATTGCAACAGGAAGAAATCAATCCGTGTTAGATATAGATCCGGGTCGCTAAAGACCACAATATGTAATAAGAATTGGCTAAACATTCATGCATTTAAGGGTTCTTTTTAAAGGTCAGAAAGGTAAATGGTAAAAAATAACTTAAGTAGCATAAATGGACCTCAGGGAAAAATGCTTTAAAATAATATTATTTAATAATAAAAGAACATCATACTAAAAATAACTAAAATAAATAATTGTCATGCTCTGTGTAGGTGGTAGTAAGTGCACAATCACAAAGGAAAACAAAATGAGTCTTTAATAGTAAATTCCACTAGTAACATGTAGGAGACTCACAGGGAAGAAGCTCAGGAAATAACCACACAAACAAAAACAATACCAGACAATGAAACAAAGGAAACAGAGGGAGATTAATCAACTGAACAGTTGTGTAGAACTAATTAACTACCAAGGAGACTAACTAGGGAACACGAGCAAACAAGAACAGGGAAAACAGAACCAAAACTCAATGAAACCAAACCAAAACGGAACATACGTTACAATATAAGTATTTAAAAATAAACAATACAAGTATTTCAAATGAAATAATACAAAATTAAAAGAGCCAGCAACTTTCTTTCTATGAAGTTCAATTATTTATTATTATTACAGAGTTCCTGCCATGTTGTCCACTATGGTGGACAAATGGAAATGCATTATGCTCCATTTATTTTTACTCAGATTTATTTATCACAGTGGATTTGAATGACTTGGCATTAAACTTTCTCTGTTCTTTTCAGTCCAACCGCCTCCCTTCGTTTTTCACGCCTAAACAAAGTTACTTACTATATTCATACTAAACTTGTAGATCTTGCTGTTTTCAAGCTATTTAGCCAGCAAAATAAATAGGTTTACTCTATTTGATAATTGGATTGGAATCATGAAATAAATTAATAAATAAAATGAATATTTCCACACTTCTGTTGATTATGTAAAATTCTGTTGATGTGTGAATGCTGACAGAAAGATAGTGAGCCAGCAGGCAAACCCAGAACAACATGGGGGTGGCATACACTGCTGTCTATAAAAATGAATCCTCAGCGATTAGGACTTTTACACCTCTTGTGAAAGTAAATCAGCCCGAGTGGGAAGGAAAAGGGACGGATTGAGCCAAGCAGGCAGCAAGTGCTGATTCAGTCCCCCGCGTGCTGTGAGTTACAATGACACTGCAGGTTCACGGCCCCTCGTACAAAAAATCTCCACAGCTGAAGAGCTTCAGTGCTCTTGGGGCCGTTACCCTAAACCCCATAACACACACCTGCATCTCGATGCTGATATTCAAACAAGGTCATTATAGTCCTAACAGAGAAGATCAAATACAGGCTAATGTTTACACAGGAGACTTTGGTGCTTATTGAGATTCAAGTGAAGATTTGCATTGTGTATTTCAACAATTGGAGTAACAATGTTTTTTAAACACCACTGTTATAAACGCTTGATGATGTGCAAAGCGTAAGTGCATGACTATAAAAAGAATTCTGGGAAAAGGCCATGATATTTTAAAAAGTTCTTTTGAAGATTTCTTCTAATGGCCGCTGAACAGAAAATGCCATGGCTATCCTGTTACACAACGGCTCCATCTGTTGAATTGAGCTGAACACAGTGAGTCGTGCTTCATAAATTCATGTAGATAACACAGTGGGCAGAGAGTTTTCAGTGTGGTCTCTTTAATTGGTTTACAGTGCTGGGCAAACAGAAACTGTTTAATGTGCTTCTAACCAAGGATTGCATTAAAAATACCAAAGCTGGGCCATTATGCTGATATCCATTTAAGATACAATTTGTTTTAAAGACATTAATAGTTTTATTCATCAAGAATGCATTAAATTGATCAAAACAGTTCACTTATCTTGTTACAAAAGATTTCTATTTTAAAAAAAATGCTCTTTTGACCTTTCTATTCATCAAAAAATCCTGAAAAAATGTTTCACGGTTAATTTCCACAAAAATATTAAGCCGCACAACTGTTTTCAACACTGATAATAATAAGAAACGTTTCTTGAGCATCAAATCAGCATATATAATGATTTCACCATAAACTAAATTACACTTTAAAATATATTCAAATGTTTTTTGAAATTGTAATCTATATAATATGTATATATATATATAATCAAATAAATGCATTCTTGGTGAGCAAGAGACTTTCAAAAACATTAATCTCACCATCCCTAAACTTTTGAACAGAAGTGTATAATAAAAATGCCAATTTAGAATGAGTTATTTTTAGTTTAGTCTTTATTTTCTTTAGACTGTTACATTATTCAGACTGATTTTCCACATTGCTGAAACCATTAAGTAATCTGCCAAGCTCAGACATTTTATTTGAGACCACTTGAAATGGATTTAATCATCACGATTCCCAAAGATTTCCCATGAAGGCGCTGTCTAAATGTGAGTGAGGATGCTTGATCTTTAAAATAAATGTACCAAAACAGTGCACTATACTCTTATATGTCCCTAGCAACAGTAATGGAAAGTATATTTATGGGCTGGACAAAGCTAAAAAGTTCATTGAGAATATAAACAGAGTAATTAGAAATTGTGTTTTCCGTGCAGATCGGTCGTGGTTCCACCTGGCTGGGAGCCATGATGGGATTTATCTCATGGGAATTAGTAGAGCTGCTTCTGCCTGCTGGAGCTCAGTGGGGAGATGCTTCGATGGGAAGACATGGTCTTACTGGCCTGTTTCTCATAGAAGCACAACATTTAAGTGTTCCTCCTAATGGATGATCCATATCTGCTGCTCTTGACAGAGGACACATCCAGTTCAAGTGGGATGATCCCTTAGAGAAAAAAAACTGGCTCATAACAACTGCGCAGTGTATACAGAGCTGTCAGCACTCATGAAGCATTCCAGTTTTTCCCTCTGCTTGATGACTAGGGCCGCTTCATTTATTTTTTTATCCTCTAAATTTCTCTCAATGTTGTTTTTTGGGATGGAGAGAGTAAATCAAGCACATTATCTCTCGGTTTCACAGACAAGGTTTAAGCTAGTCCCAGACTAAAATTCATGTTTGAGCTGTTTTAACTGAAAGCACTAGCATATCTCAAAATATGTCACTGCCATTGTTTTGTCTCAAGATGCACACCAGTAATGTTTTTTTTTTCAAAGGCATGTTTATAAAAGCTACTTAAATGTCCTAAGGCCTAATCCTGGCTTATTCTAAGACCTGTCTGTGAAACCAGGCCTATGTCTATGTATTACTTGCGGATGATCCATTATTTTAATAATTTATTTTAAGGTGTCTTTGTTACACTGTAATTATACATTTAATACTGGATAATATAAATAGGCTACATGTACTAATAATAGGTTTCGGATTAGGATTTCTGGTATTAAAATGTGTTTTGTTTGATCGGATCACAAGTAGACACACACCCATTTACACCTGGTGTTTTAATCCGTCTCTTTTGTCCACTTTCAACCACTTCTTTCCTGATTTCTTAGAGGGGAGGGTCTATGTTATGTAAATGTATGTGTTTTTTTCCAGATCTTTTGATATAATGGACAAAATAAGCTCGCAAAATTTACATATGAATGCGACCAGAGACAGTGGAAAAAGTGAGTGTTAGAAATCAAGAATGGTGAGAGAACATTGTGCTTGGTACGTTTTTCGCCTTCAAACCAAAACTGGGTCTCCAGCAAAACAAAAACTCCACAAAGTTGAAATCCTGTCTGGCTAACGTGCTTCCCATAATGTTTACGCGTTAGGTCAGTGGGTGTTAATCATCCATTGTTTTCTTTACAACTGTTTTAAATCAGATACATAAAAACGTAGATTGGCCTAATTTGATACCAAAAAGTAAGACTGACTGCCTATTGACTAACTAGTGGATTATAGATCTTAAGACACTGTCTTAATGCAACTGGCCCCTGATGTTCATTTTGTGTGAGTGCCTCATTCAGAGCTTTGAGAGCTTGTGAAAAGACTTCAGACTTCACTGTTCAGTGTCCAGGGCTAATTAAGGGCTTATTCTTATGCTTCATGCATATTCAGGAATCCTCATGATTCATTCATTCAATTAGTCATTTTACATGCATTTTGAATGCAACCATTGATAAGCTTTGTTAATCCTCCCAAGTGCAATGTGTGCATCCAATATTCCAATTATCTTTAGATTTTTATTCAATTAAATATATGAATCATATATGAATATATGAATTTTGTTTTTTTTAAAAGCAACCAACGTGAACAGATTATGCTGTATCGTGCTATTGTCGTCACCAGTTCTCACAGGTCATAGTGAGGACGAATTAAGTTTATTAATCCAACTTGTAATTTTCCATTGAGTCCATTTTGGACTATATGGACCTGGATGAATCAGATGTGCTTCAGCCTGTTTACTCGCCTAGCAGCCACTATTGATTTTCTGATGATAACACCGGTACCACAATTCAGCACTGTGGGAACAGGTGATGTTGGAAAAGGAGACCATTCACAGAGTTTAAAGCCGCGGGTAGTGAAGGAAGAATGGAGAGATGAGTCTAGCATCCTCAGGAGATTAACCCTTAATTTTCTTGGCTTGATCTCTGTTCCTGTTTCAAAGTCACTCCAGAACTCCTTCAGCCTCACAGCTACAAGCCGTGCCAGTCTGGTAATACAGACAGTTAGAGTCTGTGGATTTCAGTCATTTGTTTCACCGTAAATTAGTCATGCCAGACACAGTACCATTATGATGTTTAGGCCAAGCAGTGCTGAATGAATATAATGAAATATTATTAATCATGGCAAAGAATATTGTGTTAAAATTAGAATCTACTTTCAATGAAACTTAGATTTTCAAAGTTTTGCAGGTGTTCTGACTTTTTGACTTCCTGGAAAATTTCGCTTTAAAGGAATGTTTGCATGCTCACCTAGGGAAGAAATGTTTGGAAAAAGATTGTGCCAACTTATTAAGAAAAAAAAAAATAAAGAAAAAAATGGATTGATTGATTGATTGATTGATTGCAGCATCAAAATATATGTTCTCCAAAACAAATTCCTTTGGATCTCTCAAAAAAATATATTTCACAAAATAATCATAAGTCATATGAATTATAGGTAAATAAAAACAGTTAACTGTGCAAAAGCTTTGCATGCCTTATTTACAATTCTGTGACATTTGATTTAATTTGCACCTCATTAAAGGGATTCTCCACCCAAAAATCTATATCCTCTCATCATTTACTCACCCTCATGGTGTCCCTTTATTTTGATGGGCCACTTTAAATATTCTACTGACTATAAGTAACTCTGCAACTACGGCCCTGTTTACACCTGGTATCATGCGTTTTGGTTGATCAGTTCACAAGTAAACGAGGAAGACACATACCCGTTTATACCTGGTGTTTTAATCCGTATCTTTTGTCCACTTTCAACCACTGTTCTGATTTATTCGAGGGGAGGGTCTTTATGCGGGTAAATGTATGTTTTTTTTTTCAGATCTTTTGATATAATGGACAAAATAAGCTTGCACAATTTACATATGAACGCAGAAAAGCTTTCATTTTTGCTAAAACGTGTTAGAAATCAGGAATGGTGAGAGAACATTGTGCTTGGTATATTTTTCGTCTTCAAACCAAACTTGGGTCTCCAGCCAACAAAGTTTAAATCCTGTCTGGCTAGCGCACTTCCCATAATGTTTATGCTTTAGGTCAGTAGGCAAAGAGTAGGTGGTCTTTGCTACTGTTTGAACACATTCGACCACATGAGCGTTTACACTACGTAAGCAATCCAGTCGAATGCGTTTTCTCTGGAAGTTGTAGCTCAAAAACGAGCTCTAAACGTTTTAGACCCCATTTACTCCTGTATTTGGTGTTGTCCACTTGTGAGCTGACCGACCAAAATGCATCTTAATACCAGGTGTGATAATAATACTCATTGTCTAAATTCAGTGAGTGACATTTTAAGAATAACATCCAATATCTTCTTTTAAAACTTTAAAAGCCTTTAAAATTTAATTGATTTTCTTCACATTACAGCACAACAATAATGATGTTTTTATTGTTCAAAACATGAGGTCTCCAATGTACTGATGAACATACAAAGAGAAAACAATGTTTTGTTTGAATGCAGACACACAGAACTGTTCAATCACAAGCTAGTCTCATGATTTCCAGATTTACAGCATTTATCTTGTAGTGATATAACATGATCCTTTTTTAGCAAAATTAACAGGGCCATTAAAATGGTGGCTTGAATAATGTTTCTCTTTAAAACAGCCATCAAATCTCTATTGTTAATATCGTGAAGAATGCACGTTCATACCTGTCAACACTCCCGTTTTCCCCGGGAGTTTCCCGTATTTCACACCCATCTCCCGCCCCCCCTCCCGTTTTGTTATTTCTCCCGTGAAACTCCCGTAATTTGTATGGCCCAAACGTCGTTATATGAATAATCAACCCGTTCCAAGGTTCTCCAGTTGCCAGATCTTGTATGAAACCCATCCTACTCGCGCAATCAACACATCATACAAATTTCAACCCATTTGTGAGCTCAACCTGGCAATCTACTACAACCCAATTGTGCCGTCGATATTTGCGCAGGTAGTAGACGCGGGAAGTTGAATAAGGGGTAAATATTTAACGCAATTAACGCAGCATCCGCTTTTTTCTGTCATCCTTTGGCTGCATGGCTTTACATTATATGATGCGCTTTTATTCTTGCTATGCTTTTAAACCATTCAAGCCATATATTACTTATTTTATAAAACTTTAAAAGCGGAAAGCGCATCACTCATTCCTGGGAATACATTTGACATATCCTACGCCAAAAGTACCAGAGAAAAAGTCTCAGCTGTGCTCAGATTTGTAAACCGTAGCCTAGAGTTGCTTTGGTTTTTCAGTCCGTTCAATCCGTTTCGCCCCGTGGCTCAAAAGGGACACAACAAAAATAGGGACACACGAGAAAGCCAAAATTGCAAAATTGATTAACAAAATAGAACTATACAGAAAAAAAAACCTACGTACAAGGTAACAGTTAACAAATTCATAATCCGTGCACGCTTTCGCAATCTTGTTTTGTAAATTGTTCTTTCGCAATAGTTGTTTGTAATATTCAGTTCCTGAGAAAAATTGTGAAATACTGTTCCAATAGGTGAAGTTACACAACAATATGCTGATTGATTACATAATATTTGGATGTAATATTCAGTTCCAATGAAAATCTGTTCCAGTTAATGGAGTAGGCTATACACAGGTGATGTGTAATATTCAGTAGGCCTACCAGTAGGCTAAACTCCACCCGCTGGAACAGTTTCTTAAATTAACCGAATATTACACAACATCACCTGGGGCCAGTTGCATAAATATAGCCATTATGTTAAGACTGTGTCTTAAGAACTAGTATGATCAACTAGAAGTTAGTTAAGGGTAATCAGTCTTACTGTTCGGTGTCAAATTAGACCAATCTACATTTTTATGTTACTGACTTTAAAAAGTTATTAACAATTTTAAAGAATAAAATTGGATGACTAACTTGTAAGACTAGTCTTAACAGTTTATGCAACTGGCCACTGTGCAGTTTTGCAAACTGTACTCACAGATTTGTGGCCTATACCTTATTTTAGAAATCTGTTTTTCTGTATATTGATTTGTTGTGTATTGTTAAGATGAATACAACTGTCTTAACTGAATTTTTCTATGATTTGGCGATGGGGTGTGTAATGTATGACATGAAACCGCATGTGTTTGAACTGAACCCCCCCCCAGGTCTCCCGTATTTTGGTACCCAAATGTTGACAGGTATGTCGTAGACATAGATACAAAATTAACCTGCCTATTTTTATAACTTCTGATTTATTTATGAATGCCCAAGTTGAATTTTATCTCATCCCTGGAATGTGATACAGCATTTCTTATTTATTTCATCACTGTGGGGAACTTACCAAAGAATGTCCTCCATAATGAAGATTATAGTAAAGTACACAGAATCCATTAAGTAAAATAACTTAAAAACCCACTAAAATAGCCTTTTATGTGCTAATAACATGGTACTATATTAATGTTTGAAAATTAGAATTAGATTTAGGTTTGCATCATGGATTTAGGAATATATTCCTTTTTCTTTTTCTTTTTTTTTGTGCAGAAACTGCATTCATTTAAAAATAATTATTATATTATATTATATTATATTATATTATATTATATTATATTATATTATATTATTGTGGCGAGGGGGGCGTGGTTCAGTGAGGTCTGCAACGGGAGAGAGAGGCATGAGATGAGCGGCAAGTAAGTGGGTCAGGGTACCAAATGACATACACCAGTGTCTCGTCACTGTAACAACGTTCAAAATATGGAAGGAAGAAGACAGGGTCGGCTTTTATTGTTTTATTTTGATAATTCAAACTTCCAAACAATAGTTGCGCTCACAGTGTTCTCTCAAACTCAAACGCAGTCAAACTTAGTTCACAGGCAGCTCTCTAGACTCTAGAGCATTCAGCATACACACGAGTCCACAGCTTCTCTCTCTCCTTTTTATCCGCCCCTTTCACGCCAATTACTGCAACGAGACACAGGTGTATGTTATTTGGTACTTGACCCACTTACTTACCGCTCATCTCCTGCCTCTCTCTCCCGTTGCAGACCTCGCTGAACCAGCGAGTGGCCCCTCGCCACAATTATATTATATTAAATTATATTATATTATATTAGCCTATATTATATTACATTATATTAATACACCAAGTTCTGTCGTGAAACTCTAGACGGTGCAGGCTGATGGGTCCTTACTGCAAACTGATGATACTGACATTGTTAACTACATGGGACAAGCTGACTGGTTTCTGTCGCATCTACAGCCAATGAGCTTGCTGCTCAACATTAAAATAGCTGGTTAGCATCAAAGTCCCTTTAAGACAAGTCATTTCACTTGGCGGCCATCTTTGAAAGGCCTCTCAGGCATGCAAGGGCAGCTCCTATCTCTTTGAATTGGGGAAACATCAAATTCTCCAAAACTGTTCGTCAAGTTTAGGATTAAATTTCAAATTTGAAATCACCAATGAAATCTGACAGCAACCGTCTCATAAAATTTTGCTTCTAATGGCGCTTTCCACTACACAGTACCAGCTCGCCTCGACTCGACTCGGCTTTGTTTGGTTTTCCACTGTGTAAAAGTTGTAACCTGTACCTGCTTCCAGGTACTTTTTTTCGTACCACCTCCGGCGAGGTTCTGAGCGAGCTGAGGCGATACTAAAATGTGACGTGAAAACAATCGTCGATTGGCTCTTTTCTTTAGGAGATGGGACTTATTCTGCCATATTGCGCGTTGCACTTTTTCCCATTCATAGTAATACAAGTGCACCGTCTTTCAACATGTAAAGTCTTTGTTAGCGTTTACTTTATCAGTTTGCAGCGTGCTTTCAGAGTTCCTCTAAAACGCTCCATCTTCCCCAGCTCCACCTGTATAGATCTGCAATGCGAAATGTAATAAATTTTCTATTTGTGCAGAAGCAGAATGTCTTTAATGCTCACAACAGTGTATAAATGTATTGACAGTAGCAAGTTTCTGTACTTGCTATGCAGCAGCAACAGCAGCGTAGCAGATCTATTCTGGCAAGACCAAATGCATTAACATTGTCATATCCATTACCATGCTAAAAATCTTCAGAGAGCTTTCATGATAGAAATACTGTATAAGCTATGGCTGAGTGTAGTGTATTTTGGATCATACAGTATTGAGTGTAAACAGTTCTGTCTCTACAGAATAGTTTGGACCGAAGTGAGGCCAATTTGTAATTTTCTGCTTTAGGCTTCCCTCAGCCTGCCTTTATTTTGAGTATGAAAAAATTAGAGTGCTGATGACTGTTGATTCCAGCGGGAAGAGCTTTAGAGTCCATCTTTTTAATACTTTTCCATGTCTTTTGGCCAAACCAATCCATTCAGGATGAGGTTATTTTTCATTTTAAATGATTGAGCTGTTAGCAGTTTTCTTCTTCTTCTTTCTTCTTTGTCCTAGCGTGTATCCCATATTTGTATAGGGTCCGCTTGTTCGCATGCTTTTTGCCACTTGGCTCGATCCAGGGCATCATCAGTGGTGATACTGACTGTGCCCATGTCCTCCGCCAGACGATCGAGCCACCACTTCTTTGGCCGGCCGCGCCGTCGTCGTCCAAGTGGTGATAGATGATAAGCCGTTTTCACCACTGTCTCATCGCCACTTCTGATGACGTGGCCATACCAGTGGAGTCGGGCTTCACGCATCATAGTGGCGCAACTATGGGCGCCACGCCCATGCGCCTTCGGACATCTTAGTTCATGACGTGGTCGAACCGTGTGAGGCCGAGGGACCAGCGGAGCATCCTCATCTCCATAACGTGGAAGGCCTGCTGATGTTTGGTGGTGGCTGGCCAACACTCGGAACCGTACAACTTGACTGGGCGTACAACGGTTTTATAAATCTTGCCCTTGAGTGGTATGGGCATTCGGCAGTCGCAGAGAATGCCCCTGACTTGTCGCCATTTGAGCCATGCCGTGTTGACTCGGGCATCAGGGAGGGAGTCGTCGTCGATCCGAATGAGCGAACCGAGATATTTGAATTCGATGACTTTGTTTAATGGCTGCCCTCTAACTCTGATTGTCCTGTCGGTCTGGGGTCCGCACACCATATACTCAGTCTTTTTGATGTTGCGGCGCAATCCATGCGCGTCCAGCCGCTCATTCCAGTCTTGCACTTGACGTTCAACACCACGACGGGCTTCGTCAGCTTGGAAGATGTCGTCACCGAATAGAAGTGGCCAGGGCTGAGACGCCTGAATATCCCCTGTGGCAGCGTCCATGCAAAAGATGAAAAGGAGCAGGGAGAGGTCGGATCCCTGGTGCACGCCGACGGTGGTTGGAAACGGTTCAGACAGGCCTGCAGGGCATCGGACAACGCTGGTGGTGTTGGTGTAGAGGAGCTGGATCAACCGTATGTACTCTAGAGTGGAGGGAATGCCAGATGAGATCCCGTGGCACACGGTCAAATGCCTTCTCGAGGTCGAGAAAGGCCATGTGTACTTGCTGGTTCTTCTCCCGGTGGCTCTCCAGCAGCAGCCTAGCGGCGTGGATCGCATCAGTAGTGCCACTTCCTCTAACAAATCCGCACTGACTGGGATTGATGGAGACGATGTTCCGGAGACAGACGTCAATTACGCGCTTGAATATCTTCGTGGCATGGCAGAGCAGGCGAATCGGGTGGTAGGTGTTGCATTCACCGACGTCGCCTTTGCCTTTCCAGATCGGGGCCGTAACACTGGCAGCCCACGTTGAGGGGAGTGGTGCCCTTGTCAATGATCTTATTAATCAGTGGGGCAAGGACTTTGTAGATTCGGTTGGCTCCTTCAGGCGTGTGGAGCTGGGCATAAATGTCGGCATGGTGGCTAGTAGCCGGTGTTGGGAGGCAATTGTCTCAGATGGAATCACCTTGGCATCCATGACTAGCTTGAAGTTGCGCCGTCGTATAAGCCAATAATCAATCTGGGTCAATCGTCCACCGCTGATATCACATTTCTTGAAAAACGTGTTGGCAATGACCAGATCGTGGGCCTCTGTGCAATTGAGAATTTGACCGCCCCCTTCATTTCGCGTCCCATAGCCTTGTCCACCGTGTGCCTGGGGGTAACAGGAGACCACCCTCAGGATCACCGGCCCAGTCTCGGATCGAAATGTAACGACTGAGACAATCAGACACATAACTATTTGTTAGATTTAACAAATAATCTTCAAATCCCACTTTTAGGAATGAAACATCCCCCCAAAAGAGACAAGAGAGCAGGAAAGGTTTCAGTCGTTGTTAGAGTAGTTAGAGTAGTTTAAGTGTTTAGTCTAGTTAATAAAATCTTGTTCATGTCACACATAAAGTTGTCCGTGTCTCAAGATCATATCTGGAGTCTCTAATCATAGATCTTGACTACTTGATCTTAGTAGTACTGTAAAGTAAGAAAGACATTTCCCATGCCCCGGAAATGTACATTTCTTAGAATTAATAAACAATTAACACTGAGTGTTCATGGGACAAACAGGTTAATAGATTGTAATATTAATTTACAACATTAAGTTCATTATTTTAACTGATCCAAATATTCATAATCAATTATAACCAGTTATTATTGATTATTAATATTTCATAGAGCTAATTTGCTACAAAAATGTCTTTTAGGCATTACACTTCATGCTACCCAATCGAAGTTGCTGATTTTGATAGATTACTGTCTTTTTTTTTACGTCAGGCTGTGACGAAACTCAACTCCACATTTACTGGAGATGAACGCTGACCCTCCAGCTCCAACGTACATCCAGCGTCATTCATTCCAGTCTAGTGACAAGAGAGACCTGCTGAGCAATACAAATGCTAAAGAACACTAAATCACTGTGAAATCACATCTTTTCAGACTGGGAAATTCTGCTGTTTTTCCAGAAAGTCTCACAGGAGCTGAGAAAATGTGCAAAACTCATTTAAACTCGGAAGCATGGAGAATCTTCTTCGGTCCCTAAGGATCATATACTGAAGTTACTTAAACTTCATACGCTCTATCTCGGGACACATTTATCAAAATTACCTGGGAATTTGTGGATTAAATATAAATGACATGCAGATGTACATTCTTTCACTGTACTTTAAAATGCAACTTGAGATTTAACCGTTTTTAAAAAAATGTTTCAGCCACAGCAAGCAGCGACATAAACATTGAAGTATTTTTAACAAGTGATTACAACTTGAGATTCATTATAATAACCAAAAATAAATTAAAGAAACATCTACACAGCAAACAATAATAAACTGCAGCCAGAGTTTGACTGCTGTCCTGATTTTTGTATCTCTGTTTTAGAGCACAAGGGAGGACAGCACTGCGAAACCAGCTGCTGCAAATGTGGACAAAGGGCTAAGGGTTAGGTCAGATGTTAACAGAAAGCAAATATTAGTTATTATTATTTACGAGGGCGACAGTTATTTAAAATGGATCTAGTGTTTGGACATCATTGTAATGTTGCAGATGTCTCAAGTTATTATAGTAGGAAGAAAAACACACCAGGAGCTATACCAATATAAAATAATGTCTTATTAGGTAGAAGAAGTGTTTTATTGCAAGTTTCGACAGTTATCTGCTATGTATTTATTTTATGCTATTCAATAAAGCCTAAAAGCAAGTCAAAGAGCCTCATGGTCCCTCTTGTTTATTGAACACAGATGCATAAGTGGACACCAATACATAAATATGGCAGTATGTCAACAGACTGCACTGGGAATGTCAATGACCATCCTACTCGTTTATTTTGCATATACAAATATGAATCTAATATTAATTAACGGCATGTCTTTTTACCTTATTTTTCCCCCTCTTTCCTCAACTTTTCCAGTCATGCTCCTGCTTACTCTGGATTACTCATGAAATTGCATGTGATTGCGTGTGATTTTCAAGGCAAGTCGCTTTGGATAAAAGTGTCTGCTATGTAATTATGTATAATGCAATGCAGATCTGATGACTCTTTTCCATTAATTTTATCTTTAGAGTACTCTTTGCCTTTGCTGTGGATGCTCTCAAATTAGTGTAAAGAATTAGTATTCATGTGTGTGTTCACTGTGATCTTCCATTTCTGGAGTTTTTCCTTTATCAGGGCAATATGACCCTTGTATAATTTCCCGCATCTCTATCTTGCATCTCTCCATTCTGTCCCACATTAAAATCTGGGGGAAAGAGTGATAGATTAAGTGCATTTCCCAAAGCGGGAAGAGGAAAAGGGTTCTGAAATGCAGGAAAGGGAGAAAACCATCAATATGTAGCCTACATTTATGTGAATGCCTTTTTCCTAGAAATCCAATTCTGCAGTTTATGATAATTTACCTATTTTTATGCATTACTTTTAGATAAAGCTTGTTACATTACCAACAATGGGTCTGGGTATATGATAGTCATTTGATTGTATTTTCACGCTATATCTAACTATCTCATATCTACTACGGAATTCAAATGGAGCCACTTCCCGCAATGGGCGAATTATACCGACGTCTGGTACTTTGTGTTCCAGCGTTAATATGTGAAGCACAAAAGAAAAGGTAAGAGATGCTATCCTCATAACATCTAGGATATTAATACTAAGATAAATCTCATGGACTGATGGCTCGTATCCCATGATAAACTCTTGGCATTCTTCTCTTCTGCCTTTGAGACTGTGTGATATTTCCAAACACGTGTTTTAAAATAATGCTCATATTAGAATATTCCACAGCCGTCAAGAGCAATATCATTTTTGCAGTTATGTGCATATATCTTACAAATTTGCCACATATTTGACTGCTGAGAGAGCAATGTGACCAAAGGCATTATAAAAGCATATAGACAAGATATGCTGGAAAATGACGAGGCTTCCTTTATTTAATCAAAATACAGTAAAAACAGTTTTATTTTCTAATATTGTTATAATTTCTTTTTCAACATTTCTCAAACTAATTTGTCCTTGCTGAATAAATTAATTTATTTTAAAAATGAACAATACTTTTATAGCATTTATTAATCTTAGTTAATGTTAATTTCAACATTAATACATTATTAAAATCAAAAGTTGTATCTGCTAACAATAGTTAATGCAATGTGAACTAGCATGAACAAACAACGACGGAACATTAACAAAGATTAATAAATACTGTAACAAATGTATTGCTCATTGTTAGGTCATGTTAGTTAATGCATTAACTGATGTCAGTAAATGAGACCTTATTGTAAAGTGTTACCAAAAATGTTTACTGACCCCAAACTTTTGATTGGTAGTGAATATCTTAAGTGTAATATACAATTACAAAAACATTTTCAAAAGCCAGTTTTAAAAAGGCCATGGGAATAAGACATGAGGAGGACAAACAATAGTATATTACAGTAAAATACCATTTGCGGCATATGTAGATCCTCTAGTAAATGTATGGTCCTCTGGGGAATCATTAATATACATCTGAATGTATATTACGTTATATTTATACACCAGTCATTTTACAATTGCTTTGTGCGTCGAAGGGAGGGTTTTGAAATGGTAGGGTGACAGCAAAATTCAAACGTTCCCACACATGTAGGCAAACATTTTTATATTTTGACTCTGAGTTACATAACTGTCTAGCTTCATCATCTCCATCACAGAGTTTTTAGGCAATGCTCAAGAGAAATTCACTGTCAGTGATTCAATTTTAACCTTATCACTTAAACCGGCAAGAAGTTCATAGCGATAAACAAAACTTACAATCACTTTTACTTGATTAAACAAACCTTTGTATTAATCTGAATACCTAGCCACAGTATTTGAGCATAATATTGTTTGCCTTTCTCACTAAAACCCTCACAACTCTGCAGCTAAATGTCTCGTACCCTTGGCCACAGTCCAGACAGATGAAATACGATTAGTTTTCCTTGCTACCATAACAGGAGTCGCTCAGAAAAGCTTGGATTCCATAATGGTCTGTGCCCTTCATACAAGACTAGGGGATTAATGTTGAACTCTTAATGGATACCATAATATCATAACCATCCTTCTCAGCTGTCTAATTCATACATGATTAAATAGCTCTTAAGATCATAATAATTATTTCAGCACTTAGTCCTAAATAAACATTTCAAGGGTGTGACAGGCACTATGTGTGTTTTGTAAAGCATACTAACCAGCCTAACAATATTTGCACTGATGTAGATGAAAACAGGTGAAATTTGTTAGATACTGAGTAATTCATAGGAGTCCTAAGACTTTAGACTAAAATACCCCTGTGTACTTTGCAACATACACTCTTGGAAATGAAGACTTCAGATGCAGATACCTCCGTCAAAAATGAGATAACGAATTGAGCAAATGCTCTCCGCACATGGTATATGTTCAAACCTGCTGAATCCCAGCCTCAGCCCATTTACCTGTTCGTTGGCAGAACCCTCTAAACTACACTTCCCTTTGCCAGCAAAAGCCTCTAAGTTCACAGAACCGATCAGAAGACGAATCATATGATTTCAAGATGAATGACGGCAGCAAGCCAAATCTGTTTACCACTTACGCTTAGATTTTATGGGCACACAAACTCGTGAAACAAGATGGGGGAGTATTATGAAATGGATGAACCTGTGGTAGTTTCAGTCATTGACAAAAGGAAACATAATTCTGTCCGTTCTGAGGCTAAAGAAAATCGTGACAGGAATTCGCGAGTTGTTTTCTTTGTTACATTTTGAATTCTGCTTCCATCATTTGCAATGTTTCCAGCTGCATCTTGAGTGATTTTGCAACTGTTTGTCTCGTCCAAAGCACACATGGACTTATTATTGTAGCAAAAGACAGTCAAATTTGTTAAATACCAATTTTTGAAAATAAGGCATTTCAATAACTGACTAATAACCTTTTCATTGATATTAAATTAAATTACTGAACCTAAACATAGACGCCTGATAAAAATGCTCATTTAAACGAAAAAATGTCAGATGGACTTAGTGGCTTATGCATCTGAAGTTTTCAAAAAAGGTTTCAAAAGAGGTTTTTTCCAGCGATTCCATAGAGAATAACCTTTTTTTTTTGGTTCTCCAAAAAACCTTTCAGTGAACAGTTCTTAAAAGAACCATTTTTTCCACTGTAAAGAACCTTTACTGGTTCCATAGATGTTAAAGTGCCCCTATTATGCTATTTTAAAGGTTCCTAGTTTTGTTTTGGAGGACTCCTACAACAGGTTTACATGTATCAAAGGTCAAAAAACCCTTTCATTTTCTCATATATATTGCACATCACCATATTTTTCAATGATTCTCAAACGACTCGTCGGATGAATCAGTCTCTCTAAATCCCTCCTTTCCGTGAGCCTGCTCTGCTCTGATTGGTCAGATGGCCCAGTCTGTTGTGATTGGTCTACCGCTTACAGTGCTTGTAGTAATTACCATTATGTAGAGCCACTCACCAGGCATTTAATGTCCAAACTGCCACAATATGTACAACAACCAATATTATAAAATGTTGCTAGATTCATGTTCATCTGAATGTTGGATAAAACTGAACCTGCTTTTATCACCACTCACTGGACATCGACTTTGCAAGTGTTGCGAGATGTGCAAGAAACGTAATATCATTTTGCAGAAATGTCGCCACAGGGAAGTTTTTGGTTTTTGGATTGGTACTAAAATACCTCAAATACTTAACTTCTCTTTAAAATGTAACACAGCTTAATCATTGAATTCCATGCAACCTTCTGTTAAAAATAAATATTTTGCACCACAACAACATGTTTTTATGCATAACAATTTAACGGTTTGGCAAAATGGTGGTGAATTTGTGCAATCTTATTCATACGTTTTCACACAATCGATTCCCACCCCATTGAGGGTTAGGTTTAGGGGTGGACTTTTTTATTATTATTATTTTCTAAAAACCATATGCTTTTGTTTGAATCAAATCATACAAATTCAAAATCGTCAACTCGTAAAATAGTTACATTTTCTCATGAGATCAGGTTAGTCACAATGTGTTTGATCCGAAAATTTTAGAAACCAATTTTTCTATTTAGCTTTTGTAATTATTTAAGATGTAATATTAATACATTTAAGTTTTTGAATTTAAGGACATTTTTGTCTTTGATATGGCGTTGGGCCTCAATTTCATGTCCAATTTAAAATCTGGGTCTGAAACAAAATCAGTTCCCATTTTATAGACAAAGATATTTTTTCATCCTTACGGAAGATGAAAAAAAACTATTTGACATCTGCAATTATGGACTCACAGGATGCCAAATAATTGCACTTCCTTCCCATACTTTATTATACCCACTTAATTAAGCGCACTGAGTTGCAAAACACCTCTAGCTTTTCTTTTCTTTTTCATTATCTCTTCACAACAATGAATAAGCTACTTTGGTTCATTATTTTAAAAGCAATTCTTTATTCAAGAATGAGAACATACTGTGGCTAGAATGTAAATGTAATTCATTCAAGAGAGTTACTCATAAAGAAATGCTTTCTCTCTGATATGGATTATATATACTGTCGCTGTGGCATTTGACAGACGCTTTCCGCCGCCGCTGTGCTGGGAAAAGTTGGAGCAGTTTAGTGTGGTCTGGCTGACAGCTCAGCATTTTCCTGCCTTCAAATCTCACCTTTCACTTCATATCACCTTATGCCATTCATCACCCAAAGCGGTGATGGTATTAAATGTAATCGCCTTAATTCACTTGGCGTGTGTTTGAGCTAATAGTTGGATGGTTTTCAAGAGCTATACAGTGCTGTGGGGTATGTGTGCATGTGTGTATTTACTGCAGTGGTTACACAGCGGCCTGGCCTCTGTTTTTCCTGAGCTCAGCACTTACGTCTGGTTTGAAATGCATCAGCCATACATTTGGTGCCATCGCCTACCGACCCATCCACAAAGGATATAACTTTCCCTTTCACGTCACATGCTCTGCTGTTTCCCATTAGCCTCTGGTAAGAGTGCAGTTTGTGACTGTCTATTTCATTTTGTAATGAACTATCCTTAAGGTTTGGGCTCACTTTTATGTCACTGCAAACTCTCTCAGAGTCTGTGCTCTGAATTTTTAATGAAAAGGCTTATTTAATTTCTTCACAACAAGGATATTCCTGCATAACAGAAGGCTTGTTTTCTCTTTCATAACCCCTGCTAGATGTAATTTACTTTGATTTCAGAATAAATTAGTTGACTTTCGGGGGTTTTCATCCATCTGTTTGAGTTATCTGTTTTCTGTTTTTGTTTTTTGGCACAAGCCATTAAGTGCTTCATCATTGTCAAAGTATATTCCTGTTTGGCTGGCATTTGCAAAGAGATTGAGTTAGTGGCTAGTTTATAAAATTACAGATGATTTGCGGGAATATTTGGACACTCATGGCAGTCTTTAAAGATGGCACAGCCAGGCGGCATTTGCCAGTGAATGACTTTGTGCTTTCTGCAGTTCATTTGCGTAGGACCAGACACTTGAAAATGTGTTCTAGGACATTAAATTGAATGTCTTTTTTTTTTAGAAACTTGTGGACAAGTGCATGTGTGACATTTTTGGTATTGTTTATGTGCACAGTAAGTCCTTGAGACTTAAATTTGTACCTAGATAGCATCACGCATCAACAACCTTGATATTGTTTGCAAGTTTTCCATATTCTAAATCGCGAATGATCCTAAGAATAGAGCGGTTGGTATGCGTTGGCATGCTGTCCTGTTGACATTGCATTACATTACCTGACAGCACTCTGTGGGGCCTTTAGTGACCCCTTTATTATAATTTGCATGTGTCACCATGACGACAAAATAGGTGTAATATGACAAGCTGTTGTGACATTTGTTCTTTAAAACTAACTAGTATATTTTACCTTCTAGCAAGTAATACAGTAGTGAAGTATCTTTTCACTGCTTACTAGATACTACTTATTTCAGTAGTGATCTTTTAGATACATCATTACTCTATTTATTGACTAGTGACTGGCCTAACTATTCCACAGATCACAGTTTTGCCATTAGACTTTATTGTAACCATTTATTGTAACCAGCAACTTTCCTTATCTCAATAGTTACAAATGATTTGATTTTAATTGTCATTTGTAAATACAAGTCAAAATTGCTTATTTGAGCTCATCGTTATTAAAAATGTAAATAGCAATTATAATACCACACTGTAAAAAAAAGTTGATGCCTTAAATTTTTAAGTACAATCAACTTGGATGTTTAAGCCATTTCAACTTAAATTACATTAAACTGAATTTTTTTTAAAAAGTTGAATCTTCTATAACTTATAAAAAAGGTTCAAAATGTCAACTTATTTTAAGTTAAAGCAATGTAAAAACCCATGTTGTCATAAATTATTGATAATACAATTTTTTTACAGTGATTTGTCTAATAAATAGTAAATAAACAGGAACTAGTCTATTCAATTAATACTACAGGAAAATCGAAGTTTGAATAGTTATTAGTAACAAGTAAAGCTGGAAATGAGTCAACCGGAAGATAAAGAGGGATCCACGTATTTTGGCTTTCAACATCTACGCCATAGAATTTAATAGCGCCAGAGTTGGGGTAACACATTAAGTAACGTGAGTTACGTAATCAGATTACTTTTTGTAAAGTAATACATTTCTTTTAGATTTACAACAAAATAAAGAATTCATTTTTCAAATAAGTAACGCAAATTACATTGTTTTCCAATTTATTGAATGACAGCTCCCCTATCCTCATGTTGAGAGAAATCGGGAGTAAGTGTAAACATGATGGTTATTCATTTTGGTACTAGACTAAATGTGAGCATGCATTTACTCTCACTTGCACAAAAAGATTCAGTATTCCTCAAAACGAATTAAAACAGTGAAATGCATAAAATATTATGCAAACCTGCAATAACTATTAAATAATGTATATGTAATTACTCTTTTTAATCTCACTTTATTAACCAGTGTATTTGCTGCTGACCTTCATTTGAAAAACAAACAAACAAGCACAGCCCAGGTTAGAAAAAGTCAAGTGAAAGTAATGTAATGCACTACTTTCCATAAAAAGTAACTAAGTAACTTTTTAGGGAGTATATTGTAATGCATTATCTTTAAAGGTAACTTTAATTAATTATTTTATTTTATTTTATTTCTTTATTTTATTTATTGTAATGCATTACCTTTAAAAGTAACTTTCCCCAACACTGACTGCATGATTAGCAAAGGAATAGGCTAAGTATGAATAAATGACTAATAAAAATTTTAGTTGATGAAACTGAAAAGACTCCACTGGATTACTTAGTAAAAACAAGTATTGGTAACAATAAAATAGATACTAGTAAAGGTTTTAAGGAATGAAGGTTACAACGGCTTGCCATATGTGTACAGGTTAATATGCCGTGAAGATGTACCTCTTTGCCAGGTCTGTAGTCTCCACAGGGGAGGAGGGGGTTTGGTGGTGAATGCAGGAGTGGTCAGAAGCAGTGCGGGAACACCGGGAGAGACACTGCGGAGAACTCTGCCACCAAGTTTGTGGACACGTACATCTTCAACTGGACTATCTACAACCTTTACTATTATGGACTTTTCCTATTGCACGCTTGTTGCGCAACAGAACCGGATCCTTTGAATTGGTCATTTTCATGTCTGATCTTTTTTTCTGGAATACAGAAATAACAATTTGCGCATTTGAAGGTGAAAACTGCTCTTACTTTGGTATGGAGGTACTGCAGAGGCAAGATGAGTTCTGATACAGATCATTCCGTGAACTTCTTGAGTAATGCTTCCTCCGAACTGTCCGACGTGTACAATTCGAGCTCCGCGGGAAACGGGACCGAGCCGAGCTCGTTCAGCCTCAGCCGCGCGCTTCCACTGGGCATGGTTCTGGGCGCTTTTATTGTGTTTGCTATCGTGGGCAACATTCTCGTTATTCTCTCCGTAGTGTGCAACAGGCACCTGCGCATCCCAACCAACTACTTCATCATCAATTTAGCCATTGCAGACCTGTTGCTGAGCACAACTGTCCTGCCGGTGTCTGCCACGCGTGAAATTCTTAACTACTGGGTATTCGGGAGGATCTTCTGTGACATTTGGGCTGCGGTGGATGTGTTGTGCTGCACCGCATCCATCATGAGCCTGTGCGTAATCTCCATAGACCGCTACATCGGGGTGCGTTACCCACTGCAGTACCCGAGCATTGTGACCGAGAAAAGGGCGCTCTTGGCCATGCTGGGTGTTTGGGTTCTTGCGTTTGTCATCTCCATAGGACCTCTGCTCGGGTGGAAAGAGCCTCCTTCAGAGGATGACACTGTGTGCCTCATCACAGAGGAGCCGTTTTACGCGCTCTTCTCCTCGCTGGGCTCCTTCTACATCCCTTTAGCGGTTATTCTGGTCATGTACTTCCGCGTGTATATAGTTGCCAAAAGAACCACGAAAAATCTCGAGGCCGGAGTGATGAAGGAGCACATGGACTCTAATGAGCTGACGCTCCGGATCCATTATAAAGGTTCTCAGACGCAGGATGACTGCAGCAAAGGCCACATGAGGAGCTCGCTGACAGTCAAATTACTTAAGTTTTCCAGAGAAAAGAAAGCTGCTAAAACGCTTGGTGTTGTAGTGGGCATGTTCATTCTGTGCTGGTTACCATTTTTCCTCGCACTACCTATCGGTACGTATGTTTTATAAACCCTCAACCAAAAATCAAAAGACAAACCTTTAAGTATAATTACACCCTCACACACCATCTTCACAAATTCATTGTCAACAAATTAAACATTTCAGTTAAAGGGATAGTTCACCCAAATATTCAGTCATTATTTACTCACGCTTAAGTTGTTCCAAACCTGTATGAGTTTCTTTCTTCTGTTGAACTAATAAGAAGACATTTTTAAGAACGTTGGTTAACCAGACAGTTGACGATAGCCATTGACTTCCATAGTGTTTTATTATTATCTTTTTTTACATGAAAGTAATGGCTAACGTCAACTGTCCGGTTATCAACATTATTCAAAATATCTTCTTTTGTGAAACTCATACAGGTTTGGAACAACTTGAGAGTGAGTAAATGATGACAGAATGTTCATTTTTTGGGTGAACTATCCCTTTAAAATGTTTCACTTGTGGTTCTGTGGTGCTATGGTCCTCCTTGCATGTAAATGTAACAAAACAATATTTAATGTAATTAAATGTGAAAATAACAGGCACTGTTTTAAACTTAACTTAGACTTTAAACTGTATTTAAGACAGATCAGTACAAGTCAAACAATGGTTTTAGGTTTATAGCAAAGGCCTATGTTTGATGCACTTTATATGCAAAAAAAAGTTGAATTTTTTGTCTATAAAAAATCTCTCTCCCTGTTTGAAAACAGTGTTTTTAGAACATGTTTTTTGGTGGGCTAATGTGGTCTACCAGCCTGATCAAGGTCTTGTGGGCCCTACTAGAAATCAGATTTGTAGTTTATAAATTGCAGCAAACATATAACTTGGCTATAAACTTAAGCTCATGATCTGTTCCACATTTAAATCAGTGCATAGATATGTTCAACATTCAGTCATGATGCGTATTCATCCTAATTATATTTCTAAACACAGAACCACACTTGCATCACATATATTTCACGCACACATATGTTTCAAAGTATTAATGTTGTTGCATAAAGGAGTCCAGGATGTAGGATTAGAGACAGTCTGCCCCATTATTTCATTAGTGTTTGATAAGAGATAAAGTTCAACCTTGTTGGACAAATGAGAGTCAAACCCATGTGACATTACCACAATAATTTGATTTTTATAAATATTTGAAGCAGCGCGTGTCTTCAATGGAATTTATCGCCAATTACAGCCGTTCCTGAGGTGGATTATTAACAGTTGAATGCATGCAAAATATTCTTGTCGGCTGTAGAACCATGTCATGTAGATGTATTGCGCATTTTCACACTTTTAGAAAGGGAATATGGATCATGTAAATATTTTTAGGGTATCATTTAGGCCTATCTTTCTCTTTTATTGTGGCACTTTGCTGGTTTGCAAGAGACCATGATGTAAAATAGCATGCTATATTGTATTTTAAATGATATATTTATAGTTTATTTTGGTTTAGTAGTTACTAATAAAACATGCAAGGGTATTATACGCAGTTGAATGAACGGTTGCACAGTCACGTTGCTATTCCGTGATTTAAAATAATCATAGGCAGTAATTTTACAGATTGAATGTCAAGATAGTGCCACTTCTGACACTTTAGAATGTGATCCTGTTGCCAGGAAAAACCACACGTCTCATTAGTTAATTCAGGTTCTGTTTGTGGTAGCCATCTCAGACCTCTCAGTCCAAAATGTCTTAAACTGTTAAAGTTCAATACTGTTTACTCACGGAAAAGAATAGTGTTGAGTTCTGTCATGGACGAGATCCAGTGGAACAGATGCAGAAGGTTAATTGCAAGGACATAACATATGACCTCACTTTATTTTTTTCTTTTGCAATATATTCTAATCACTGACAATGTATGAAGCGTTGACTCGTGCGCTGGTTTGAATTGAAAGCAACGTCTGTCATTTTAACCTGATGTGTGGTCATTTAATTTAGCAATGGATGAGTTACTACAGAGCTGGTCCCTGAAGCTTGCCGAGGTCTCCTGGTGGAATGCACTGGAGATGCCAATGTCTTCAGAGCTCTCTCATTCCCAGGCTCACTCCCTATCTTAACCCAGAATTTTCTGATGAGGTGTGGGAATATAGAAGAGGTACCATTCCCACCACAGAAAAATCTGGTCAAAATTTAATCACCCTCCTAGATTCACTTCATGACCTGTAAGTTCAACTCCCAGTGACCTTCTAAAGGGTCATATTAGCAGATGGGCCGATATGTTTTTCCTGCAAATGAGTAAGGAAATATTTTGAAGGCAAATATGTGTTTGGCCTTGAGGAGTTAACTTCCCTTCTTTGAGCTGCCTTTGTTTTCATATGCCATGTTATGAATTTTGGAGTTAACTGGTAAATGAGAAGGTTGCATTGCATCAAGATTTGGTCATGATGGTTAATGTTCGCAGGCAACGTTTGACTTCCTTTAACATTCTCATTTTTATCATGATATTCATTATGCTTTACTTCCACAAATACTCTGTCGAGTGTTGCTTTAGCTTAAAAGGCCTGCAAACATCAATTAACTTTTTTTATGTTGCAGAATAACACGTTTTCTTTTCTGAATGGCAGATTGAATACAGAGTGAATACAGATCATTGAAAAATCAATGACCACTTTGCCACCAGGCCACATCCATCAAGTGATGTTTTCTCTCAAAGCAGTACTATTATGGGCAATGATGTCTAAAGTCTTTATTTAATCATGGATTAAATAAATAGCCAACAACCCTGTCATGTGCGGCGAGGTTTCTCAAAATGCCAGCTGGACAACTGAACTGAAAAGAAAGAAACAAGGTTGCTGTAAGATTGTTTGTTGACTTCTTATAGTGCAGATTGTCTTCATTAATAGATGCTCTGGCATTAGAGATGTCTGAGTGACATGTGATTTAGAGAAGAAAGAGGTGAGAACATCTTAGCGTAATGGAATAATTCACTTACTGGCAGAGACAGAAGCTGACTGGAGGGCAAGGCTTCACACCTGTGGCTCTTCTTGAAGTGTGGTAATGAACCCAAGTCTCATTCTGACTTGTACTGATATACCATAGCAAATTAGACCAGATCATCTCTCGCTTCAGTCATGCATCCTGTTCATCTGAGCAAAAAAATGTCAGAGGAATCATTGAAAATATAAAACATATACACTTTCAGTTGAACAGAGTTATGTCTTGTTGACTTATTTTGTCTTATTAGTAAGATCAGACCAGATTGAAGGAGACTTGAGCTAAAAAAGGTTACGGGCTGCACATCAGGCATTTACAGAAGAGTGAAAACGTGGTAAATTCCTCAGGGAAGAGTGAGTTAGTAAATTCATTAGCAGAGATGAACTACAGTCAGAGTCTGGGAAAAGCATGATGGATCTGTGTGACCTTTTATTTAATGTTTTAGAGAGCGAGGGAGTGGAAACCTGAGAAAGATTTCAATTTTGAAAATGGCACCACTAGAAGTGCCAGACTTTTTGGTTGTTGCTTTAAACAGATAGTTGGTTGAAGCTGGAGTGAATTTGTAAAAGCACTATAAATCTTCCTTATGAGGTTTTGGAATTTAAGAACTTAAGATAACCATTTTAATAAAAGCTTACAGAGTGCACAGCGAAGAGCAGGTTATTAAAATTATGCTCTTTATGGCAGGATGAGAGTGTCCAAAAATAGACAGGTTTTACCTTTAAACAGAGACCGAATTAATGCTGAATTAGAGGCTGACCGGAAAAAATATTAATCTCACGAAACCAGTCAAGAACATAAATTGATTATATTCCACCCCAAAATCAATACACAGAAATAAGGAATTATATTTTGCTAAATTTTTATTATACATTTTTATTATTTAAAATTATAATACTCTTTATATCTGTGCAAAAATCTCAGGCACATTAGTATTTCACCCCCCAAAATGGTTTTAAGCCAGTTATTTAGATCTTTTGTTGTATTGTGTTAGTAGGAAATATCAGTTTACATTTCCAAACATTCCTTTTGACATTAATTGTAATAATCCAGTGAGATTTTGGTATGCACAAGGAGTCTAACAACAGCCGGTATGATCCACACAGAGATCTGATCTCACCATCATCATGTCTGTCTGTGAATACGAGACTAAATCCAGAAGAACTGTGGCAACATCTCCAAGACGCTTGAAGAAACTATAGCCTGCAAAGCTACCTGAAAAACTGTGCAAGTGTACCTGGTAAAAAAGCTGTTTTGCAAAGGGTGGTCTCACCAAATATTAATTTGATTTAGTTAAATTAAGTTATTTGATAAATAATATCTCTTTATTACAATATTTTTGAAAGCATCCTCACTTTACAGCATTTGTACACATGTGCCTAAAACATTTCACAGTACTGTAGCTTTGCAGGTGTGTTTCTTCAATCATCTTGGAGACATTGCTGCAGTTCTTCTGGATTTAGTTTACGGTTTCTTCATGTAATCACAGACAGACGCGATGATGGTGAGATGATGGTTTGGAAATGTTAATTGATATTTCCTACTGACACACACTACAGCAAAATATATAAATAACTGGCTTAAAACCATTTGGGTGAAAATACTAACATGCCTAAGATTTTTGCACAGTATAGATTTTTTGCCATTGTGACATTTTAATGACAATTATGATTTCCTACCCTCCATTTGCATTATCAAAATGCAAATGAATAAAAATAATAATAATAATCCATTATTTATGTAAAGTAAAAAAATCTAATGTCTGTACACATTGTGATATTACTTGTTGTAGTGCCTTTAATGCTGATTTTAAGGAAACAAAACAAACGCTAATGAGAATTGGGGATATATTTATTATCAAGAAGATTAAAAGACTAAAAAAAAAAAAAATCTTGATGGTTTTGATTCTTCAAGTTCTTTAAGGTAACACTGCTGATTTAACCTTGAATGTGAATGATGAAAGATTCTAGTTGTGTTTCTGCAGATACATGCGAGTTGGTAATGTCTGCCATCTATTGGTGACAAATGAAAAAAGTCTACATTTCCTAAAAATGACCTCTCGTTTCCTCTATTTGTAGGGTCATTTAACACCAGTTTACGAACTCCTGAAACATTCTTCAAAGTGATCTTCTGGCTGGGCTACTTCAACAGCTGCCTGAACCCCATTATTTACCCCTGTTACAGCCGTGAGTTCAAGCAGGCTTTCATTCGGATCCTCAGGTGCCAGTGTCAGCAGAAGAAACAACAGGGCTGGAGGGCGTACAACTACCGCGTCCAGACGGGCTCGGCCATGCAGGTCTACACAGACACCAGCTCCATTTGCATGAATGGCAGTCAGCAGACCCTGGCCCCAACGCACCCCAGCCCAACATTATTCAGCAGAGTTGTGGGCTCTCGTCCAGCATCAGGCCTTCTTCCAGGCTGGGTTCCCTGTACCTCATCTTCCTCTTCCTCCCTATCTGGGAGCCCTTTTCCTGGTACGATGAGATCCAGCTCTAGGGCGACGAGTCCCTGCGAATCTAACAGGATGGCTTCGCTGTTCCCCAGTGGGACGCATTCCAAAGGACCTCAGCATGCCAATGGACAGAATGGGAAGCGAGACATAGAGCATGAGCCAATATCTAGAACCGCACCTGAGATTACTATCTAGCTTGGTGTCAAGAGTGACTTACTTGCCAGTGATTTCAGTCTTTCAGTTTTTTTCCGGACAGATCTGATACATTATTGTAGATGAGAAATACATTGGGCTTCTTGTCGTGCATGTCTACGTTGTTTAATTTGAGAGTTGCAGTAGCTATGTAAGGGATAATGTACAGTCAGCTTGTAATTATTACAAAATAAACCCCAACAAGGTGATCAGGACGCAGACGTGAATAAGTAAATAAATACGTGGACGTGATTTGAGTTAATTATTTTATCATTTTATCTGCTTATTGTCTTAAAGCTTCCGCTAACAAAAAGTAGTCCATGGCAATGTACAAATCAATTGACCTTGCAACAAGGCGAACAATATTACAGTATATTAACACAGACTTCACAAATTGGCAGCTAAGACGCAAAATGGTGGCAATTGCGTTTGTGTAAAATGAGAGGCAGCGAGACTGTGGACATAAAATAATGGTTTTACACTGAGCAGTTTGACCCAGTTGCCATGCATGATGACGAATATAGCGGGCATTAGTGCGCGCCCACTTTTTCAGCAGCATTGGTTCCAGAAGTATTTTTCCCTCTAGTTTTCCATAGGGATTTAAAAAAAAGTCTTTGTTAAAAAGTTATAAGCCATGAACCAAACCAATCAGCTATTAGGTGAATCACAACACTACATTTTGCGTTTATTGCAAAATATGCATATGTAATCAGTGTTGGGAAAAGTTAAGCGGTACAAAGTTTAAATGCGGTACAATATAGCGTTACTCCCTAAAAAAGGTAACTAATTGCATTACTTTTTATGGAAAGTAATATGTTGCGTTACTTTTTCACACCTGTGCTGAACTTGGTTTTATGTTTTTTATAATAACAAAAGTTCTATATTTGCCAAATGTAAAGGCCCTTTCACACCAAAAGTGAAATGACTCAAGAGAATAAAAGTTCAACACTCTTACTTCAGCAATAAAATAAAAAGTAAAAAAGTAAACACAAATGTGATGTTTAACTAAAGTCATTTCTGCTTATTAGTATTGGATCATCAAAGGCCAACAGCAAAGAAATTGGTTAATAAAGTGAGATTAAATACATAAATATTTAACATAATTATTGCAGGTTTTTAATAGCTTGCTTTTTACTCTTTTTATTCATTAAGGAATAGTGAGTCAATCTGTGTTTGTGCATGTGAGATGAGTAAATTGCTCACATTTAGTCTAGAACTACAATACTAGTCATGTTCACACAACGCCTGCACTTACTCACCATTTTACTCAACATGAGGACAGGAGAGCTGTCAGTCAATTCAATGGAAAAATGAACTCCAATATGTTTCTGTAAATTTAAAAGTAATGAGTTACTTTACTTGTTACTTGAAAAAAGTAGTCTGATTACGTAACTCACGTTACGTATAATTAGTTTAAGAGCTTAGAGCATGGGTCACCAAACTAAGGCCCGCCACCCCCCTTTGACTGGACCCCCAGCCCCTCTGCCCCCCACTACTTGAACCGGCCCTATGAGGCAATCCCCAAAAGTCGTCATGGACGGTACGTCATGGTACGGGCGTCACGGTTTGGTGCATACATTTACACGGAGAATACACGGTATAAAAATAAATAAAACTCGCGTGCAATTTTATTAATGTAATGCAGAACTACTGTTAGATAGCCTACGCGGATTCTTTAGGTACACCTAATCTGTAGCTCCGCCTTAGCTCTGAAGCAGGCTGCGATGTAAAGATTGCTATGCTGGAATATGTTGAGAGAGGTGTGGGCGCGATCGAAAAGTCGTAAAGTGTTTACTTATATTTGTGTGCGTGTGCGTGTGTGTGTGTGAGAGTGTGTGAGGCGCGGCCGCGATCGAACAGTGGAAACATAAAAACATACTCCGTCATTCAGTTTATACAGGACATCATTCAAACTGCAAAGTGTTTGTTACTGTTAATTAAATTTTTAAGGAAAACAAATTATTAATCTGAAATGTAGCAGATTAATTTTCAATTCATTCAGGTACAATTACCAAACATATCAAGGTATTAATTAATTAAACTAATTATATAAAACTATTGTCAGTGCACTACAAATAAACTGGTTCTATGCTTTTACTTTATTAATAAAACTTATTTAAAAAAAAAAAAAATTTCTTTTGGTGGTCCAGCCTGAGACATGCACAAGCCTTCTGCATTTTTGTTTTGCTTTTCCCTCCATTGTACCGAACTCGTACCGAACCGTGATGTCTGAACCGAGGTATGAACCGAACCGTGACTTCTGTGTACCGTTCCACCCCTAAAAGAGAGTGCAGAGTTTTCAAAGAATAGTGGACCAACGATTATTTGTGAAGAATAACTTTAATTAAAACAAAGTGTGAAGACTCGATTACAACTTTTGCAAACCACTAGTAAAGATAAACAAATATGTGCCAGGAATCAAGTGTTGATAATGTGGATATAGTAGTGGGGATGGCTGTGCCAGGCTAGTAATCTCTACTACACAATGAGGCCTGCTGGTGGTCATTTTGGTCTGGGTCATACAATTCTATGTTATATAGCTGACCCGGCCCCGGCCCCCCATCATAGTCAGGAACGATAATGTGGCCCCCAGAGAAACGTCATTCGCCATCACGTCATTCGCAGTGCTTCATGGGAGTGGGCAGGCATAAAAAAGTTGTTTTGGCATGATTTGCTTTTTCAGAATCTCCGATTGGTGGAGATTTCTTTGCAGAATCCGAGGTAATGTAGTTTTTCACCAGGAATTTCATGGTCATACATGATTATTTGAAAACATGATTATAAAAAAATACGCTGAAATCATGCAGGCTGATTGTTTCCACAAAAACATATCATCGATGAACACCTCGTAGCTCACAGTAAGTCTGCCTTCAAAGTTTTATGAGTTTGTTAAAAATTAATTCCTGTATTGAAAAAAAGGAATGGGCTTTTTACTTCCGGAACCCAGCTGTTGCACTCTATAAGTGAATAATGAATATAAAAAAATAACTTTGCTAGGTTTGCAAGGTTAATTTTTGCAGAAATACATGTCACTGAAAAATCTGGAATGGAAATGTGGGGTTATACCAAAATTAGCCTTTTAACATCCATATTGTGTATTATTGTGTACATACTGTTTTAAATGAGTAGTTTATGAAGAGTCTATATTTGGCCTGTTTGATTGTAGTGGCTATGATAGTAACGTTTGCATGAATAAAGGGATGAGCTCTGCACCTGGACTTACTGTGCACAGCTGTGAGCAGCTGATAAAACTCAGTATGACTTGCTCACTGGTCTGTTCACCTCCTTTATTTAAATCCCTTTTTGATCTTCATGTTATTCAGGTTGTGTCAGTTTTATAATAATGCTTATTGGCCTGGTCAAGATTATTCTGTTAGATTCACAGTTAGAGATAAATCCATGACGCCTTGTGATCTCCAGTTCAATATAGGTGAAGGTGTTGAGGATGTCAGGAAACTGGTTGTGCTTCTGGGTCATTACAGCACACTTTTTAACAAATGAATGGATGGCATGAAAAGCTTATTTATGACTGAACAATTCAAGGCACAAACCAACATATTGTATGTGCTCTGAACCTGCAAATTTGATTCTTTCAAGGTGTAAATGTTATACAACAAGACATTATACTTAAAAAAGAAAACATGGCCATTGGTTCTTAATTTACCATTCGATTTCAACTATTCAGTGGATATAATAGGAAAATATCTTTCCATTTCATTTTCATTCAGCCTTAATTCTTTTGTGCAAACGATTTTTTTTAAAAAAAGGAAACATTAGTGCATCATTAGCAAAAAGAGAAGTTGTGAATTTCTCCTTTTATGTTTTTACTATTTTCTTATTTACTAAGTGGACCATATAAAATGTGTCACCCTATATTAAGTGTTATATTGTGTGCTATAGTACATAAAGACAAGTGCATAATGAAGAAATAAATTTAATTTGTGAAGGGCCCTGTTGCCGTGATTTTGTAAGTTATTGTGTTCTATTAAACAAAACAAAACAAAAAAAACATGAAAGTCTTTTAGTGTCTGCTTGACATAACCAAATATGCCAAATGCAAAACACATTCAAAGATGTGTATTAGGGTGTTTCATATGCTATATGATGAGCCCTATTGTATCTGTGATATGGTCCATGTGCAACTTACCACTTCATTAACAACATAGTAATCTCCAACACGCGCTCATGCAACAACGTCTGCTATCGCGTCAACACCACACGCATACGCCGTGGTGCTCTCGTGTTGGAGATTACTATTTTGTTAATAAAGTGGTAAATTATATTTTTTGCGCAAACAATCGCTTTCTAAAATTGAGGTTAAGCCACTGGAGTCACATGGATCACTTTAACCCTCTGATGGTCTTTATTTATGTCTACACTCGAGTTTTTTGGGGTCTCTAGAGACATTATGACATTATGATTAGAATCAAACCTGAACAAAATGTTACAAAGAGAAATATTGGAGTCTTAATATTTTATCATTTATTTCAATCATTTATTTTTAATCTAATTCTAGATTCTAGACACACACAATTGTGTGTGTGTGTGTGTGTGTGTGTGTGTGTGTGTGTGTGTGTGTGTGTGTGTGTGTGTGTGTGTCTGAGAGATAAAGAGAGAGAGAGTGTGTGAGTACACATTGTCGATGTGCCAGTGTCACCACACCACTTTATATTTGTAGTGGTTCTGCATTTTGGATGATTTTATTTGACAAATTATAGCCTTACAAATGTTCCTGTGTGTGTATGTGTGTGTGTGTGTGTGTGTGTGTGTGTGTGTTTACATTTTCAATGTGCCAGTGTCACCAATTTTTTTTTGTGGTGGTACTGCATTTTGGATGATTTTATTTGACAAATTATAGCCTTACAAATGTTCCTGTGTGTGTGTGTGTGTGTGTGTGTGTGTGTGTGTGTGTGTGTGTGTGTGTGTGTGTGTGTGTGTGTGTGTGTGTGTGTGTGAGAGAGAGAGAGTGTGTGAGTACACATTGTCGGTGTCAGTGTCACCACTTTATATTTGTGTTGGTTCTGCATTTTGGATGATTTTATTTTACAAATGATAAGAGAACAGTTTTTATAGTCTCAAAAATGTATTCCTCTATATGTGTGTGTGTGTGTGTGTGTGTGTACACGCGTGTTGTGAGCAATATAATTTAGCATTGTGGATGTTTTTTGCATTGGTGGAAGTGTGCCACTTTATTTGTGCCATTTCTGTCGATGTGTTCTGCGTTGTTTCTGATTTTGATGATGAATTTTGTCCATTTTGATTGCGGGGTCTCCAGAGACCCCGAAGACCACGAGTGTCACAATTTTTGTCACGCTAACATAAAAACAGATATCATTCCAATTTTTTTTTTTTTTTTGTAGATCTAGAAAGTGTTGAGAGCCGTAGAAGGTTTCATACCATTTGGACAAAGGGAACATTTTTTTTTAATTTGAGCAAAAGTCATTTGGGGTCAAAAAGACCCCGTAAACCATCAGAGGGTTAATGATGTCTTAACTACCCTTTGAAACTGGTAGTTGTGTAGACTGTCAATGGAGGGAGAGAAATATCTCAGATTTCATTAAAAATATCTTCATCTGTGTTCCGAAGATGAACGAAGGTCTTACGGGTTTGGAACAACATGAGGGTGAGTATTAATGACAGATTTTTCATTTTGGGTGAACTGTCGCTTTAAAAATATTGCACTTTCATTTGCACAAGGAATTAAGGAAGGTTAATGAAGACAAATCTACAGGAAAAACACTTTTGTTAATGCGACTGCAACACAGCGTCACTTCCCTATTAACATTTTATAATTGTCTCCTTATTTCTGTGACTCACTTCTATTGGCTACACACTTCTGGCTGCTGCTTGTAATGTTTTATTTGATGGTCTGCTAGACATTTGAAAAGTTTTTGTGTGTGTGTGTTGTTTATTTTCCCCTGAATGTCACGTTCTCCTCTGTTTCTATATTTAAATTTCACATCACATGTATCACAAGACCTTGCATGAGCATTCCAGGATGTCACACAGACTTCTGTTACTATCTTGGTCCTTCTCTGTCCTTTTATTTTCACTGTTGTCAGTGGAAAACATGAAGTCATACACTAAAAATATGGGCTTATATGTTAACTTTCAAAGTCAATTTATTTCTATCGGTGGGTTTTATGATCTCTTGCCATGCCAGGATCTACCAGGTGGCCCAAAGGCGAGCCAGACAGAGACACATTGCAGTATGAGCCAGAACCGTCTATCATGTCATTCTCTCAGCTCCTCAACACATCAAGCTACCCAAGTGAGAACTCGGAAATGAGAGAGGAAGACTGCCAAAACTCTGTCTGGCTTCATATTAGTATTCATGTTCTGCTGGCCTTAACCACTGTTGCACTCAGGGTCAAAAAACAAAACAAACAAAAAACCTAGCCCTACATGCTAACCATTCAATACAATAAACCATGCGGCCCATAGTTACAAAACATTGTCATGGTAGCCATATAGTTTCAGCAAACTGGTGTTAGAGCACTGTTAAAAGCTTTATATTCTCAGCCATGTAAATTTTGAAGCCATGTGAATTTTGAAGCACAAATGATATATTTAGGCTACATTTAATTGTCTCCTGATATTTGAAAGACAGTCAATCGTAAAATTGATTGTCTCACTTTACCTGATGTCCCATTTTTGCATATTCTTTATATTTATTAGGCTAATAAAATAAAATAAATCATAATCTTTCTGTCGTTTTATTTATTTACTTATGTATTTATTTATGTTTACATTTAATTGTCTCCTGATATTTAAAAGACAATCAATACTGAAAATTGTTTGTCCAACTTTACCTGATGTCCCATTTTACTGATATACATTATTATTTATATATACTGTGTATTTATTATTAACATAAAATCATTACAAACATGTATTTGTTTATTTATTTATTCATTTACATTTAATTGTCTCCTGACATTTAAAGCACAATCAATACTGAAAATTATCTGTCCCACTTTACCTGATGTCCCATTTTTGCTGATATGTACATTATTGGTATATATTTATAATTAAAATATCACAAACAATGGTCTTTATATTCATTCATTCATTGAAACTATTGATTTTGGTCACTATGGAAAATGTTTGTAATGATGAAGACAATTCAGATATATATCTTACGTTTATATTTTTGGTGATTTGAAATATCACTCTTAGATAAATATGTATGTACGAACTAGAACTACATATCCCAGAATCCGTTTCTACGCGTGCGTCAGGCAGTGCGCGATTAACCGGAAGAGACGTTATGGCTCATTTCTAGAAGGTGAGGAAGAAGTACTGAGTATGCTCTGTTTAAAATGTCTTATTTTCATAATACTTATAAATATTAATATAAATGCAGGTTAAACTTAAAATAATGCATTCGTGTTTGCCGAGTGCAGAGCTGCTGAAGTGAAATCAGTCTTGTTAACACATGTGCTAATAGTATGTATTGACTGATATTTTGATCTGAACCTGTTAATCTAAGCTACTATACTTCACTGTCGAATGTTTTTGTGATTGCGGTTTTTTATTTAATGAAGTTTCTGGAATGCTGAAGAAACATTCCATTATAAATGAAGTATGTTAAGAGGTTTACCAGCTCTGAAGTAAGCATGCCATTTATGTTGATGACAATACGGCGATTCAAAGTCTGTTGTGATATTTCAGCACATTTAGCTGTACATGGTACTATAAGCTGAAGTATGTACTTTAGACTTATTCAATGCTTGCTTTATATGACATGCTGTATTTTTCCCCCCAAATAGGCTAAATGTATGATCATTTTATGGGTAAATAGTTTTGCAGTGTTGGTGGAGGTGAATATGGTTTGAGGTAATTTACATTTGCTTCACTTAAATACTGTTCAGGTTGTGGTGACAGCACAACTCCAGATGGAGACGGAGCCCGAGACGCTCTCAGCCGCCATGGCTAACACCTTAACAGTGTCAGAGACCAGAGAAACCACTGCAGACCACGAAGAAGACTGTTTCTATGACTGTGAGGACAAATTACCCGGAGAAGATGGACACACTGACGTTAAAAGCACAGAGATGGCTCGCAGCGATAGACTGGAGTCAGATGCCAGGACAGAAAAAGACAACAGCGTAGAAACTGAGAGCCTAGAAAACATGGATGACACTGACCGTATGTGTTTGGATAACACATCATCAGAGGATTCTGAAGAGCACGAGGACAGGTCGGCTGAAAAGAGGCATGACTCATTAACTGGAGATCCTGGGGAAGACAATGACGAAGAACAGGAGAAATGTGAGAGGTTTGTGGAGAACGATGAGAAGAGAGAGAGTGACTCAGATTCAGAATTTAAAGAAGAGGAGGTCAAGGTGACGGAGTATGATGAGGAATACCTGCGCGAGCTGGAGAAAGACCTGACGGAAGAAGAAAAAGAGGTTCTCCTCTTATTATTTTTCACATCCAGTTCAGCCTGTTTCATATTTCATACCATTGTCATTGATGTGCTCACTGTCTCTTGATATTTATATGTATTATTTCCTTCTTCTAATTACAGAGCAGAAGAAAAGAGAGTTTAGAGCTGAAGGAGAAGGGCAACATGCAGTTCAAGAGTGGAGGTTAGACAATCCCAGTCAAAGATAAATCGGTTTCTTGCTGTCCGTTCTCACCTATTTTAATCTGCGAAGTGGCTCTAACTTCTGTTTGCATATGAATAGTTGACCAAAAATAATAAGAATATCTGAAGTCCTTACACAGCTCTTTTCAAAACAGTGACGCTTCGTCACATATCTCAAGCTCCATAAAAGACTCCATTAAAACAGACACATAAGACTTCATATAAGTAGTCTGTAACTTGTGCACTATACACTACTAACAGTTTGAGGTCAGAACGTAAAAATAAAAAAAAATAAAAAATTAAAAGTGACAGTAAAGACATTTATAATATGAAAAAAGATTTCTGTTTATCAAAGAAACCTGAAAAAAAAAATCCAGTTTTCACAAAAATATTAAGCAGCACAAGCGGTTTGGAATTTGTACATTGATAATAATAAGTTTCTTGAGCAGCAAAATCAGCATATTAGTATGATTTCTGAAGGATCATGTGACACTGAAGGCTGGAGTAATGATGCTGAAAATTCAGCTTTGACATCACAGGAATAAATCGCATTTTTAAAAAAATATTTAAAATAATATTTCATATTGTTACTATTTCTGCTTCTTCTGTTGATCAAATGAATGTAAATTTGATGAACATAAGAGACTTATTTTTAAAAAATAAATAAAAAATCTTTCTGACCCCCAAATTTTGAACAATAGTGTGTTTCAAGTTAAATCTGAATGCATAGAATGACACCAAAATCTAAGTAATTATTCACAATATTATGATAATCAGTGAATAACTTAACTTTTAGTGTTCCTTCCCAACATTATCATATTACTTGAATATAGTGCACAAGTCTTATAGTCTACTTTTATAACACTTTTCTAGTGGTTTTATGTGATCAAAACGAAAAGAGCTACTTACAAGATTCTTCACAAATTGTATGTTCTAAGAAAATACCAATAATAAATAAATAATGCTATCATTTTTTCATTTTTGGCTGAAAAATCCCTCGTTTTGTAAGGAAGCCTCATATACATATTAAAGATATTGTGTTTGTGGATGAGCTTCTGACATGTGATTGTTTCCAGAGCATGTAGATGCTGAGGAGTCTTACACGGCTGCCCTGCGTGTGTGTCCTGTGTGCCACAGCAAAGAGAGATCCATACTCTTCTCTAATCGAGCTGCCGCACGCTTGCATCAGGTGAACTTCAGGGTATTTATGTACAGATACAGAATGTATATTTCTGTTTTATTTTCTGGTGTGTGGGTCAGGTGTGCACTGTCTGTGTAAAGGTTTGTTTGAAGAGATGTCCTCTGAGGACACATAGTGTTTGCTTACAGTACTGCATTGTACAAGTCATCATGAAACCAAAATTGATCATAATTTTTTACGGATTGTTGCATTGTTTACATTAAATGATTTATCAGTTCACATCATTATTATTTTTTAAATTCATGTGCACTCATAATCTTAGTTAGCAACGCCCAATTTTGTACGATCCAGTCAATGCCCGAGGATGAAATCCCAGCCCCGCCCTATGTTTTTTTTTTATTATTATTATTATTTTTTTTATTATTCCAGAAGCCATTTCACTCAGATATACGTCACAATAGGGAAAAGACTATGGCAAATTCGGTTTCATGCTGACTTTAAACTATGTTCTTATAATCAAATGCACACTCAACGTTTTTATTTGATTTTTTTATCTCTTTTTTGGAACCAGTCTAGTGTAAAAGCATCTTGATACAATCAGTACTTTAAGTGCTCAAATTTGATTGTTTTTCTTCCAGTGTGTGTTCTTTTACTCATTCATAGTTTTGCATATTAACTTTATTTTTAATTTTATCTGACAGGATAAAAAAGACAGCGCTATCAGTGACTGCTCTAAAGGTGAGAGTATATCCTGTACACATTGTGTTCTGTATCTAGAGAAAGTCTCACAACATACATTTACTGGCTGTTTTTATTTTCTATCTCTGATTCTATCTCTTTATTTCCTTTTCCTGAGGAAATGTGATTTGAAACAAAGACGTTTCAGACAATGTGTATTGTATTTGTCATCCACAGCCATAGAACTGAATCCAAATTATGTCCGTGCCATTCTGCGGAGAGCAGAACTCTACGAGAAGACAGAAAAGCTTGATGAAGCTCTAGAGGACTACAAAACTGTCTTGGAGAAAGACCCGGGCATCCCAGCAGCTAGAGAGGCCTGTATGGTGAGTGTTTCTATGCCAGTGGCCTTTTGACTCCCAAAAGCCTTACACACCTAGTTAAATATCAAGATTCCAGAGGTTTTAAGTGCTGAGTGTTCTTCACACAGTGTATATAAAATACTGGTTGAGGAACACTCGTCCTCATCATTACTGTGCATTCACACCGCCGCCGACGAGAGCGAATTTGGCCGTGGCCTGCCAACGACGCCGTAGAAAGATTCGTGGACGCTCTGATGCTCTGACGTAGATCGAATGCTTGATCTATTTTTAAACTTTATTTAAACGGGCCGCAAAGCAAACAAGCATGTTGATCGTTATTTGTGTAAACTGACCTAGTAGGGTATAAGTTAACCTCATGGAATCTTTTAAATGTAAAAGTAAGAAATTGATCGATGGAAAGAACTTTAGTGACATGTTTGCTTACGAAATTAACCAATTAAAAGCCATTTGTGTGGTGTGGCTTTTGTGGTCATGGTTAAGTGCTAATCTAATTTGCATTCCCACAAGCTTCTAGCGCAAAAATGTTGCCTATAAACAGTGATTTGCCTTATCAAATTCACATGATCAACCTCTCCTCTATTTTGCTTGGGAACTAATGTGGTCGAAACCAAAGTTTACTTGACTGTGTTCTCTGGACTCCTCTCAAGTGGAGGACTTCTACATTCCGATTAGTCTCAGCCTCAGACGTCACGCCCACGGAACGTTGGCTAAACGTCTGATGCATATGGTACACTTAACTGGAAACACTTCAGGAATGTCGAAGTCGTCATCTGATTGGTTGAATTTTATCGGATTTCCGGGGGGCGCGAGTGTCGCGTTTATTTTCGGTCAGCCGGGAAACAAAGCGCAGACGTGTGATTGCGGAAGAAAAACTGTTGTGTTTACATGAGTGACAATGAGCATTTATCAAGATCAGCTAAACGTAGGATTCTCAAAAGTACACGTGCACGAACAGATCAATGACTTACTGCTTGTTTTCTTCTCCTTCTTTGATTTTCTATCCTGACTGACTTGTTGCACGCCGGTCTGTTGTTGTGGGGACATTTCCACGCCCGAAACGTGACGCTGAACGAAACGAACTGTAATTGGTTGTTTGACATGTCGGTCAAACGGCCTTATGGGCGGGCCTTGGCCAAAGAAAGCTGCTATGAATTCCAGACCTTCAGCCGTCAGTCTGAAGGTCTGGCTACGCGAGACTACATTCCGATTGGTTGCCGCCGAACCGCATCATAGCTCATTAGCATAAAGTTGATCTGACTTCAACTCTCCTCGCCGCTCTCACCATCCGCGCTGACCTCGCCGGAGCTCGCCGACGATTCTCATTGAAAATGAATGACTTCCGGCCATTTTGACGCTCTCGCCGGCGGCGGTGTGAACGCACAGTTAGGCTTCAATATATTTATCATCTAATGTATGTGTTACAGAGTCAACTGAAAATCACAATTGTTTGATTCATTTTAAAACTGCATGATCTTAAATTCTTAAAAATAAAAAGTCATTGAGGGATAACAGCCTCAAATTAAGTTGTTTTTGTAGAATGTAAGACAGGTTTGTAACAACATGAGGATGAATAAATAAAAAAAATAAAAAAATAAAAGTCTCTAAATTTCTATTTCTCTTTTAGCGATTGCCACGGCAAATTGAAGAGCGCAACGAGAAGCTGAAAGAAGAGATGATGAGTAAGATTGCATTTTTCTTTTTTGTATTTAATATTTTTGTCTGTCTAAGGTCAGAAACACCATGACGAGGTGCGAGATTAGTTTATTTAGGGCAGTACTACGGTAAATAAAAAATAAAATGCATTTTTTATGGTCCATTCTTTTTTAAAATTTAGGGCTAATTTTCCTAGTCGACTGTTAGTCGTCATTTAAGCCAATAGTCGATTAGTCTGGGGAGAAATAATAAACCATAATAATGAGCATTTAAAATATAAACTAAGTGCTAATGACCTAAACTTTATGTACTGACCATCATTGACGGATAAATGTATTCCACTTTTGTCATAATTTACATTTATTATTATTACCATTATAATAATAATAATTAGTATATATTATTATAAATTGTTTTAAATCTAATGTTTAATGATTATTTTGTTTTTAAAAAGAAGAAATAAAACATGGTTTACGTAAGGGTTAATGCCCGATGAGGTGTCCATTATCAGGTATTAATGGACGACGGCGAGGCGTGAACCGTCCGACGCTTCCGCGCCTGATAATGGACACACCTCGAAGGGCATTAACCTGCTTATACCATGGTCACTTACAAAAGAAAGAAATATTTAATCAATTAATAATACTTTAATGTGTTTTAGAGTAAAAATCGTGAGGGTTTTTATTTATTAAGTCGAGCGCACTATTTAATATCTCCCGTATACAGGCGTTGCCAAGCAACGTGGCCACAGCGACCCGACCGCAGCAGTTGATCAGTGAGTTTGAGCCAGCGCAATCATTTAGAACTGTCATCAGGCAAATTGACGGGACGCCTTTCCTAGGTGTACATTATCACTTTTTAACGGACACCCTGCAGCCAATCAGAATCGAGTATTCACCCAGACAATGGTATAAACATCAGTTATCAGACACTTAAACATTAATTAATAAATTACTATTGGTGTCAATCATAAAACAACATCGGCTGAGCTCTAACACTACATTTTTTTCCAACACTTATCATTTGAGACCCTGGATCACAAAACCAGTCACATGTCACACGGGTAAATTTGTGGCAATAGCCAACAATACATTGTATGGGTCAAAATTATAGATTTTTCTTTTATGCCAAAAATCATTAGGATATTAAGTAAAGATCATGTTCCATGAAGATATTTTGTAAATTTCCTACCGTAAATGTATAAAACATTTATTTTTGTGAGTGAATGCAGCACAATCGCAAACATAAATGTAGAACTTTAAAGGAGATTTTTTTTGCACCCTCAGATTCCAGATTTTCAAATAGTTGTATCTCCGCCAAATATTGTCCTATCCTAACAAACCATACAGCAATGGAAAGCGTATTTATTCAGCTTGCAGATTATGTATACATCTCAATTTCAAAAAGTTGACCCATGTGACTGGTTTTGTGGTGCAGGGTCACATTTTAGTATGAGAATAGAGTCATGAGACAATGAAAATGAAAAGCAATTACTAGAGAAAGATTAATAAATGTCTTAAATCTTCCTCTTTTATTCTATTTTGTCAAAATTTACATCATGATGATGATAATAATAATTATTATTATTATCAATACTTCTAATACAAATTTTGTGTAGTGTTAATAATTTAGTACTGATTTTATCAATCATAAAACATCGGCTGATCTCTAATTTAAAAAATAACATCTGTATGTTTCTCTAGTAGATAGGTAAAGCAATATGATAACTAGTGTAACATGCAATTTTCTCTGGTTTCCATTACTGGTTAAATGTTTCTTGTTATTTTTGCTATGCTTTCTCAGAGCACATGCTGATACTGTCTGTTTTAAGGTATTAATAAATGTTGCAAACACTGTATGTTTCCTCTAAAGATCAGATTTCCAGTGTTGCTGTCAGGCTGAACTTACTGCAGCTCACAGTGAAGGGTGTTTCTGTTTAACACTTTATATTGATCTCACTGCAGTCCCTCCCAGTCACAGAGACTCTCCATAATCACTTTAGAGTCTTTAACCTTTTTCAGGCCTAGAAACTTGTTGGTGGAGAGTTGGAGCAGTGGGACCCTGTTACATGTTGCATAAAATTCAGAGTTGCATTTGAAGCCTAGCTTATATTAATGTATTTAAACACTTCATTAATTGCAAATCCAATCAAATGAATCATTATGGATGTACGGAGTCATATGTGCTTTACATTTCAATTTTATTTAATGCATTTTAATGAGGTTCAAAGGGAGGGTCAAACAAAAGTTAATTCTGTATTTGTATTTTTTTTCCATAAAAATGACACTGTTGTTCAGAAGTTTGGGTCAGTAAGATTTCTCTTGAAAGAAATTAATACCTTTATTTAGCAAAGATTTGAGAAAAAAGTGACAGTGTTGTTCAAACAAGTGCAGCCTTTGTGAGCCCAAGAGACTTCTATTTGAACTTTTGAACCAAAGTGTGTGTGTATATATATATTGAAGATCAATAAAATGAGCTATTTTTTATTGGCAGGTCATATTTATAATTTGTTTTCGCTTTGTCTTCTCAGGTAAGCTGAAAGACTTGGGCAACATGATTTTACGACCCTTTGGTCTCTCCACCTCCAACTTCCAGGTCAACCAAGATACCACAGGATCCTACTCCGTTAATTTTGTTCAGAATCCCAATAACAACAACAGATAGCAAGCTAGAGTCCGTTATTATAGTGATAAACTGTCAACTCCCCCGTTCAAGTGTTCGGACTATCCAATCATATTCCCTGTCATGGACGAATAATGTAAACTGTTACCATTTGATTTGGCCAATCACATAATCAGCTCATGTCAGTCGGCTTTCAAGTTTGTATTATTTTGGCCATTTTTTCAGCATGCCAGAGTGTTACGTGTGCAGTGAAGCCGGTATCAGTGACCCACAGACTGTCAGTCGTGTACAATGAGAATAATGGCAGTAATCAACCAAACCTGCGTTCACATTAAACCAGTGGTTATTTGAGATCCTGTCTGCATTGCCTATTGTGACTTTTCTTTGATGTATTTAATACAGCATGATTTATTAAAGATTATGACACACAGTTTGGTACAAGGCAAAAAAAACAGGTTTAATTTCATAAAGAGATATACATTTAATACAGTAATAAAACAAATGTATGCCCATGACCCCCATCTTCATTTGTATAGTCAGGAGAGCTCTCCGATTGTACTGAAACACAAGTATTTACAACAGCAAGCTGTTCTTCACTCGCTCTAAATTCCCTTTTTACAGGACTCGGGTTGAGCATGTGCAATGACTGATTCCGCCTACGACTATTAAAGGAAAACCTTGAGGCCAACAATCTGAAAAAGCTTTGTACGACTGAGAAAAGGTGCTGTCATGTTTGACTTTGTATAATTAGAAAATCATTTATAAATGCAGGGGAGCACAAAAAGGGGAAAGTCAACTAAACAGTGGCTCAGAGTGATTCGTAACGCTGTACAGATTGCATTGATCATTTCATGTATGCTGTGTCACAGAGTGGAAAACTTCAAGCTCTCTTCAAGAACAGTCTAGACTGCATTAAGGCTCAGCATTTCTCAATATAAAGGAGTGTAGATGTTAGGAAAGGACACTGGGATTTAATCCAAGACTACAAGCACAGTTAGACCCAATCCTCTGCAATTGTACTGTGAAACATAGCAACATGCATTATTTATTGCATTTTTACATCAATTATTTTTTTTAAATCTTTATAAGTTATCTTAAAAACCCTGCATTAACGTGTGCCGGATCACCACCTCGAATCCACAACGGCTGTATCTCTGTGCTGTTCAGTGTTTGCAAGTGTTCTCTCACATGCTTTAAACACAAAAGCCTGCGCAAAGAAAAGTCTGGTTTGAAAAATTCTTTTCAGCATGATTGATCAGGAAATGGGTGGAGAAAGTCTGTAATTCACTGTAATAAATATATAATTCTTTTCTTAAATAAAAATAATTTCTCCATTACACCTGCTTCTCCAACTGGATGGCTCTTCTCATCTGACTGGCTCTAGACCAATGGAAGTGCTCTAGGGCAACAGACCAATCAGCAGCTCTTCAGAGTTGCAGCACTGCAGAAAAAAAGACAACAGAAGGTCAGAATTTTTTCCCTCAGGATTATTAAATTATTATTTATAAACTATATACACATTAAGATTCTAGGGCCTAAAGAATAATGTGAGAAACGCAGTATACAGTAACCAGTATTCTGACCAACTATAACTGCTAGTCTTAATTTGCTTTTCAGATGTCAGTTGAAGAACGAGAAAATCTTCCCTTTACTAATTGTGTTGGTACGGTGAACCATAGACCTACTGCACTTAAAACAACTGAAATGGTTTCTTTTAGGCTTAATCTGACTTTCATTTTGGAATAATACTGACTTGCTTCCTGGTCCAAAACTGACATTATTGTACAGAAGATTTGATTCACAGAATCTCAAAAAAAAAAAAAAAAAAAAAATCCAATCTAGAAATGGATGAGCTTTACATTCTCTATATTTACAATTTATGGATGAATATTTGCTCATATGACACCAGGCAGGGAACCACATAAAAAAACTTTTTTAGACCAACTAAACATGTATATTCAAAAGCAAATCAAACATATGATGGAATTAAGGTCACTTTACATTGTTTCATGATTGATAACCATCCAAAGCTGTTTTTCTATTGTAATGTCTGATCTTATAAAAAAAAGAAAAAAGAAAGAAGCCAAGACCACGTGGATGGGACGGCACAGCACAGATCCACCTAAATTACAAATCAATAAGACTATTTAAGACAACCCTGTGAAGCTTAATTTACTGTCTAGTGTAAACTGAACTACTGTCTAGTGTAGACTAAATTTACTTTGTAGAACAAAGTCTGACACATTTTTGTTAAATCTTGCCCTATTGTTTTCTCATCTGTTTGCAGGTAAAAAAATCTGTTGTTTTCATGCATTGGTTAATTGTGAAATGACAGAACAGTCTTGGTAAGGCTGTCATGATTTAATCGAGTAAAACTTTCAGTTTAGAAAAAGCAGGGTTGTGCACTAGGCTTACACCTGAGACAAATATGGTTTGGAGTGAGAAATGATAATAGGAAGATAAAATACAAAAATAATGACAACTAGATAAAATTCTTGAAGTTCACAGTTTATTTATATACTCTTAAAACATCAGAAAACATGTACACAATATCTTCAACTGTTACTTTTTTTCAATGGTTTTACAGCATTCTCTGACCTGCAAACAGATAGAAATAAAAGTAAAAAAGATGCTGAAATAAAACAAAGCCAACCACCAAAATAAATACCGTTTTTACTCCTTTACACAAACCTCCATCAGTCAGTCAGTGTGGTCTACCAAGCATTGTTTTTTTCTCCCTCAAGTCATTGATCTCTACCTGCAAGTCATATTTGAAAAGACCCAGATATCATACAGTATATTTCCCTTCTCAGATGTGTAAATAAAACTGGACAGTTCAAGATGCTAATGGGTATGCAATGCAAGGACAGAACCATGATTACAGACAAGAAAAAAGATAATGCTCATCCACACAAATAAAATCATTGGCTCTCAGCATTGAAATAAGATCCAGGCCTTTCATCTTCCAATCAATCAATCAATCAGGTAAAATACATTTCGAACAGTTTTACATACAAATGTGTACTCTAGACCTTCAGACCTATTATGCAAATAGTGAAATGACAGAAAATAAAGTTCAAGCACAACAAATAAATTTAAAACACAATAATCCTTAGCAAAACATTTCAGATGAGAGACAATGAATACTGGCATCGGAACAAATCACTGAACAACTAAACCAGCCAGAGGCCCATAATTATGACGAACAATCACACATGAGAACTGCTGCCTTGTGCTCCAATGTCCCACTTTGCAGCGGGACACCACAGTGGACAAGTGTTTTAATCGAGTTAATTAAAGAACTCAAGTTAAAGAGTTTTGCATTCCACTGCAGCTACATCAAAACTTTGCTTCGTGATGTGATATGCCTAAATTGGATAAACACATGGAACCATTACAAATGCTCATTATTCCATTTAACATGTATGCACTCCCAAATCCATGCAAAGACAGTCGGGGTGGTCGGTGGGTTGGCTGAACAACAGGAACATTTTCGCCATAATCAGATATATAAAAAGCAGTCGAAGACACAAACATGACAACGGCAGGAGGGAGCAAAACAAGTGGAGGAAGAGGGGGGAAAAAAAAGCTGCGAACAGGGCAAGTAGATTAGGGAGGAATGAGCTTGGGAAGCAGATGTTGTAGCTGCAAGGGGTTGGGAAAGAGGATGCACAGTTAGGCTGGCAGGTTTCTCCGTGTCTGAGGTGGTACTCTCTGCATTTACAGAGTCGCTGTGCTCTCCTCACAGTGGCACTTGAGGTGACTTCGGCTTATCGGCACCTCCCCCCGTAACGGCAGCTCGACTGGCTGCACAACCACGGCTGGCCAAGAGCCACGCCCAGATCAACAGCCGTCTGCTCAGATCACTGAACTTGGATTAGTCGTCTCAGAACGTCTGAGAAAGATCAGCACCAATTAAGTCCCTTTTTCTACCTGAGCGAGGCACTCTACCCAACAGGGTCAACTTTTACAGTTACACAACTTCCGGAATAAAAGAAAACAATTAAAGGATGGTCTAACTTGAATTCCAAGACTTTAGCTCATATAATCTTAGGGCGATTGGACAGAGACGCTGTCTAGAAACACTGTAGTGATGATTAAAAAAAAAAATAACTAAATGCAGCAGGAATGATCTGACACTGTGAACCTATAACACTTCCTCTGATCATACAAAAGGAAGCATTAACTGTGCTAAGTAAGGGATGCGGATAGAGTAGCAATCGACTTGTAAGGGCCACCATTTAGTTGGTAATCATTTGAGAATGGGTTCAAGCAGATATTTTTCACATGCCTAATTCTTCATGAAAGCTATTTAAGCTCAATAAAAATTCCACTCTGAGAGCATTTGCTGTTATGTTTACAGGGATCTTTAACAGCAGACAGTGACCAAGAATAACTCAGTTCAAGGCAAACTGAAATATTGTGGCCACTTAAGAACCCATAAAACCTTTTCCTACAAATCTCTGTCATCCGTTTTCATTATAATAAAGGTATGATGATATGAAAAGATCAAAAGACTGGTTACATAGGGGCGAACATTAGATACTTAACATGAAAACCGTTCAATTCAATCCCCTTCTCTTGCCTTCTCAACAAAAATAAATTAGTCCTGGTTGCCTGGCTGACATTTTTCTGTTTCACTCTGAAAGCTGACTGGGTACAGCAAAGTTTGAGATGTGTCAGAAGGGGTACAGGGCCAACTCGGTTGCCTGTTTTGCCTACCTTACCAAGACATATCACCTCACGTCTCAAACTGAGTTAGCAAGGCTCGGACCTCAGGAGTGAGCTGCTTGGCAGCCTTGGCAGCCTCAGTGATGGCTTTACGATACAGGCCCTTTCTCTTCTTGTCAAAGCGAGACTGGAAGTTTTCTAGAAACGGGGCAAGCTGAGTAATGGCCAGGAAGGAAGTGGTGGGCGACCCAAACCAAGAGACCCGGGCCTCCTGCCTGACTAAGAGCCCATTATCTTTGCGACTCACTGTGATGGCTAGGATGCGGGCGGGCCACCAGGGGAAGCCAAGGATTTTGGCCCAAACAATGTCCCCAACACAAATTGTCCTGCCATCCAGGGTAACGCACTTTGTGACGTTTTTGGAAAAGACGGTAGCTTTGAGGGATTTACTGCGCTTTTTGTCGTCCTTAGGAGCAGAGGGAGAGGCAGAGGCAAAAGCAGAGGATGTGCCAGGGGCAGGGGCCGAACGCAAATCACCAGGAGGGGGGAAATCAAACGTTTCGGTAGAGCTACACTCGGAGTTTGATGACTTTAAGTCATCTGCACTATCGATGCTGCACATGGATGTACTAGAGGAGTCGGGCTGGCTGGGGTTAAGGGTCATGTAGACCACTAGGTTACCAGCCTTGCTCCCACGCGTCTCCCGCTTTTCCTCCCGCCCCTCCTGTTCCTCTGTCTCAGCCTGGGGTTCCCTGTATTCTGGAGCTGGGAGGGGATCGGGTTGGGCCTGGTTGAGAGGGGACTCAATCGGTTTGTCTGGCCTCTGGGGCTCTACAGCTGTGGTGACTTGGCTAGCAGAGCAGGAGGAGGAGGAGGAGGAGCGTGTGGAGGTGCAGCGGGGTACGGCTGGCTTAGGCAGTGGTAAACGGCCCCCTCCCGGCACTTTCTCCAAGCAAGGCGGCTTACATGAGGAAGAATCGTTCTCTTCATTACGGTACCTTTGGGGCTTGATGCGCATCCTGGGCGGCAGGGGGTTGGAACCTCGACCTCCGCTAATCTGCTGCAGTCGCCGGGTGAAGTGGACCTTCTGGTGGGCTTCCTGGAGGGCTGCGGCCCTGGTTATGGCCTTGGTGTTTCCGCTACTGCCTGTGACTGTCTCTTTCTGTCTTCTCTGAGCCTTGGCCATCTTCAGCACCTCTCGTACTTTGGAGTGGTCAACATTTTTGCTCTGAAGCACTTTTTTGGCATTGAGCTGCACTCGAGAGTTGGCCGAGGACGTTGTTGTAGTGGACACCCCCTTTACCATTTTGTTCCCTGCAGCTGCACCTTTGACCTGACTATGGCCCAGAGAAGAGGCGGTGGATGATGACACCCGTATGGCTGAACCCTGCCGTTTGGGCCCATCAGTACTACGGCCCTTCTCTTCAGAACGTGGATCACTACGGAGCCGCTTACCAGCAGCTGCCGTCACGTTGTCATTACGCCGTCTTTTGGCATCGTCACTCCGGCAGTCGGAAATGGGGCCTCTGCGTGTCTCACGCTTGTCCCCTTGCACAACAGCCCCTTTACATTTATCACACAGAACTTGTCTTGGTCGGAGCTTGATGGCATTCATTATAGAAGTGGGCTCCTCTCGATACAGCCTACGCTTGGGCCGCTTAATTTTGCGGGGTAGAGGCTGAGGTAACGACTGGTTGTAGGTGTCCCTGATGAACAATGGAGGTGGATAAGGGGCCCCCTCCTGAAACAAAGGAGGTGGTTTTGAGGTCCATGGGTTAGGTTGAGGGTTGGGACAGGGCTGGGGTGCTGCAGGAGTCTCAGCAGGGTCCTTCAGAGGGGCATCCGGGGCATCCACAGGGTCCTTAATTGGGGCATCACTAGTTCCTTGAGCAACACCCTTATCCGTCTCTGACTGGAATGCTTCCGTCTTCAGCTGCATAGATTCTGGCTTGTCCTTATACTCTCTCTTGGGGAACACAGTTATAGGAATCCCATAAGGTCCAAACCTGAGGTACAGAGGATGAGAAAAGACACTAAGGTTAAACTGAACAGAACAGTAAATCTAATCTAACTAATCCCTGTTTCCTCAAATCTAAACACAAATATCAAGATACTGGATTACTACTAATAGATTATGGATACTAATATGCAACAACAAAATGTAGCAGAGTTGTTTGTTCAGTCATAGAACTGAAAAGTTACTCTGAGGTCTGAAAGCATTACATTCATAGCCTAGTCTTCCTTTGTAATTTTGCAGTTACTCTGGAGAGTTTTAAATCATTATTTTGAAAAAAAAAAAAAAAAAAAAAAAAGTTAATCATCAGTCACACTATTGTACTGGTTTCATTTAAATTATATCTTCACAAGACATGGATTAAAACCACTGACTTGATTCAAATGGATTTCAGTTTTGGTAACCTGGACTTTCAATAGAGGGACAAAAAACCTTTTAGGTTTATATATCATGTCTGTATTTATGACTACAGAAGGGAAGAATGATGATTAACTGTCAAAGTAGAAGTACAGCAACAGATAAAATGCAACTCTGGGCCAAGAAGAACTTACTCTACAATAAAAATTAATAATTCAAATTCTGCAGAGTAAAGTACTAACCATACAGCTTATTTCAGAAGTGAATCGCCACCTGTCTATCTGTATCACTACATAAAAAAGTACAATGAATTTGTCAAAATGCAAGTGATTTTGATACTGTGGTGTAGAATAAGAGAGTGTAAAAAACTGTGACAATGAAGTACTCTCCCTTAAAAAAAAAATGGGTTGAGTCTGTGATCTGTTGAATGTCAGAGGAATATACATTGTTCCTGACTTGCAACTGAAACTGGGAATGGCCTAACATTGAAAAATGCAAATTAAGAAAGCACTCAAGAGCGTAAGCTAAAAATAAACTGGACAGTATGTCTGGCAAAACACTTCAACGCCATGACACTGACTGTGTTCAAGTTCAGTTGATGTACTGTGGCTGTTACATCACAGAGGAAAAGTGGGACCTTCAGAAGGAAATTATTCCACACCCAGGACATTAGTTGTTTTTAAACCAATTATAGAATGAATATCCATCTATGTACATCTTGTCACCACTCCAAAATATGAGCAATTACACTGAAACCATTAAAGACTAAATGGAAATTGAAGAAAGGACGTTTGAGTTTTTCCACACTCTCACAGATGGCCCTACTCACAGGAAGCATGAAATCAGCTGAGCTAGTGACACTTAAGAACATATTTTTGCTTCTGTTTGAGATTTAGAGCTGTAACACGTTTCATCATTAACATGTTAGAGCACAAAATACCAATGCTGGGGGCCTTAGATGAATACAAAGACTTTAATTAAGTTAAGCTTCAATAGCAACATCTGTGACATGCTGTGAAGTACAGAACATCATTTAATTTCATCCCACAGTCTGTACAAATAAAAAAACAAGCACGTACAATGGAGGTTTTAAGCTTAACTTTTAAATCCAGAATATTACTTTAAAACAGTGGTCTGCCATGTCAGGGTTCCCCAAACACCCCTGGGAGTTTGTGAGGGAACTAAAGCGGGTTTGTGAGTTGGTGGAATGATAATTAATTATAGTTAAATCAAGTAATTTTATTTCTATAGCACCTTTCTAGAGCTTTACATCTAAATATAAAAAGGAAATCAAAATAAGAGTGAAGGAAATTAAAACCAGAATCAGATAAAAGAGTGATATAATGATTTGCTAATGCTAATCAAATGCTAATGATTTAATTAAACAACTGTATAGTCTGATGCGCTGCGTGTTTCAAAGTGAAGGGTGGGCAGCTCGTGCTCTGGTGTTTTCAGCAGCTCAGATCGGCTTGGTTCACAGCTAACTTGCATTAGTGTATGCAACGTGCACTTGGTTTACTTTATTTATATATTCACATAATATCCAATATGTTTGAGGACAGAAGTTTAAAGCATTTCACTAGTGTTTCCCCCGAATATAAAAGCTTGAGGGTTTTAACTTTTGAATGTGAAAAATTGAATACAGGGGCGCCCAATCCTGGAGATCTACCTACCTGCAGAGTTCAGATCCAACCCTGATCCAACTCTGATCCAACTCACCTTTCTGAAATTATCAAGATCTCCTGAAGATCTTAATTAGCTGCTTCAGTTGTGTTTGATCAGGTTTGGAGCTGAACTTTTGCAGGAAGGTAGATCTCCAGGAACAGGATTGCGCACCCCTGATTTAAGACATAAATATTATTGAAACTTGTAGTGTAAAATTACTGTCCTAATTAAAGCCATAATTGTTTTTTTGTTTGTTTTTTTTACAGTACAATTGTAATTCACACAGTAATATTTTTTCTGTCTTTGTTTTTAGTTGCAGTTAAAACAGTATTATTATTCAGTTTGATTGGGTTTCTCAAATACCAGTGTGGATATGTGGATTGAGACACAATCAACTTAGAAGAGTCTTGTGTCCACTTTAAAGTCCATATATAAAGTCAAAATAAATAAATTAGTAAAAAAAAGATTAAATAGTTAATCCATGTACTTGCATGTCATGTGACCACTAACCAAATTCATAGAACTGTGAACATGTGAATGAGTCATTAAATTATTGAAATATTAACTTGAAATCTCAGGGGGTACTTAAAGTAAATATTTTACGCCTAAGGGGTTCAGCTGAGAAATCGTTTGGGTAATTCCTGGTCTATGTCAGCTGTGTTAGATTAAAGATGATGGGCATTTTTGGGCTATGCCCACGGCATAATTTCCATCCTGAAACCACATCACAGCAAATCTTGCTTTTAACTAATCCTGGCCTGTGTAATTAATTGGTTGACTTATATGGTCTATCAGCATAGAGAAATCTTCCATAATTTCCAGCTGATGTAATGACCACTTCCTAACAATGTTGCTGGACAGGTTCTTCAAGACACCTTTCCTACACAGTAACATCACAAGAATGTTTCATGCTGACTTATCTAAAGTGAGAACTGAACTGAGAGACTGGAGATCCCACTGCAGGCCACATGGATGGCACTATAAATTGGGCTCAGCTATGAGTCATATCTGACACTGAGAGAAAACCTGTGAACAAGGGTGTTGAGACAGACAAACTGTGGGAGCAATTTGTAGGGTGTTAATCACCAGCATAACACTGTTTTCCCCCTTGGTTTTTATGTTCTTGTGTCTACTTAGGCTACGTTCACACTGCGAGCATTAGTGCTCAATTCCGATTTATTGCTCAGATCCAATTTTTTGTGTTTTTTAAATGTGGCCAATATCAGATTCCAGTGTGAACAGATAATGGTCCTGAACTGACCAGCAAGCGCAAAAGAACGATAAAAAGATGACACACAGCACGTTGTCATACAGAAGTAAACATTGAGAGCATTTAAGTAAGTGATTACGTGTTTATTTACAGTGTGATCTGCCGCGGAAACCAGGCAATATAAAAAACAAAGACGAGGATGCGAAAAAAGAGAGAAGAGTTTTTAAACATGTATAATACGAGCCCTCGTGTTTTGCTTGTATATAGAGCTGTCACTGTGATACTTGTGAGTTCTGACACATCACTGTCCTTCGCTGACTACCTTTCACAGCTGTCTTGATAACTTCGAGTATGTAGTGACAACGATGAGCACAGAATTGTGACGAATGTTGCACTAGTGACGTAAAAATCGCATGAATTCCGATATGACTGTTCAGACCTGTCTCGGATGTAGGCCTAGTATCACATATGGAAGTGGCACAAATCAGAATTGAAAAGATCAGATTCCATGTGGTTTGTGCCGTTCAGCCTGTCATGAGAAAAACAGATCAGTCACATATGAGCAAAACATTTTTTTGATTTTGGGCCACATTTACGGATTTGGGCCACATTTAACTGCGGTCTGAACATAGCCTTAGTTACTTAGCTGAATATGTGTAGCTGACAGTGATAGTAGTGTCATGCAGACTTCAACACCGTTTTTGTTTATTCTTGTATAATGTCATTTTTATGAATTGGAATACTTAAATTTATTTTACTATCGTCATTTATACATAAAAAAGGTTGATTAAAATAGTATTTAAAAAAAAAAAAAAAACTTTGCCAGTCACACCAGCCGCAATTAATAATTTCCCTTTAACATATGTACAATAGTAAATGATACAGTTTATTTATAAACATAAACATTTTAGGAGAATAAAATGAGTAAAACTATGAAAAAGGACAGATAAAAACAATAACTTGCACGCTTAACCTACACTCCAAGCTATACTGACAGTTTGCTTTAAACTATAATGATAATTTATAACCTAAAATGTAATGAAGACGCTCTTTACTCCATCTTTTTGACAGCTACATAGGAAAGCCAACTTTGGGAAGTATGCTGAATGTAAAAGTGGACACTAAAATTTCTTTGCGCAAAATAGTGTTTACCTTTTTGAAAGGTCCATGAGTACCCCGGAGAAGATCTTCTCGCCTAAGCGAAACGACACCACGAGCGCATCGTCGATGATGTGATCCAGCGAGACTCGAACCTCGGACCCGAGCACCAGGCGCTCCGCCGTGTCGGCCTCCGCCGCACACAGAACCGGGGCTTTCGATTCCGACTCCCTCTCGGGTTCGCTGAGGTCCGTTTTGAAGCTCTGATGATGAGGAGGATGATGAAGAGGATGCGAGCGCACTTCTTCTGATTCTACCGATGAGATGAGCGACTGATTCACTACCGCTGGAAGTCCCGGAGAGTCCTTGCTGGAAACAGTAGAAAAGTCACTAATGCAGCTCTGACCCACCGATTCTCCAAGCGAGGTCTCCTCTGCATTGGACAGACAGTCCAGGTGATCTGAGGGGTGTGGGATGTCATGAAAAGCCTCCTCGTGAGATTTGAGTTCCGACCCGAGAGCATCGTATGCGGGTTCGGGCTCCGGTTCAGGCTGCGTGAAGCCTATGAGTTCACACTCCAGATCGGTAGGGTGGCTTGACACGGGATTGGAGTCGTATTCGACAGCCAGAGACAGTCCGGTTTCAGGCTCCGACGGAACCTGAGAGGGAAGGGAATGCAAGAAGACCACGGAGTGCTGGGAGTCTGAGATGGAGCTGGGGAGCAAAAGGCAGGGGCTGGATTCGAGAGGACTGACCTCGTTTGCAGCCTCCACCTTCGGCGAGAAGGAGCCCCCGTAGTCAGAAACGCCTTTACACCTGTAGTCCATATGCACGGGCTGCTCGGCAGTGTCCAAGCGGCCCCATGAACCCCCCGTTTCGGTGCTCTCACCGTCCGCATGGGCAGCGAGGGCTTTTCCCGCGGCTTGAAGGTCCGGCCTTCTGATTTCCAGTTGGACCTGGCTGCATTCCTGAACTGCATCCACATCCTCGGGTTGGTGACAAAGCTCCATTTTCGGGACGGGGTGTGCCTCTAGGTCGACCACATGCTCTCCTGGCTCGGGTTCGTATTCCACCCCGTCCCCCGCTGTTGTTGATGCCGCAGCAGCTCCTGGCTCCGCAGCCACGGCCGCCATTTTCTTTCCGCTTTGCAACTACTACTTGGCCCTCTCCTCCTGATAAGATTAGAGCCCGCCCACTTACAACTACTGACACTTTCCATTAGCTGCTTCAACGTGCGGTTGTTATTGATTGGCTCAAGGTCGTGTCGTTCAAAGGAAATCCCTGGAAACATTATTGTGATTGGCTAATATTATGTCAATATACTTTATTATGAGGATACAACTTTGGTACCACCAGGGGCGATGTCGAGTTGTATATACGTCAGGGTTTGTTGGTGTGGTCCATTTGTTATATTCTAAAAACAGTGCTGTTTGATTTTGGTAACATTTTAACTTTCGAGCAATTTCTGAATATCCATAACTTATCTTTCCAGTTCCATCAAAGAAATATACTACCTTGATAAAAGCTATGCCAGCAGGTTTAACCCAATTAAGCAAAAATCACCTTAAGTCCAGCAAAGGTAACAGTGTTTATCCGGCTTTACGCTTAGGTGGTGCTGACCTTTTAGATGACAAATAGACAAATTCTCAAAATCTTTCAAATGAAGAGAAAGATTACTCCAAGGGTTAAATTCTAGTGGGGTTCTTTTGTAACAAATGTAAATTGGAGAAAGGCATGGCTTTTGCCAAGTAAATGTTGTGTAGGCCTATCCAACAAAATTAAGGAAATTCATTATAAAATCCTTCATAAAATCTATCCTGTTTTTAAATATTCTGATATTGATGAAACTTGCTCTTTTTGTGGTTTTGTTGAAGAAACAGCTTCTCATTTATTTTGTAATTGTAGTATAACCAATACATTTCGAGCTGATTTAAGTACTTATGTTTTTAGCCCTACTAATGTGACCCACACCTTCATCCTTAAAGAGGTTATCTTTTATTATGAAAACCCAAAGCTGCCATCCCTTGAATATGTTGTTAATCTCTATATCTTGTATGCAAAATTCTTCATTCACAAATAAAAATGGCTTGTCTCCTTTACGTTTTCCACTTTTTCTTGCTGAATTTAACTCTTTTATTTCATCCCTTAGACTTATAAATATTTTATTTTTATTTTTTGTTGTTGTTATTGTTCATTGAAAGAGATACAACCACGCTTCATTTTCCTGATCATGTATAAGTTCTGCAATAAAAAAAAAAAAAAAATAGTGCTGTTATTGCAAGCCAGTGTTGTTGTCGTTAACTAAAACTAAAACTAAAAGTAAAACTACTAACAATTGTTTTCGGTAATTTAAATAAATTCAAAATGAAATAAAATATAGACTTAATGTTAGAGTATCTAGAAAATTAGAAATGTGGCCTCGACAACCATCTGAAATAAAATAAAAAGTTGAAGGACTAGAATGAATTACTAAAATGATGTAAGCAAAATGACTCAAACTTTACGCTAAAGTTAAAATGAAAACTGAAAATGTAAAAAGTATCAGGCTATTAATAAATAGCCTATAGTCTATAAATAATATAGCCTAAATAATAATAAAATAACACTTGCCAAAATGCTGAACAAATCAGCATAATAACAATGTCATCTGTGGGAAACACCCTCAGAAAATCAGATTTATTCACATTTTTATAAAATTAGTTTTATTCAAAATGGTTCATGGAATTTCACTTGTAAATGAATTTGGTGAGCTAAAGGGTGGTTCTGTTTCGCAATAAAACACGGGTATGCACCAGTGTTATCTGTGTGTAGTTCTCAGAAGCTAACGTTTGCATATTTGATAAGCTCATCTAAACCAGCGGCTACATGTCATTGTATGTAATGACCTACTGATCATCAGTGCACTGACCTTTCATCTTTCATTATGGTAAGATAAACCTCAGTAGTGTAAGGAGTCAATACAGTGAATTCATTTTTTGCTTGTGTGTGTGTGTGTGTGTGTGCGTGTGTGTGTGTGTGCGTGTGTGTGTGTGTTTGTGTGTGTGTGTGTGTGTGTGTGTGTGTGTGTGTGTGTGTGTGTGTGTGTGTGTGTGTGTGTGTGTGTGTAGATTTTCAGTGAAGTTAGCTTTCAGGGCTAATACTAATATATGACATCAGATATGAATTATCAAATACTAATTATTTGATAATTGTTGTGATTTTATAAAGAAAGAATATAGGCAATCAGATTTCTTTGCTGAAGTGATTTGTCACCATATATTGTTTCAACATGACACATTTATTGTCAAACTATGAGACATTTCAACAAGAAAGGTATAGTCAGGGCTTGACATTAACTTTTTTGCTCACCACCAGCCACTGTGACTAGTGGTTTCCAAAAGTTACTAGCCACTCTGCATTTTCACTGGCCACAATTTTGACATCGATACCATGGGGGAAAACTGACAATATTTTTATATTAGGGATATTATAGGGATATTAGCAGGGATATTAGGCTGACACACAGACCCATTATACTGTTACACATTTTCTTTCTCAACTGTTTACGTTCACTTAAAACATAACTGACTGTCCATGTGAATACTCGCCAAGACGGCATTTTGACATCATTTTGTGTGTGTTTGACTGTTTAAGTGCAATAAGCAGAGAAAAAAAACAACTAAATTTAGTTCGGAGAGGCGGATATATGTGCGTGCAGCACAAAATCTGCGGGAAAAGAGTAAAATTATGCACAATACGGGCAATACCATGCTGAAATTCAAGCCCTGTAACACCAACAATATTCATCCAGAGCAACTGGAACGAGTGAGTGAAGGGGAGGAGGGCTTGTGTGTCAACTCATGAGAAAGCACAGCTGGTTTCGTGAATCTATTCTGCGGAAAATTAGTATTGAAAGCGTTTCAGATATTTCAGTATCAATATGTATTGAAAAATCTATATTTTTGACAACTCTACATTGCACTTTTTTTTTTTCAAAAAGAAATAAAAAATTTATTATAAAAAAAATTCTGACGCCAATGCTGAAATCCACCCACATTTGTCAGGTTGGCGGGTGTTAATGGCAAGTCCCATTATAAAAGTTTATGTTTCACTATGGTTTTTATTTATTAAACCATTCTCTTGGTGAATTATTGCGAAAGGCAAAGTTTAACGAGTGTTTGCAATCAAACCATATAATGTGAGTGAAATGTTCTTTATGACAACACAATCCAAGTACCTCCTTTTGTCATTTAACCATACTAGTTTGCTAATGTAGCAACTTTCCTAATCTATTTTGTCTACTTTTACTGCTAAATTTCTAAATAATGATATATAGGCCTACATATATTTAAAAGGACAAAAATCTTCCTTGCAGAACTATCATGATAATTCTCAACTTCACTGATAATATCTCATCCTCAAATGACCTTTGATGCTTCAAAGAAATCTCTAAATCAAAGACAAATGTCGCACCATTTTGTCTTCCCCAAGAACCAACGTGTGCTTTTTTAAGAGGTGAGAGCTTGCAGCTATAGCTCTGGAAGTGAAAAAGAGATCTCATCCTCTTCTGATCCTGCTTTTTCTCTCTTCAGCTCATCATTCTGCTAGATTTGTGAGGGGTGGAGATCTTTGAAGCTGAAATTTATCTGTAAATCTCAACATAAGAGAAAAAATGAAACTTTCCAAGGTCAACGGAGATGATGCAACAAAAGCTGTATTCTATGAGAAACTAGCAGAGGTTTATGTGCTGAAGGGCATTGACCTGTGGCACATCTTTCCCTCTTTTTAAACTTCCAGATAATCAATTTTAAGACTTTTTTTTCTGATATACCAGCATTTTGATTGATGAATTTCAGTTGCTTAAAAGGACAGGCCACCTAAAAATAGAAATCTTGTCAAAAACCTGTATGACTCTCTGTCTTCTATGGAAACATTGGACACCAAATAACACTGGAGCCCATTGACTTTCATTCCAAATATCTTCTTTTATGTTCCACAGAAGAAAGGAAGTCATGCCATTTTGGAACGAACTGAGGTTGAGTAAATGATGGCAGGATTTTCATCTTTGTGTGGAGTATCCCATCCTCAAATGGAAAAGAGGATTGGATAGTCACTGTAGAACAGCGTGTACACCCTGATGTTTTTCTTTCAGTTTTCTAGACGTATGAAAGGTTTGTGTGGCTATGAATCATTATCTACTGGAACATTTAGTTCAGTCTGACATAAAGAGCTTTCTTTCCTTTCAAAAGCAAGGTCAAAGCAGATTGCCTTCAGTACTAGCAGTACTCGACAGCTGCAAACCTATTTTGTAGCTGGTTGATATATGGTAGTATGAGAGATATTGCTCCCATTAATCATCTATTTGTTATAAATAGACTTTATAGAAGACAAATGCTATTTCCATATCCAATTTTATATCACACTGTACAGACTTATAAGCTGTACTGGAAAAGTCACTGATTTTTCTTCATTGCCCATGTATGGTACATCATTGCTACCCAGGTAACCAGCCTTGCGGTCATGCACTTGATGACTTGCTCTTTTGTGAGGCCATCGTAAAAGTTTATGGCTCGGTTATGATGATGGTGTACCCATAATTTTATGAAAAAGAGGCAGAGTTGAAGAGCGGTAGGGTATATAAGTGCAGGAAACTCAACCCATCAGTACCTCAGCTCTCAGCTCGCTCTTCATCTCCAACCAACACTCAACACCCAAACCATGGCTTTCAACGGAAAGTGGGAAACCGAATCTCAGGACGGATATGAAGAGTTCTGCAAACTGATTGGTAAGCCGCTTCTTTTCAAACTACTATTTTTTGTTGTGTTGCTGGTGGTAACGTCAGCGGAAGAGTTACTACTCGAAAAATTCATGAATTTCAGGCCACACTTCCATCCACTTAATCACAGGCTGATCTGATCCTTGTACCATGAATTGCTTTGGACAAGAAAATGTTGTCCTGCATATCATTTGCAAGCATGTCTTAAGGTTCTTGTCACCCAAATAATAAATGTTCTTTATTGGCATCTATGGTTTTACGAAGAACTTTTAAAATCCATGGAAATTTTCCATTTTACAAAGGTTCTTTATACTGGAACGGTATAAAATCACACTAAGAAAAAATGGTTATTTTACAAAGTGTTCAATGAAAGGTTTATTTTTAAGAGTGTAGATTTAAATTTGAATATACATGTGTGCATATTATATTTTTGTTTAAGAATATCTTAATCTTAAAAAATGCTTTAAGAAATCAAGCCTCACCTCCTATCTTTATTAGTATTTTATTTACCGGTAATTGTATTATAACTGTCAGCTGATATGGGTGGTCTTCTTAAGTGTTTATTGTTACAAATTTGTGAATTTAATAAAATCACCACAAAAGCCAGATAGTACAAACTGAGGTTCTCTAAATTCTGATCGCTCTTACACACCTCAGGTATCCCTGATGATGTCATCTCGAAGGGCCATGACTTCAAGCTTGTGACAGAAATCATCCAGAACGGAGAGGACTACACATGGATCCAGTACTACCCAAATAACCACGTTGTGACCAACAAATTCATCGTTGGCAAAGAGAGTGAGATGGAGACTGTTGGAGGAAAGAAATTTAAGGTATGGCATAGAAAGTGAATATGACTGTGTATCTCCAACTTAAGTGAGATTCTTTAATGCTAGTATGTTCATCTGTCCTCACCAGGGCGTAGTCTCCATGGAAGGGGCCAAGCTGGCCATAAGTTTCCCCAAGTACCACCATACATCTGAGATCAGCGGTGGAAAGCTGGTGGAGGTGAGGTATTATCATTGTAGACATTATGAAATGATATGCAATTCTTCTAAAGTAGCTAAAGTCCCCTTGCTTTGCTTCACAGACCTCCACAGTGCCAAGCGCCAAGGGTCCAGTTGTTTATGTACGTACCAGCAAGAAGATCTAACTCTATTATTGAGATAAATGACCCTCTTCTGCCCTGATCTCCAATTTACTTCAATAAAGTGTATGAGTTAAACTGACAACTGTCTCCTGATCTTTCCTCTACATCTGTCTATTAAATGATGAACTGAGCATCTAATGATGTCTCTTTATAAAGAGGTGAAATATCTAATCAAATTAGAATGATTGCTGACAGCATGACCACCACTGGAGGGCAGTCCACACTTAAATCCTGCATGAACCCCACAGGCAGTTCTCTAACAAAGACACAAGAATCCATTTTTAATGCATCCCTATGGAAACACTAATGATAACAAAGCAAGCAGGTAGAGGCTTGATTTTTCAAGGTAACTCTTCAAGATTGAGACATTCTTAATCAAACAAATACACACACATACAATCAAACCAAAAATTATTCAGACACCAGATATAATTTTGATATTTTTTTAATAGTGGGTGCAGGAGACTATAGTTAATTTATGTAAGTGAGGATCGCAAAATAAAGTAAACTGTGACGTATTAAACCCAAAAATTCTTCATACAGTGGACTACCAGTAAAATGTATAAAATTTTGGGACCAAAAATTATTCACACTTCGACCTGACCATGTTTTGCTTAAGTGTTTTTTCTTCAATTGCTAATCGGCCCTTTTACAACACAGACTGAACAAAATTAAGCATTGCTTGGTAACTGGTTGACCTAAATTGGTAGTATTTAATTGTGTACTTAAATTAAACAGCTGGCTATTCAACCTAATTCATCTTTGAGACAGTCTAACAGAAGAATGGCCAAAACCAGTGAAATATCAACTGATTTGATAACTGAGTTATTTTCATATTTTATTACCATTTTCTAAACTATAGCAAATAAACTGTGATAATGTGAGTAATGTTGAAGGTGTCTGAATAAATTTGGGTTTGACTGTATATATATATATATATGTGTGTATTTACTATATATATATATATATATATATATATATATATATATATATATGTGTGTGTGTGTGTGTGTGTGTGTGTGTGTGTGTATATCTATATATATATTCATGTGTATACCCACTCTATATATTCATGTGTATACACATACTCTATATATTCATGTGTGTATACACACTCTATATATTCATGTATGTATGTACACACTCTATGTACACATTCTATGTACACACTCTATGTACACACTATATATACACTCTCTACATATACTCATAAATATATAAATAAAATAAAATACTGAGGACAATACTAATAAAGTAAAGTAGGTGGGGCTTGATTTTAAGGCATTTTTAAGATATTAAGAAACAAGAAAAATAAAATAATTCTGAGGGCAATACTAATAAATAAGGACATGTGGCTTTATTTTTCAATGCAATTATTTTTAGATTAAGACATAAGCAATTCAAAAAAACATTTTTTTTTAAAGGTGTAGCATGTTTAATCTTTAACTCATCAAAAGAGTTCATTGTAATTGACTACGAATGCATATAGAAATAAAACAAAAGCAGTCGAGTGAGCGCTTCTGTTTAGAGGTACCCCCTCCTGATAATTAAGAAAAAAGGTGCCAGCCCCTCCCCTTCCTTGCTTTGCAAACAAAGGTTGTGAAAATGATCCATTACCCAACTGCCCCTTTGCCAGCTCTCAACCCCCCTCATCTGATCTGACATCTCTTCATCATCACACCAACTCAGACATGTGTCCCACCTCCCAGGGTCTGCGCATGTACCCCCCACCAGCCTCCAGCACAAAGGGAGGACCCCTCTCTCGGTCTGCTATCCACCCAATCTCTTTAATTAAACAGATAAGAGGCCAATCTCTGCAAAACCCCTAATCCGCGAGCTCCACCTTTTTCGGGAATTAATTGTTAACATTTTAAAGGGATGTTCCACCCAAAAATTAAAAATGTACTCACCCTCAGATGAACACAAAGATCACAACAGTGATTCATAGAACCCCATATGTCTTCTGAAGTGAAACAATAGGTGTGTGAGAAAAATACTAGTATTTTAAAAGTTAATTTAATAATAAACCATCACTTTCAGCCAACTGTCATACTCCTAGACCAGTTTTATAGCCTATAAAGTGATATGGCCTCTTAAAAGAATAAAATGATATAAGGTTGTATAATAAGGCTTAAGTCAAGAAAGGTTTTATATGGTAATTAAAGAGATAGTTCACCCAAAAACGTGAACTCATCACATTTCATGATGTCACGTCATCATTTACGCACCCTGTATGACTTTCTTTCATCCGTGGAACACAAAAGAAGATATTTTGAAGAATGTTGATAACCAAATAGTTTTCGGTTCACATTGACTTCGAAGTCGAAACGGTGTTAGTCTTCAAAAGATCTTCTTTTGTGTTTCACAAAAGAAATAAAGTCATACAGGTTTGGAATGTTTTTGGTTGAACTATCCCTTTAATGTCTAACACGTCAACCAAGCTACATCATGGCTGCCTCTATTATTTTAAAGGACTCTTTGTGTAACAAAAAACAAAACATAAAACAGTTCACTTTGTATTAGTAAAAGCCTATAACCACTATAATCAAATGATCTCTGTACATTCCAATGTTAAATCTTATCTTCTTCTCTGTGTTTTGCACCACGCAGATGTTTCCTTAAAACACCCACGGACAGAAAAATCACTTTTTGCCCATTACTCCAACTTCACTGTAGCTATTGTCGGTTGCTCTTTGAGCCCGAGAGCTTTTATCTCCGAAACGATCAGTGGTACTCAGTTGGATGCGCTTTATTTGTTTAGTGGTGTTTAGTGACAGGAAGAACCACCATGTGGGGCAGGAATCTCCCCCATTGTCTTCAGTCCAGCACGTTACATGCCGGGAGGAAGGGGGAGGGCAGTGGTATTTGGGGTGGAGCCAAACGAACACGACCCCACCCCCCCATCCCCCCGCCCCCTTCACCACTTCCAAAGACCTTTTCATGTGCAATGAGTCCAGACATTCACATGAAACAACTCGCCTTGAGCCATGCAAATCCAGCGTCTATTCAAAATGTATGATTCACACATGAACGAAACATTTACCAAGCTTTTGTGCTTTTTCTTTTCATTTTATTTCTGGGGTTTTCATCCAATTTACACCTGTTATCTCCTCCCCTACCCAAATACAGGCTTTTAAATAAACCCATTAGATCACTGAATGAGCAGAATCAATTCTCTAGTCTACTAAATGTCTAGAGATTCAGGAGACATTGGTTGCAATGTGCAACATTTTCTTGGTGGAAAAATAAATCACTGCCTGGAAGCAGTAATCGCGTGTTAAAACAAACCAAACCAACAAAAAACTAATTCTACATAGTAAAAAAGTAGTGGTACAAAATGAAAAAAAAAAAATATATACAGTCTAAAAAGTAACAAACTAATGATTACATATTGCACACACAGAGGCTTCAACAAGAGAATGACTTGAAATATCAAACAGTGCGTGTCTGTTACAGTGAACACCGTTCTCTACCTATACAAAATACGGGACTTTAACACAAAAAAACGAAGTTCTGGATCAAAAAAATGCAACGAAACACGTGAATGTTCTGACCAATTAAGAAAAAACATAAAACGAAAAGACAAGCCCTGCAGAATCAGCAAGTAAATGGCAATATATTGAGGTAGTTCAAAGTTCAGGACTGTAGGAGAAAGATTTTGATCCAAAGTCCAGTAAAGTGGTTGAAAAAGCTTCTCATTCAGCAGGACGTAAAGCAGACACTTTGGTCTAAAGGCCAGTCAACATAAAGGAATTCATTGTGTAGTCTAGGAACCCAACAAAAAAAAGAACAGGAAAGAATGTTTGGTTAATTTTATCTTTAGTTTGCAACAATAATAATAAAATATTTTGGACCAAATATTACAGTCTGCTTTAAAATATCCAGTTTGTTTAACAGAAACAAAGACGTCTGGACTAAAATGTTGATCTAAAGGTATGACGCTACAAATTGAAGCACACTGTAACAGCAGAACCATCTTTTCTAACCCGAGCGGTGAGGTTAAACCAGTTCTTAGCATGACCTTGGAGGTAAATGTGAACGACAGTGTAACAGTGAGGTAATCTTTACGAGCCACAGTGTCTGATAGGAACAATGAAGTCGTCTTCATAGCGCACGGCAGAACTGCAGGGCGATCATGGCTATTTTTCCCTGTGGGGAGGAGGAACTGGTAAAGCATGGTTTCCTCCAGCACAGATGCCTCCGTCCCTCGGGGCGTCTCCTTCCATCTGCCTGAGGGAACCGGAGCCTCAGCGTAACGTCAACCTTCTCCACAGACCGCATCGGCAAGAAACAAAAGGAGCTACTTCATACAAACATCAGCTGGTTCAATGGTATGTTGTGTGTATGTATTAAAGATATCTGTACATCCCTGATTTGTGGCATGTCACTGTAAACAAGACCAGAAGGGAGACAGGATTCTTGGTCGTAAAGCCATCGGTTCATATAAAAGGCAGCAGCATCAAAGGACCATACAGCAAAATCCAGTGTGAAAGTTCAAGGATTCGTTTGAAAATGCTGGTGGGATGGAATGCGGATCTCCGCGGTTTCTCTTCTTAAGGCTGTATGCTTTAAAAAATAAAAATAAAAAAAAGGATATTTGTCATAATCCCTAAGTCAAAAGAGCATCCTTCCTCTTTTTTTGAGGTCGACAGTTTGTGGCACAGCACAGGATGAAGGTCCTCACTTGGCTAAATAATCTTAAAAAATAGACATCCTCAGTTCATAAAAATCCCAAAAGGAAGCAGCCAAAGCTAAAAAACGAGAGCTTAAAGGCCGTTTTTTAAGTTAATACTATAACCTCCGTGGGGTCCGCGCGACTCTTGGCCTTCTGTTTGGAAAGTCTTCGCCGGCGTCCAAGACGAAGCCCCTCGGGGGCGGAGAGGGCGGAGGACGGTGGCAGCCCAAGGTTGAGTTTGTCCTCCCTCTCCTGGCGTCACCTGTCAAAGCAGCCGGCTGTGAAGGTGTGGTGGGAGCTCAAGTAGCCGCTCCCGTAAGTCAGACCGAGGCAGTGGCGCTCGGGTCCCATGCTCACCTGCATGGAGATGGGACCCGGGAGGGGCAAGCCTCGCAGCCCCGACGCCAAGCTGGGGAAAGAAGCGAAGGAGCTGGCCGGCATCGAGGCCGAAAGCAGACTGGCCTGGTGGGGCTGCAGATATTCCCGAGAGCCCACCGGTCCCAGGGCCTGGCAGTCGGCCAGCATGTGCAGCTGGGACAGTGCCGGCGAGTGTTGGGAGAGCTGTGGGTAGTTGCTGGCCTGGAGGAGCAGCTGCTGGGTGCTGGAGGTGGGCTGCCTCTGCAGAGAGGGGGTGGCGGGGCTGGGGGGGATGAGACCTTGCGGCTGGAGACTCTGACCGGCGGAAGGGGAGGATTTGGATTTGTTGGCCTCTTTTACGTCGTTGTCATGAGCGCTGAAAAATGAAACGAAAGGCAACTGTAAGGGCAAGCGAAGCATGTGCGGTTTACTTCAGGGAACATTATGCTGAATGAACGAGGGCATATACTGCGGTTTGCTCTTACAGTAACATGAGCTGGATGCACTGCGTCAGATGATCCCAGGAGTAGCCCGTGAGCAGGTGGAGGACAGTGGTCCAGCTGGGGGAGATCTGCAGGCAGATTCTGGACGCAGCTATGCATGCAGCTGCCACCTGAGAGGGCCTGAAGCTCAGGAAAGCATGATCTACAACAAAGACGCACACAAAACACGCTATATTATATCCTTGTAAGAGATTGTTAGGCACAGAGCTTGCATATAAAACGACTTTAAAAATAAGCAATAAATTATATCAATTAATGATTATTTACAAAGCATATAAAAAATAAAACAAGCATTTAAATTTATATTTGATAAAAAAAGAGTTGCCAAGCAAAAAAACAACAAAAAAGAATTTATTCAATTAAGGTTCGGTCACATATATTGACTTTTGTACATTATTGTACATTGTATTGTATTCTACATTATTATAGGAATTGTATATTATTATTATTATTATAATGTAATACACACTACTGTGCAAAACTTTGTGGTCAGGAGGATTTAGTTTGATAGAATACTTCTATTAAATTGATCAAGTGACAGTAATGTTACAAAAAAAATATATATATATTTTTAAGTAAATGCTGTTCTTTTGAACTTTCTATTCATCAAATAATCCTGAAACAGATGTATCACTGTCTCCACAAAAATATTGAGCAGCACAACTGTTTTCAACATTGATAATAATAAGAAATGTTTCTTGAGCAGCAAATCAGCATATTAGAATGATTTCTGAAGGATCATGTGACACTGAAGACTGGATTGATGATGCTGAAAATTCAGCTTTGCATCACAGGAATAAATTACATTTCAATTTAATATTTCACAATATAACTGTTTTTACTGTATTTTTGATCAAATAAATTCAGCCTTGTTGAACATAAGAGACTTACTTTAAAAACATGAAAAAAATCGTACAGACTAATTGTGCTAATTTGAACGCTAATGTGTATTAGAGGTTTGTTATATAATGACGATATCAAAATTATAACATTTCTATCAAATTTACAATATGAATTGATCTTCTCAAGCTACACTTTTACTTGCTAAACGTTTCATCATCACTATTACTCATTTCATTTGAAATAAAATTCAAATAAAAATGACTATTTTTCTTACCTTGCAAAGAGACTTCCAGGAAGTAGTGTGTGTACTTGTCCATGAAAGCTTTGGTCTTGGACAGGGAGGAGAGAGGCCAGCCGTTGTGTAGGTCCCCCTCCTGGACAGCAGCGTGGAGGTAGTAGTCAATGAAGTGGGCAGGCGTGGGCATGCACAGGTTCCATCCGAACGTCTCCAGCAGCAGCAGCTCCATCTTGATGAGGTCCCGCTTGTTGAGGGTGAGGTTCAGGCTGCACATGAAGCCCAGAGTGTTCAGCTGCTCCAGTTTGGGCACACGGTCCTCCTTCTCCTCAAACTTACCTGTGAAAAGACCAGCAAATATTTGAGCTCGTGCATTTCATTTGATCAATGTTACATGCTTGGTTAAATCACAATGTTAAAATACGAATGGATTTCCCTGTGGATTATCCCGCTGTTATCCCAGACATCACATCAGAGATGTCACGTTACAGATTCATGATGTGTAATGGATGAAAGCAAGGGAATTTTATAGCGATTTCTTTTTTTTCCAGATGTCACTGAGATCTTAAACATTCTTGATCTAAGAACAATACATCTCTGTGCTTCATTCACACACTTAGGTTTCTTTAAAAGGATATGCATTGGCATCAAGGTGAGGCATTTCATGAATTCCTATAATGAAAGAGCACAGCTGCCTCATGGTGAATTAGCCCTTCTCTTCAGAATTCCTTTGTTCTCTTGGTTTCCCCTTCCTGACTCTAGGTGCTAGGTGTTAATATCTTTTCCCCAAAGTCCAAGGCTCCCTAGTATTGCTTCCCCTGCAGTCTAATGCTCCAACAATAAGGGCCCCACGACCTCTGACTTCTGCAGCTCATGGTTGAGCGCACACAGTCCCCCACAGATCACTGGCTGGCGTGGAAGAGACACAGTCCAAACAGCAAAGACAAACCAAGGTCACTCCTTCATTCCTTGGCACTTTCAATAAACGCATGCTATAGACAACGTCGGGTCTTTGTCCTATTAAATGAAAGCTACATCTTAAAGCACTATCAGGCCTTTACATCATATGTGACCCTGGACCACAAAACCAGTCACATGGGTACATTTTTTGAAATTGAGATTTATACATCATATGAAAGCTGAATAAATAAGCTTTCCATTGATGTATTGTAGTACATGTAATAGGATAATATTTGGCGAGATACAACTATTGAAAATCTGGAATCTGAGGGAACAAAAAAATCGAAACATTGAGAAAATCACCTTTAAAGTTGTGCATTTACAATTGTGCTGCATTCACTCACAAAAATAAATGTTTTATATCTTTACGGTAGGAAATGTACAAAATATCTTCATGGAACATGGTGTTTACTTAATATCCTAATGATTTTTGGCATAAAAGAAAAATCGATAATTTTGACCCATACAATGTATTGTTGGTTATTGCCACAAATAAACCCGTGCGACATGTGACTGGTTTTGTGGTCCAGGGTCACATATACTCGCTCTGCACATATGGATGTGTACCTATTGTTTTAATACACTTTGATTTGAATAATATTTTGCTGTTAAAAGTAAAAGTACCCTTTATTATAACAAAAACTGTGCATCTACTGCAAGCTGTTATATAAACACCCAGTTATTAGAAGAGTCGGATGTTAATTCAATAAATGCTCTCACAGATTTAGTAAGTAATTCGTTACACCATGTGTTCATCCAGTTGAACCTCTACGACCTAAAACATTTACTCTAAGTAACCCCTGAAATTAACTGGGCAATAATCTTTAAAATGCACTTTAAACTCTCGCTCTAGTTTCTCAACAGTGTATACATGCATCACAGGAGAATTCTGTGATTTTCCTAAAACATCCACGATTTCTTTCAAACATGAAATAGCGTTTTAGTAGTATTCAGGCTGAATTTTATAAATAGCATTTTATGTTCCCTAAATGCACAATTAAATATTTTCTTTTGCATAATTTAACAAAAAAAAAAAAAAAAAAAAAATTAAGAATAAAAGTCTGGGTCAAATATGAAGTTTACAACATTATTTCAAATTATTTGTATTTTATAAGTATATAATTACAATTATCTATCTATCTATCTATCTATCTATCTATCTATCTATCTATCTATCTATCTATCTATCTATCTATCTATCTATCTGTCTGTCTGTCTGTCTGTCTGTATATATATATACACACACACACACACACACACACACACACACACACACAAAGACTTGAACTCAAAACCCAGGACAAATACAATTTCTTTTCTTTTTTCGTTTCACTGTATATCCAGCAGCAGAACAGGAGACACTGGTGGACCTTCACAGTCAAAAATGCCCAGCTGACACACACACACACACACAAAAAAAAACACTGCCCAGTGTCTTTTCTTAATTACCTGGGGTGTACAAATTCTTTTCATTAGCATCAAACCTCAAGGGGGAATCTGTCACACTAATCTGAATATCAGGAACCCTGCTGAGTGTTTCAGTTCAAACATGCCCCTCCAGGGCCCTCAGCTCCCCCACCCCTCCCTCACCCTCCTGAGGAAAGGGCCAGCCTGCATTTGACATGCTACTCTACACCGTTTTCTGAGCTGCAGCCCCATTAGTTACAGGACAGATGCCGTTTCAACAGGGCTTCTTGATGAAGATGGAAAAGTACCACACGACTAAGCTTTCAACTCATCTTGTTTTCATTATTCCTTCAACATGCAGAGAATAAACCTTTAATATCCAAAAAGATGACTTTTTTTATGTTTACACGCTATTAGATTTGATGAAGAAAAACGAGTTTCACGTCATGCATTGTACTTTAAACCGGTTACCATAACAAACCCCCATCACCCCAGCTCAGGAGAGGAAATGAGCCTGATATCTCGCCCTCTTCTCCTCCTCCAAAGTTTTCAGCTAAAAGAATGAGAGCGGCTGGGTGTGGGGGGCTAATTGTGCTGATAACATCAAGCTCAAGTGTTCGTCCATGCATATCCTCAAGCCATCATTCATCGCTGAACATTATCATCTAAAAATTTGATTTTCACATGTTCTCAGCTGAAGCTCTCGGCATGGTGCAATTTCTGCAGACTCAGCCTTCAGGATGATCATCCAGTGTTAATACCGACTTAATACGAGGTTACGCTCTGGTTTCAAATTATACGAGCTTAAAATGAGCGTTAGACAGTCAGCAGTGTTATTTTAGTAGTATTATTATAATATTCCTTAATATTTGCAGTTAGCGTTTATTTTTATATTTTCCATTTTCTTTTAAATTTCAGTTTAAGTTTTAGTATTTGTTATGTACTTTTGACATTTTTATTAGTTTTATATTTCTATATCTTTAATTTATTTGGTAACACTTTACAATAAGGTTCCATTAGTTAACATTAGTTGACTACATAGTTAACATGAACTAACAATGAAAAATAATTCTAAAGCATTTATTAATCTTAATGTGAATTTTAACATTTACTAATACATTACAAAAATAAAAGTTGTATAATTCAGCATTATTTAATGAAGTTTAGCTAACATGAACTAACAAATGAACTCATGTATTTTTATTGACTAAAACTTTAACAAAGATTAATAAATACAATGTATTAACACTGTTAATACATTAACTAAAATTAACTAACGGGACCATTTATTTTCATTTCAGTTTTCGTTTTAGTCTAGTACTTTTATTTCCATTCGTAGCCAAAATAGCATTTCTAATTTTTCATCCAATATTTTCTTTTTTTAGCTTTATTTTAATGAACAAAAACAGTTTTTAACAACACTGACAGGCAGTGTGCGATTAACCTCTAAATAGGAGCACACGAACAACACTAAAATGAATCGTAAGATGGGATTTTCTATAACATGCAATCACAAGCCAGTTTGTTTAATGCAAAGCGAGCGTCTCCCTACAATTTGTCATAATAAATCTTGGTCTGAATGGAAACTTTGCTAAGCTCTCAGCTTTAAGCGCCCTGTCCCACACACACTGACTCCAGGCGACTCTTAGAGAAACCCAACAATGGCCGCAGCCGCCTGAATCAATGACTTCGGGAGAGGGAGGGATATTTTAACAAGGAACATGAGCCAAAGCCATTATTCATTCAGTCAAAGCAATTAATTAATGCCTGAACACTGCCAATTGCCGGCCAGCGCAAAACAACCCTCCCCCAGCAAGAGTCCGCCATAATGAGGGTCAGAAGTATGAGAGAGATTTGGCATTTAAAGACAACCTTTAGATTATTCAGGTCATTTAAGCACAGATGCATATGCAGAAAGCAATCTGAATTAATAACTGTCATTACGAAATCTGTTTTCGGCCGCCTTGATCTAGGCTCCAGATTTTAATCTGTGAAAAACACCAACACATGGCGACACAAGTCACCCCCTCTATCTTATCTGTCCCGCTTTGTTTTGTGTGTAAGCAAGCAGACGTGCCACCACTGATAACACGCCATGCTACATTACACAGCACACGTATACTGAGTCAGACTTCCTTGTTTCCTGCACTATATATCAACTGGAGACATCAGGCGACACTTCTGCGTCACTGCAAGACGGCCTCTCTCCTTTTGCTTTAATCTACAAGAAATCATCGGTTAGATTTAGGAGGCTTGCATCATGCCAACGCAGCTGTATCTTTCTGGTTTGTGCGTTGGATAGGTTGCCTTGGAGACTGACTAAAAGGTCTCGAGGCCAGCGGAGGCCATGCCCTCTTATGCACACAGCTGTCACACAGGCACAATACAACAGCCAGCTAGAGTCACACACGCTTGCTCCGTTCAATGCGAGCACTCACAAAATGAAATTTCTTGAGTTCAATTTCACTTCGGCTACCTGCAATGAGTTTACAGCCGGATCAGGTACAGGTAAAGGGGATGAAACACCAGTAACTACAGTGCAATCACATTACTCTTTGACTTACTGGCCAGGAGGAGGCAGGAGAGGGCGATGACGTACAGCTGCCGCACCGCTACGTCGTAGTGGTCCATAAAGAGGTCGAGCAGATAGACGGCCAGGTGACGTGCTGTAGGGCACAGCTGGTATCGGTTACTGAGAACAGCGAGCAGGTCGGCAAAGTACCGGCGCATCCCGATCTGTGGAGAGTGGGCCTGGTACGTCGGCAACTTCAGCTCCTATGGAGAAAATGTTTGTTACATAGTACCATAGTATGATATATATAAATACTGTAACATGGTGCATTACAAAAAAAAGAGAAAACATGCTAGGTAATTGTTATTACACTTTACAGCATGATCAAATTCTTGTTTAAAATTGGCCAAACAACATTTAATCCAAACGTCCACTTAATCTTTATTATTTAACCACTTCTTTATGACAGAAATGCTACAGCCACTGTCATTTCTTGAACAAGAACATGTGGACGTCAAAAGATGCTAACTCGCAGCGAGGGTTTAAACTTTTATTTTGAAATCACAATGAACAACAATTTGCAGAACACTGATGTATTCTCCTGAGTTGGCATAGGTTTACAAATCTGATGAAATGACACACGTAACGTTGCATACCTAGATGAATGTTATAAGCAACCCAAACTCTCAGCTCAAGCAGAGATGGAGGTTTTTAACCGAGCTGCTGAGATGCGCTCTGTGTATTTAAATTCTAACAGTGCAACAGTTCGCTATGAAACACAAAGCGCGTCAGACTTTATTAGACATTATTGGAAACCCAAACAAACAGCACATGCAGCGAAAGAGTTTGTGTAGAGCAGCATTTACTGTAAACGGAGCCACTCTCAGACACTGGAAGAAACATGTAACCTGTACGCATCTAAATAATTAATGGGTCGCGCTTCACTCTGAAATACACAGCACATATATTTGAAGACTTCAGATGCAAAAGCTGGTCTCCGCCACCTCCGTCAAAAAAGAGAGGACGACATTGAGTGACTGCTCTCCGCACAGATTACACCTTCATTAAATACTTTCGCTTCAAACCCGCTAAATCCCAGCCTCAGCCCATTCAAAAATACCGCTTCGTTTGCAGAACCCTCTAAACTCCACTTCCCTTTGCCAGATAAAGCCTCTGAGTTCACAGAACCAATCAGAAGACGCAAATCGAATTATATGATTTCAAGATGAATGACGGGGTATGTATGAGCAGGCTTTCAATAATCGAGCTGCAAGTTTTTATCCTGTTTAAATAGATTTAACTAAACAAGATGTTTAGAAGTTTATACTAGAAAGGTACATTTTATGACATTTAATATCGGTTTAATGTTTACTGACTTAATGTACTTCTAAGTGCAAAACTTACTTAACTGTACACTTTTTATTTATTTATTTATTTATTATTTATATTTGATATCAATTTTATATTTATGTATTATATATACATTTAAAATTGTATATAGGTTATTATATTTTAAAAATATATTATATAATATATTTTTGTTTATTTTAAGCGTAATGTATATGGTGTAGTTATTGTGTAATGTTTTCTATTTATGGATAGATGGATGGGTGGATGCTTTATTAATCCCCAGTGGGGAAATTGTGATGCATAAGCAGCCAGACTTCTCAGGACAATACACTACTATACAAAAATACAAACATATTATACACTACGTAAAGATTAACAGTGTACAAATATACAGAATAAACACAAAATACAAAAGAAAATGATCAACAGTAGATATGTTTACAGTACACAGGGTATACAAAAATGCACAGGATACACAGTTGCAATTACAAGAGGCTGTATATGCAAAGTGTGCATATAATGTTTTATTTTCCTCAGGTGTTGTGAATGAATGTGACCCACTAGTCCACCAAAAGACAAAAGACAATCAAATTGGTTAACTACCGCTGAATTGACTAAAGTGACATTTTTTTAAAATAGGGCATTTCAATTACAGACTAATAACCTTTTAATTGCCATTAAAGTGAAATTACAAAACCTAAACATAGGAGCCTTATAAAAAAAAAAAATGCTGACTTAAAAGAAAAATGTCAGACGGACTTAGAGGTTTTTGCATCTTAAGTCTTAATTTCTTTAACTGAATTGCGACCTTTGTGATTTCACAATAGCACTAAGCTATATTATAATTTTTAAATGGTTTTAATATATTGTGCAGCCTTAGAAAACGGTCTAATAATGCGGTTAATGAATTCTCATCCATGGAATGCGCCACTTCCAGTATTTTGCTTATTAATCTGTAAATTGGAATCAAGCACTTTACTTTAATTGAGGAATCGTGACACTCGTAATAACATATAATATATATATATATATATATATATATACACACACACACATATCTCTTAATGAAAGTATTAATTTCTTTCACACAAAAAATTGCTGATTCCAAATTTAACTTTTTTTGTGTGAAACAAATGAATACTTTCATTCAGCAAACGTGCATTAAATTGATCAAAAGTGACAGAAAATATATTCATAACGATTTCTCAAATAAATGCCGTTATTTTAAACTTTATAAATTCTATTCAAGATTCCTGACATGTATCACAGTTTCCACAAATTTATTAAGCAGCGCAACTGATTTCAAATGTTTCAAGCACCGAATCAGCATATTAGAATGATTTCTGAATGACCATGTTATATTTTTTTAAACATAAAAAAATCTATTATTCTGTGATATTACTATGTATGATGGTAATTGTAATTTTGAAGTAAAATAAATACATTTGTAAAAGGGTTAGAAAAGTAAAAACTTATGAACCAAGAGCATAAATTGCATCTAATTCTAAAACCATTTTTACATAGTGTTGCACTGTTCAAATAGATTAACAAATTGTTTTCCATAAATAAGACCCATTATAGTAATGTCCTTTTGTCAGCATTCTTTGTAATTTAGCAAACCAGAGCAGCTCTCAAAAATCCATCTGATACCAACTGCATAAAAATTACAATTCAAACATACCCAAAAAGGCTGCAGTCACACTTAATAAGCGGGTAAATTGTCAAACTCTTTCCAGACATGAGTCCCACAGGCAGAGTGTGCCGCTTTATAGTGACTGTTGAGGAAAAAGCTGGTTCTTTTACAGGCCTAGCCATCATGTCTCACAGCCATCTGTCCCCTGTGGGGTGAGGGGCTGGGATTTGACCCTCTCAACGAGCCCTTTTGTAGGGCCTAGACAGCCCTACAGCTGCTGCTGTATTTGAATCAGATTGTCAACTGCATATCTTGATGCAAATCATTTTCAAGAGAACAAGCTTTAATTGTGACCATTTTCAAAGCATCTATAAATACAAGGTAAAGCTAAAGGAAATAAAACTAGTTTGGCACCTCTTTGTGGCCTTACATTTTTATGGATTGCGCAATGATAATAGGAATTGGCATTTGAACATCACACGCATACAAAAAAAGAGAGAAAAGACTTGCTTGAATATTACCATTTACATTGCTGAAGACAGACTAAATTATAGCTTTAACACATTTTAAAGTGATGGAAAACACAACATTACAGAAAACATATTCTTGCAAAATTTTATTTGTGCTAAAAAAATTAAGCAAAATTAAGAGCAAGGCTGCTAATTAACCTCCTAAAAGATTTCAATTAATTTCAAAGCCTCTTAGCTTTCTATATTGACGTAGTGGGATGTGAAGTCTGCCAACCTCCCACACAAAACAAATTAAACTATAGCCTATCTGTGCAAAGAGTTAACCCGTAAACATTTCTGCACAACATTAACTGAGCATTGCACGCTGGTGAACAGAGAGAGATTGTTCCGTCTAAATAAAATCCACCAACACCAAACCTCCAATCTTCAGATATTCACTAAACAGCTGAATCACTTTGCATCTCCAGTGCATTAGTCCTACACATCACTAGATTTCACATAGTGCAACTCTGACCAACCAGGTGGTGAAGAGAATAACGTGCCACGAAAGAAAACCCACTTTCTGTTGCATACATCATTTAGCCACTCCTTGACACATGCTGAATAAACCCAGCAGGATTTAGTAATCTCAAGCTAACAGACAAACTCAAGTACAAACCCACACACACGCAGACAGAACACTTCACATTCCAAACCGGATGTGAGCACACCCTGCAATAAACAGGACGGACAATAAAAAGACAACAGACTGCACTAAATAAATGCACTTAAACCTCACTGTCTGATGAGTGCAATTCACTCAGTGGTGAGGAAACAAAAGTTCACATGGTTTAGCAATACACTTTCTAGTGTTCCAACTCAAAAAGTGTGTTGACCAATAACGACATAAAAGCTCTACACTGGTCTAGACTTTTACATCATTTACATCTAAATGATATATATATATATATATATATATATATATATTATTCAGCAAATGATGTAAAGGTCTAGACTAGTGCAGAGCTTTATGTATATAAGTTACGTTTTGTAAAAAAAAAAAAAAAAAGTACACGTAAAAATATGCATATATGACTTTAAAGTAAAAAAAAAAAAAAAGTTAAATAATTAGATTAGAAAATATGTTCAATTTAAACTAAAAGTAGGCTAAAAATAGAGGACCCTGGTGGTTTCGTCACAAAGTCCTGGGACAGTGTTCCTAGTTGTAGATGATATTTAATATGATCATGATCAGGGATGTGTGTTTTGCATACAAATGTAGACGATGCGATGGCCAGGAACCTTCATAAAGCCACAATCAGGAGATGTTTTCTAAGGGCTGTGTGACATTTCACACTTCCCCATCAAAGCTTGGGCAAGTCAAACCAATCCTGGTTTAATGTGTGGCAATCAAGCCAAGCGACAGAGGCCTGGATAATGACATTTGGAATGTTTGGAATTTGTAATGTATATTTGGATTACAACTGCATTGTGACAACAACCCATGATCAACTCACCTTAATTCGCAGAGACTGATGGATGTCCGCTGCGAGCTGGCTTTTCCACCACTGCCCCTCCGTTTCCATCTTTCCCATCCAGAAAGGGCCCCAATCCTTAAACACAAACAAGAGTGTGAGAGGGAAAGAAGCAATGTCTGTTCAGTTTAGGCACTTCAACCACACTACTTCTATTTCAGGGAAAATGTCACAGTTCTTCAGGGGAACTAAAGACATGATATAAGTGGGTGCTTGTGGGGAAATTCTTTTCTAGATTTACTGTGAGCTTGAAGTCCTCCAGCAAAGTTCAAGCAGTTCATCTCACGCTGAACTACAACAGCCTCTAGTTCCATCCCAAAAATCACGACTTTGTCTTATTTATTTGTGGAATACTTAATTAATAACATAAACATAGACAAAGCTTCGGTATTTTGAGGTCACTTTATTTCTTTAAAAAAATAATAATAATAATAGAATCTGTCCGAAATGAAAGTGACCGGCGCCGCACATCCACCCCTGCGGCACGCCACGAGACCCCTATTACAGCGATATCAAGTATACACGAGAGTTGTGAACGAATAAAGCAATGAGTTTAGGGTTAAACGCGTTAATCGACCGCGACTATCTAAACTAAAACAGAAGCTGAAAATGAAACATTATAGGAAACCGTAAAACGCTCTTTATTAAGACAACAGCGCGTCTTACCACTGAGACAACGGCGCTCCGGACCAGACCCCTTTGTTTCAAAACTGCCGCATACTGGAGTTATATCCTTCAACTACGCTCGTGTGTACTTTTCAAAACAAATCCCATATCAAGGAAAATCTTCCAGCGAATAACAACGTCGCTTCAATGTACACTTGGATGGGTTTTTTAATCAAAACACCGCCGCATGTGTGTCCAAGTTTAACCCTTTGACTTTTTTTCGCCGTCCCGTGTGCTGAGCTGTGCTCCCCCAGCGGCCTGAGAGGAGCAGATCTGATGATGATGGTGAGCGGAGCTGCATGCTCGCTCCAAACGGGGAGGAGTCCGCGCGCGGACATTAACGTCATTAAAACATTGATAGATGTAAGACTGAAATCTGTGTTTGTGTGTGTTATTATTCAACTATCATCTAAATCTACAGGTGGTGATACGGTTTCCTGAGATTACTGATATTAAGTTATTGTGATGTAGAGGACAGTGCGAAAAACAGAATAGCCTATATTTAAATGTTTTATAATTTAATGCCAATAAATAAAATTGTTATCCTTATTTATGTATTTATCTGATCAATAATTCCTTTTTCAAATAATTGCGCATTTTGCATAATAATGGGTGTTGATGGAATTAAAAAATATTTTTTTTGTACAGATAGTGGTTGTACCAATGGCTGTTTATTAGTGAAAACTCCATCCAAGTTTTGTAAAATAGTGACCAATATCATATTAGTTATTATTATTGTATTATTTAATAATATAATAATATTTTAGATGTTTTGCATGTATTTGGCCAGCAGGTGGACCCTACTCATTAGGAGTTTAGGACTGTAGATGCTTTAAACCTAAGTTGTCGTAAAATAATACGAGGCGTCTAGCTATGTATCTCCTATGTAGCCTAATAGCCTATATAAACAGCAATGTCTGATCAGTTAGCTGTAAAGATATCAAATAAATTTTAAGTTAAAGAGTCAAAAAAATCTAATTGATAGCCTATTTGTAGAGAGGGTTATGGCTCCTGTGTGCAACGGCAGTTTGAACAGTACGGTAAGACATGTAGCCTACCAACCATTAAATGTTGCTTTTCTATTTAGGAACGAGACAGCTTTATCAGATTATCCCCCGGTTTCACAGACAAGGCTAGTCTCATAAAATGTATGTTTGAGCTGTTTTAACTGAAAGCAACCTGCCAAATCTTAAATGTCACTGCCATTGTTTTGTCTCAAGACACACACCAGTAATGTTTTTTTCTTCTTCTCTAAGGCATGTTTATAAAAGTTGCTTAAATGCCATAACTGAACTAAATCCTAAGCCTGGCTTAATCTAAACTCTGTCTGTGAAACCAGGCCTACAAATGCCATTTTGAAAGTGTCATCCAAAATAATAAAAACGGCACAGATTCTGAAATATTTTTGTAGGCCTACTCCACAAAGAAGATCCCAGGCTAATTTAGCCTTATTTTACTGTTGTAACTACTGAATTTGGTGTACTGTGTTACACATTTGTGCAAGATGCATTTGATCACTTCACATCCCTAAACCAAGGCACTTTGCTCATTCTCTTGTTAGTTGCTCTGAGTGTCTGCTAAAAGCATTAATGCTTATAAATGTAAATGTAAATGAGAGATGTGGGAAATCTTCACTCTTATGTATTATTATGTCTCTCATTTCCATGTATAAACAGTCTGTAGTTACAGTGTGAAATGCTAATATGGAAGTTATGTTATAGGCTAATGCTCTTAACTCTCTGTAATGCTATACACTTCTCACAACTTAACACTAGCGTGTCGGTGGTCCCCTTCGGTTTGATGAATGTGTATGATAAACTTTTGGAGCACCGCTGTGTGAAATTAAGCAGTCTTATATCCTTGCTGCCCACTATATCATGTCATTAAACCATCTGGCACAGCCAAGACCAAGTGGGTCAAATGCCATAGCTGTCATGGCCTGCATGGTCATGTCCAGTTCAGTGAAAGTCCCAGAGTTGGCTGGCAACACACAACAAACACTTGAGAGGAAGTGCACATCTGCTCTCGAACAACTTTTTTGCTTTCGAACAACAGTGCTTCCTCCCATAGTTAAGTTGCCAGTTGCAACTACATTTCACATCAAAATTAACTTCACATTAACAAAGTTCAGATCAATGTACAATTAATTTAGATATACTGATACCTTTAATGCCTACTTTAAAAAGGACCAATTTACACCATCAAATGATACCTACATAACCTGCGTGACCATTCTATTTGCAACGGCCATTTAAAGGCCCAATACTTACCGCAGTGTACTCATAAGACTTCAGCTCTATCTCCCTGATGATAGTGTTATGGGGCCTGGGGAACTATATTTAGCTGGCCCTGTGACTGCACTGGCTATGCTAGTCAGATTCCAAAGAGTATGCTCCAGCACAGCCAGACCAGCACCTGCTGTCAAAGCTGACTGCCACACCACTACCTTATAGCTACTACTGGGCCTGGACCACATTTCCCGATCCAGACCCTCAGCGGCCAAAAAATAAGGTCTGATTCATCTCCTCTGCTGTCCCTAGCTTAGCATACTTTTTAAGAGGGCACTTGTCCTTATTTCTTATTATAGACATTTTGCCTGTTGACATAATTCTTTGACACTTTTTCCTTGACTTTTCATTCAGATTTAGCATCCATTGGAATTTAAACAAAGAAGATTTTGGATTGTTTGGATCAGGTGAGTGAAGTTTTTCATTAGAGATGGGATGGCTTCAAGCACCAGATCTGCAGCTGTCTTTCTAGGATACACAGTATTTCCCTTGATAAACACTGTTAAGTCAAACACAATGGAAACAATGCTGTCACGTCACAAATGTTACATCACAAATCAAATGCATGAGATTCTAAGCAGTATTTTTAGGGTGTGGCTGCCACAAGTAAGTGTTTAGAAATATTCCTTTATTATACAAATAATTTATAATAACATAATATATATTCAGTGAAAAATATACTACAATATATAAATATATTTTCTGTATAATTTAAAGCATCTAAAAATATAACTCTTATTATATAATATAACTTATTTTTCCTAGGCAAAATCAGTTAGACTCTGGACATGTGATTTCATGTTTCATCACTAGGCTTGATGGAATCTCTGATGGAAACATTTCTGCTCTTGCACTTTAGGTCTGACCTGCACATCCACCCCACACTAGGGTGTCCCACATTATTGCATCAGGAATTTTCAGGCACTGCAGAAGGAAGTGAGGAATGTCTATGTCATCTTCATCTATCAAAGAAAAAAATAGTCCATCTCTCCAACAAAGAGATGAAGGGAAAAGTGACCTAGAGCAGACTGATGATATCATGGATGATTCGGCAAGTTCATACTACACTGCTCTTTGTTCTCTGAGTGAGTACAGTGATGCTTCAGAGGACAGAACACAATCTCTCTCTACAGAGCATCCTACTGAAGGTGGCTCATTTGAGCTCTTGGATTGTGCTACCTCTATAGAAGGCATCACTTCAAGATCCTTTATCAAAGCCACCACGCTATCACAAAACTACGAAACACAAGAAGAGAAAGGTACAGAAGTGCTGCCTGAGGTGTCCCAAGGTGAACTGGATAAATCTTCATCATCTGAGATCATCATAGAATTTGAGTCAAAACATCTGCTGACGGGTACAAATGTGGATTTGCATTCTGTAAATACAGCCTTTAGTAACCCCATACAAAAGCAGGATAATTCCAACAAGTTTAATTTATCAGGAAAAGATTCACCAGTTAAACCGCAGGATTATTCTGGAGGCAGCGAGTCTGTTTTTCACACTAACATTAGAACTGCTGAGGAGCACAGCTCTCCAGAACCCAGATTCACTTCAAACACTATTTTGATAACGCCTGAGAGAAATCAATACAGCAAAGGCAGGGAACAGGAGCATGGTGGCACAGAGCCAAAGGAGTACCACGCGACACAAAAGCAAAGATCCAGAGAAGGTCTGAGTGCACCTGGGGCTGAATGCAGGCTTGAGAGAGAGGGACATGTTCTGGGTCATGTGGGAAATGAGGGGGAGGGGCAGGCTAGAGGGGTGAGTTGCAGAAAGGAGCAGGCTGAGCTGTCAGTCAGGTCTAGAAATAGAAAAGCGTCTGCAAACTGCATCTCAACACTCACAGCCAGCAAGCAGGAGTCAAGAATCCCGCCACACTGTTATTCAGAGTGTATCCCCGCAACCAGGCACCAACACCAGCTACAGAGTCTTGCAGATATTCGGAGGCTGGAAAAGCAGAGCCGGCAAGGCGTCTGGCAGTCCAAACCACTCTCCCGCACGCTGTGTAGCAGCTCTTGGCAACCCTTTCACTCTACAGACAATACCAGAGGATCAACCAGCATGGGAACAAAGCTCGCTGAGGCCAGTAGGAAGGTGGGGGGCCTTGTTAACCTGGCCCAGGTAAGATCTTCCTGTGCTGAAACTGACTACATGCATGTTTTCAGTTCAAACTGTAGGCCCTCAAGTCAGCTTTCTACTGATGCAAACGACAACATTTGGACAGAAGATGTTCTTTCTTTCAAAATGCAGATGCATTCAAACACTCAAAACACATCTGTTTGCTCAGAATCCAGCAGCTTTGAGTGTGTTGACGTAGCATTGGAAACCACAGATGAAGTAAAGCGAGGCTTAAAGACTGTTCCCAAAAGACAAATCCAACTGAAGAGACGGGACGCAGCAGAGTCACACGTCAGAGAGAACAACAATCAACCCCTTCAGGTTCCAAACACAACTGTGCGTGCTCGAGACGTATTTCAGCGTCAGCATAGCACCCCTGCAGCATTTAATCAGGAGTCCCACATGGCTAATCAAAAGTCAGTACAGGCCGAACGAAAGAAAAGGCTTCAGAAGTCATTTTCCCTGGATGAAACATCCAGCAAAACCCAAATGGCTTCCTGCATCATAACAAGTGTCCTATCAAAAAAGATGCAACATGAAGAAAATCTTCGCACCTTGGATGTTTCTGATAAAGCTTTTGCGTCTACCAAAGTGAACAACAGGACTCCTACCACTGATGAATGCCTGTATTCATCTGGCAAGGATGTATATGCTGAAACTACCAAACTAACTCAGAGTGCTACACTTAAGTGGGAGGCCCAGACAGAGTGCAGCTCTGTTCAAAAGCATTGCAGTGTTAATTCTAAAACACAACCCAAACTGTTAAGCAAACATGGGTTAAATCCTCTTTTAAGTGGAACTGGCAGGTCTGAAGTTCAAGGTAGTGGTACTGAAATAGACCCTTCAGAGAATGAGAAAGCAGAGAAGCTAAGCCTAAGAGAGGAGGCGTTGCGACTGCCTAACCTGAGCCCTGGAGTGAAGCTATCCTGTGACTCAGCAAAGGGCAGAGCATGGAACTGGAGTGCAGCATCAAATGTAGCCCTCAGCACACAGGCTTCTGTGAAAACCACACCTGAAGAATGCTATACAGAGCAAGGAATACATAAACAGCACAACATGACCCTAACCAATGTGCTGGAAAAGCAGGAGCAACAGGCTGACAGCATGGAAAGTACACTCAGCCCTACTAATATTGCATGCCTAATCTCTGATTTGGAAGCAAATGCAGTGGATAATACAATCCCCCGAGTTGACGAGAGTGGTGTTGGAAAGAAGCAGGAGAGTAACAGAGAGGACATCAGGTCACCAGGACAGTTTGCAAGCCTAGGTATGCAAAGCCAAGGCAAATTGAAAGCCATGGCCCCTGTGCATGTAGTAAGAGACATGAGGAGCCTGTTGAAAAACACATACAATATGCCTTTTAAGGGCCCTGGGGAATTAACCAATGGAATAGATGGGAGTGTTCCTTTGTTTCAGCCATCAATACACACTCTAAGCAACAACAAGAGTGAAGGAAAGGGAAAGGGATACAAACAAGATGAAAAACCCCTGTTGCGGAAAGTCACTCCACCTCTTCCACTGGACAGAAGGAGAGATCACTCTGCACCGAGAGGATGCTCAACGAAGGTAATGGCTCATGTGGAATCAAATGACAAATGTCATACAGTTGGATTTACAAAGGTCAGCCAAATTAGTGTAACCAAGGCAAACAGTTGTGCCTTGTCAAAGCCCTCAGAGACACAGGATAGCCAAGTTTGCATGAGTAAACCTGTTGTTCTAGTCAGTGATGCAATCTTGAAACCAACAAACAGGACAGACCTGGAATTGCAAACTAGAGAGGAGGCTTCTACTGAAGAACCTACAAAAAGAGACTTGACCAAAGCAGAGCATGAGATGACCATCAGCTCTGACAAAGATCAACTTCTCCCAGTAGCACTGCAGTATTGTTCACCCACAGCAAGTTCTGAGCAACAGGACCATGGCAGGATAATCAGTGATGGCCTCCAGACACCATGCCTTCCTCCCAGGTCACAGAGTTCAGTGGGACCTCAGTCTGCTTGTGTCCTAACAGTTGCTTCAGTTCCCTCATATTATTACAAACCCAGTCCGATGGGCTACCAAACAATCTCTCCTCATATTGGAACAGTTCATGGCTACGTTCAAGGGCCTGTCTTGTTTCAAACACCTTTTTATAACCAGCCTCCTGCATCAAACAGTCATACCCCTCTACTGAGATCCCTCTCTGAGGATGGAAAAGTGCTAATCCAGCCAACAGATGGTTCAACCAGTCAAGCTCAGAACAAAGAAGCAGGGCTAAAAATACCTTCTCCAGAAAGCCAACACAACACAATATTTGTTGCTCCCATGAGTGGAGAGGCTAGGCTTGGGGCTGCAGGTGTGCTGTATCCAGAAGCAGGAGGAAGTATAGCAGTAGGACAAAACCCTCGCCAACTGTTGCTGGACCCGGAAACTGGACGCTATTTCTATGTTGACATGCCTCAGCTGCCACAGCGCAAGATGCTGTTTGATCCAGAAACTTGCCAGTATGTTGAGGTCCTACTGCAACAGCAGACCCTTCCCAATGCTGTTTTGCCCACACCTTGTGCTATACCCTTTGCCTCTCTTCATATCCCACCCATGTACACCCCACAGTGCCTGCCTTATATACAGTCACATCCTCAGGTGTTCCCACCGCCAGGACCATGAAACCTGATGGGACTTATAGACTGCAGAAGATAAGTCATGCCCAAGGATCACATTACTCAGTGCCTATTTAATGCTGGATAAGAGTTTTTATAAGCAACTGATTGAGTGAAACATGATGACCATCTGCTGCCCAGGTCTCAAGGCATCTAAGCTGAAAGCATATTCTGTTATCATTGCACTCAACACTCCTTACTTCGTAAAGGCTACCTCTGGACTTGGCAACTGAGTTGGGTGAGACTGATTATATCTGTTGAAATGTTGTAAGATGCATATGCATTCACACATTCAGGCTAAATAAACAGAGCAGGGGCTTTAAAGGGTAGAAGGGCTCAGGTCACCTCTGGTATTGGCAATTGAGACTCACCAAGGGACCTAAGTGTCCTGAGCTTGTTTAGCAAGTATGACAAAGGTCACTATTTTTATATTTACTAAATGGTAGTTTGAGCAAAACCATGGCTCAGTTTCATGTAAACTATGGCTTACTTAAACGGATAGTTCACCCAAAAATAAAATCGTCATTTATCAAGAAAGAAGTGTGTGTAAATGATGACAGAATTTTCATATTTTGGTGAACTATCCCTTTAAGCACTTTCTGACGAACACTTTTTGTAAATATATATAAACAGCATATTAGTGTCTCAAATGACTAAACAATTTTGATGTAAACTGCATTTAAACTGAATTTGCCTGAGAAATGTTGTCCATTCTGCTACTGACACCTTTATAAGAGCCATTTGCTTCAAATCACAGAGCCGTTATCTGAGATTTAGGCTGTATTATTGATATATAACTAATATTATTACCCTTATTAAAGTTACAAATAAATCAAAATTGACATGAGAAAGACAAAAATATTTTAGACAGACAGAAAGATACATTTTAAGTTATATTTTAATACAAAATAACTTAAGCACATCTTTGTCAAAACCCAATATCCACATGATAATTTGTCTTATGGCTCTTATAGAATACATAATACACTCTTAGTATTTATAAACATTATTAGTTACAATAACATGTATATACATTTTGATTTATGTGTATTTTAAACAATTTTCACCACTTTCTTAAGCTAAACATTTCTGAGCATATTTTGTTTAGTGTTAATCACTTGCGTATTTTGTACACAATCAAGATGTAATAAAAGAAAAAAAACTGACCATTTTCTTTTTAAGTCATTTCAGTAAAATATCTAATTCTTTAAAATTAACTCAAATTTCACATTTGGTTGGATGTTAGACGAACAAAGACCCTTTGTCCTGTTCATCCAAGTTTTACTTCAAATATATGCACCCATTTTCTAATATGACATTTTTCTTATTTGTTTGTGATGCAAAACGAAACAAATAAAAATTTTGTGCGACAGCAAAACTGGTGCTCAGTTCTGAAAAGGAAAAATAAATAAATAATCTGCCTAAATTTTGGTGCAGACCATTTCAACTGGAGCATCAGTCACACCTTTGTTTATTTTTATGTCCTCCTCCTCATATTTGCGGCATGATGGCTTAAAGCCCTGGAAAGTGGGACAGATTGGCAGGTAACGCATGCAGCCCAGCTTTCGGACCAACCCCATCCCAATTGGAAAGTCATAAGTGTCCGATGCTACTGTTCCTGCTCCTGAAGAACTCTCAGCCGCCCATTCTACCAGACCTCGCTCTTTTCTGGTGCCTGCACACACAATGTAGACATGTTGAATGTAGAACAGCTTGCGTGACTGCCTGTTTGTAAATTTACACTGCCTTTGTTCTCTATTTATCTAATGAATTTGTATATTATGAGTCACTCTGTCAGATGCATACCTGGGATTGTGTTATCAAGTACAAATGCTAGGAATCCCCCTACAAACATCTCTGTTGTCAGGAGCACTGTGATGATTTGGTCCAGCTCTGCCACACCTGTTAAAATCAATCAAAAGAACAGTAATAGGTGACAACATCCACAGCTTTCTTGCTGCAAAAGAAAATATATCAGAAAACACCATCAGACATATGAACCTGTTTTAATGCTGCCAGGATGAGTGTCCAGGTAATTAGGCAACATGAGGCCAAAAAACATGGAGAAACCCAGAACAAAAAGATTTCTGGAGGAGTTCAGATCCACACTCTGTAGGTTTGACAGTCCAACAGCTGTAATCATACCTGTGTACAAACCAAAACAGAAAACAAGTTTAAAACTACACAAAATACATATAAAGGCCACTACCGTTCTGAAGTGTGGGGTTGGTAAGATTTGTAAAACAGTTTTTGAAAGAAGTCTCTTATGCTCACCAATGCTGCATTTATTTGATCAAAATAGTGAATATATATATATACTGTATATATATATATATATATATTGAAAACTATTATTACCACAACAACCATTTTCTCTTTTTAAACCTGTAATTTATTCCTGGGATGCCAAAGCTCCTTCAAAAATCTGTCTAATATGCTGATTTGGTGCTCAAGAAACATTTCTTATTATCAGTGTTGCTTAATATTTTGTGAAATCCCTGATACATTTTTTCATTATCTTTGAATAATATAAAGGTCAAAAGAACAGCATTCATTTGAAATAGATATATTTTGTAACATTATAAATGTCGTTACTGTCACTTTTGATAAATTGAATGCATCCTTGCTAAATAAAAGCATTTATTTCTTTAACAAAAAACAAAAATCTTCAATTTTCAATGGTGGTGTGTGTAACTAAACGATGTCTGGTCCCCTAAAAATTTTTATTTGAAATACAAAATTCGTTCATGGCATTTTGTCAACTTGGATGTGAACTCTAAAGGGTGGAAATGTGCACTGTTAGGCCCTGTCCCAAATGGAACCATAAGCCCTCACAATCTCTCTCTGCATCCACACTTTTGTGACGTAATGCTGCTTTGACTGTTGGGTAGAAGTCTGCTGCAGAGCTTACTTCAGTGCCAGCTCTGCAAAAGTGCACATCGAGGGCGCATATCGGCTGCAAAGGGGTATTTGAGAGCACCTTTCTGAAACCTAAAATGACAAATGGTACATCCTACGGTCTTGTGAATTTAACGGACATGCGTACGCGGCAGCCATTGTCCACGGGTCCACAAAACCACATGTACACATGAAGTGTGCCAATTTGGGACAGGGCACTTCCTAGGGAGTTTCTGGGCTCTTTACTGACACCCTGTGGACAAAGCTGTGACAAAACATCGGCAAATGCAAATAGGTCCAATAAGCTCATTACCAAACAGGGTGCAGAACATCCCTCCAAGGACAGGGTCAGGTAAGGAGGCAAACAGGGCGGTGAACTTCCCAATAGTTCCCAATAAAAACATTATGCCTGCTCCATACTGTATCACCCTCCTACTTCCCACCTGTCGGAGAAATCAAGACACCAGAGAAACCACTGCTTGTCACAAAATAATGACGACACTGAAAACAGAGAAACCGAGGAGACAGGAGAATTGTGGATAGTGTTTCTGTATACATCTGATATCAGCTTCAGTCCCTGAAGGACTCTGATCGGTTGTCACAAATACAGACACTAGAACTGCATTTACCAATTCTGTCTATATACACTAGTGTTACACAGAGCCTAAAAGCTCGCACTATCTCACCTTTGTAATGCCAAGCACCCCTATGTTAGGACTGGAAGAGGTTGATCCATTTCCTGTGCCCAGCAGCCCCGCTATGATACAGCACACTCCTTCTGTAAAGATCCCCCTAGAAAAGAAATACATAAACCATGTATTCCTTATACATAAACCATGAAAAAACTAAAACCACTAAATATTATAGTTTTTATATATATATATATATATATATATATATATATATATATATATATATATATATATATATATATATATATATATATATATATATGTATATAATTACATTTTTGTCCTTGATTTCCACTGATGTGGACATTTTTTTATAAAAAAATTTTTATGACCTTTTATGACCCTGAGAATGAAAAAAAAATATCTTGCTCCTGTGATTTTAATATTTCTATGTTAACACTGTCAATTTTGCTGTCGGATCACGTGTAGTAGTGACACGATAACAAAATCTGAGCTGCAATGTGGCACTTCAACTCAAAATTATAAAATGTTAAAAATGATCTAATTCAGACACTCTTCCCTATAATACTGGTATTCTTCAAAAGGATATGCAGAGTGATAGGTGCTACACACAGCCAGGAAGAGCGCAACGTTTAATGGACTTCAACACAGTTTACTACATGCCTTCTGTCGTCTGGTTGATTGTTTATATTTTTCAGCAAGTAAAAGGCCTTTTAGTATAATTCTAAAACATCCCTCTTCATGTCTTGGTAAACTTGTCTTTTTGCTGTGAAATCTTTACCGATTTTTATAACGTAAACGTAAGAATAACTTTTACATTGTTAGAAATATTCTAAGATGAACATTTACTGGACTGATGTAACTTGGGTTTACTTAATTATCCATTCTTATTTTTTGAGAAAAATCATGTTAAAATAGTCTAAATAGTCTAGACTAGAGTATCAAATATGATACAACTGGCTTTTGAAGATGTTACAGCATGTTTTCATAGTCATTTGAATTATTTATAAAAGGAAAATCTGATTTCTCATGATATGACCCCCTTAAAAAAAGTGTTCTACTTCTTCTTGTTCTTACCTATTGATAGCGTGCACAGGAGGAGGCGGAGCTCCAGAGAGGCGAGCACAGGCGTAATAATCCCCGATAGACTCAACAATACCGGCTAGAGTTGCACTAAACATGCCTAGCACTCCTGCTAACGTCACTGTCGGCAAACCCCACTGACCTGTGACACACACAAAATCAAGAAAATGATCTGATTTGGAAAGAGTTTGGCCATTGCTCCACCAATATAATTCCCTTCTAATCGTTTTACTGTGGAAAAAAAATTTCAAGTCTTAGATTAGGTATAAGTCATAGTGACATTTTCTGATAAACAACCCATTATAAATCATAGGTGTTACAGGAAGCAAGCAAAGTTCTTACATGGATAGGGGAAACGAAACCACGGTGCCCGGGTCATAATATCGCCCCGGGAGTCAGTGCGAGCCTTGTAGCCGTACCGATTTGGGTCATTCGGCAGCACATCCGTCAGGGTGAGAATATAGCAAACCAGCCATACCAACATGATTGCCATGATGATCTACTGAAATCAGGATAATCAGTTACTAAGGGCAAAATGTTCAGAAGTGAGCATTTCAGTGTGTAAATGTGTTGATAACAAGCGCCACATGGGGTAATGTGAACTTTGTTCTAAGGCCTTTATTGCTATGTAATATTATCAAAAGGCATGCATGATGATGTAGTTGATGTAGCTGGGGGTTCGTACGGGAAACATCTTGAATATTTGCACATGTGTGATGTGACAGCCTTTTTGTCTGGAATAGCTGGGAAAAGGACAAGCCCAGTTCCTCAAATACTGAGCAAACAAAACAATAAGGAAGATGCACCTGGAACGACAAAACACACAGATGTATTAAATCACAGCTAGTGTAGAGATAAATGAGCTTGAAATGCATTTAAAGAGTTCAAGAACTGACAGCAAAGACAGGCCCCAGTGGCTGCCAGCGCGGTCTCCCGCCGTCTGGAAGACAGACAGGCCGATAAGGGACACTGTGGGGGTGACAGTCAGGGGCCCGATTGAGTTAAGCAGGATCCCAGGGATTCCAGCGAACCCTATGACCACCTCAATCAAGCTGGACACGATAATAGCGCCCTGAATCTACAGAGAATTGACACAAACACGCAGGTCAGGATGCAGCACGTCACGAAGGCAGTGATAACTGGTTCAATCTTTAGACATTAGTCACGCACCTCTCGCATTCGTGGGTGCCAAATATGAGACGTGTTGAGAGGAATAGACCAATTTCCGTAAATCTCCTCTGTGAAACCCAAAACCATGGTTAAGCATTAACTTCCACACAGCTTGACCTGCACAATGTGGAATGTAAATAGATTCTTAATAGACAATGCTTCCAAGAAGGACTGATTTACTCACATTGCACAACTTTTTTTATGTAAACTTGATTCTCGTTGCCTTTTCAATGAGAGTACAATCTTTTTAAGACACCAAGTTAAAAGCAGTTAAACTTTTAAAAACATTTCACGAGACGTGCAAACACTTTCAATTGTTGTGCTTGGTCTTGCTGTTTTGGTGGTTTAGGGAGTTTGTCACCCCAAATAAACACTTGAACAACAATTGCTGCATCCCAATTCAGAGGCTGCATCCTTCGAAGAGTGCATTTGAAGGCCGATTTTGTCACCGCGGCGCGACGAAAGCTGTCCCAATTCGAAGGCTCCTTCAAATGCGGCCTCCAAATGCGTCCTTCGTTTCCCGTGAAATGAAGGATACAACAGATGGATCCTTCGTGGCCTTGCCTACCCCAGAATTCATTGCGTAACAATGTTAAACGTATTAGGTTTCAACTTACTCAAAAATCTAATGATAAAAATGTACACGTTGACATCTAACTAAGATGTGATTATATATAGTTTACACTCTTTACAGAAATGGACCATGGTGAACATATTTAAAAGTTTGTGAACCCTGTTTTGTTTTCAGACAGTTTAATATAACTTCCAAAAAAGTCATTTAACAACGCTCAGTCCCACCTTCGACTCCTTCGAAGGATGCAGCCTCTGAATTGGAGCACACCCAATGTTTCAGTAACCACTGTTCATCTATAATGGCGTAGGTATGACGTCAGAACCCGGAAGTCTAATTCGCCACTATAGTTTCTTCGAGATTTTCCTATGGGGTTTAATAATGGTTTTTTTCTGTGGTAAACATAACTTGACAATACTTTGACATTTTGTTCTACTACGTAAACGGCACACACTCAGACCTAAACTGTCTATATAGTTACTTATTAAAAAAATACGCTTTCAAAATAAAAATGAAAACTGCATCAAAATTTGCATTGGGTGTGTGCCGTTTTCGTTGTCGAACAAAACGTCAAAGTATCGTCAGGTCATGTTTACCACAGGCTTTATTTTACACATGAATCGAAAAACCCCATTATAAAACCCAATAAGCAAATTAGTCTTCCGGTTTTCTGATGTAATACCTAATTATGGGAGATATTTAGTCTGCGTTTTAACGTACAGCCAAATAGATGCTTGCAAAGTATATATGTTGACCTGAGGAGGTTACCATACTACAGTAGTAGACAAAATATCAACAAAATGGAAAATTAAAGGGATAGTTCACCCAAAAATGAAAACACAAAATAAGATATTTTGAAGGATGTTGGTATCCAGACAGTTGACGGGAGCCATTGACTTCCATAGTATTTTTTTTCCTACTATGGAAGTCAATGTGTGCCGTCAACTGTTTGATCACCAACATTCTTCAAAATATCTTCTTTTGTGTTCAACAGAAGAAATAAACCCATACAGGTTTGTAACAACATGAGGGTGAGTCAATTATGACAGAATTTTCACTATCCCTTTAATCTTTGGTTTGTGCAAATGTAATATGCCTAAAAGCTTCCCCCACTGATTGTGACTGTAAAAAGTCACACTGTTTGTACCTTCAGGAGGACATTTCCATCTATCCAGCCTCAGAATTGCCTGAGCAGGGATGAGAAAGGCAAAAGCACTCGCCTGGAACAAAGGCAACCTGATCATGGCACATAAAAACATTCATACAGTGACAACTAATCACATATTTCTGTACTGAAGCACACATTAAATAACTCACCTGACACCAAATGTAGTTTGTATGAGCGTAGTGATCCCCACACAGGTGAAGATGGTGCCCACTAACTGGCTGACAGTGTACTGGTCCTGCCCCACACACATGGCTTCGGCCAGTAAGAATGGTACAGCAATAGTTCCACTGAAGCATGTCAGGTAGTGCTGGAGATCCAGAGGCAGAACGTATACAGATGTAGGAGGGTTTAGACGGGATAGGGATGTTGGGTGAGTCAGACTTGAAGAGAGATGAGAATGTTAAAAGTGTACCTGCAGTCCCAGCAGTATGCACAGATACCAAGGCGGGACGTCCTCGATTCTGTAGATCATATCAAATCCTGCCGCCTGATTCGGACTCCCATCAGACACCTTGGCCAGGTCAGCAGGCATCTCCTGTAGCTCTGTACCGTCAGCTGGAACAACTCCATCTGGAGGTGGGAGCTGATGGAGAACAAACACACATATGAATCATGCATGACAATAGGACTATTTGTGTGCACAGCTTTTGATGAAGTGCATTAAACAATCTGTTAATACATGTATACAATACATAAGCTTAAATATAAATGATAAACTTCTATTTAAAAAAAATTAAGACAATTAAAGTAAGAACTTTCATAAAATATGTATTGGTATCAGTGCTGTTATTGTTAACTAAAACTAAAATCATTAAAAATAGTTTTCGTTAACTGAAACGAAGGTAACACTTTACAACAAGGTTTCGTTTGTTAGAATTAGATAACTGCATTAGTTAACATGAACTAACAGTGAACAATATTTATACATCTTTGTTGATGTTAATCTGAATGTATTAATACATTTGTAAGATCAAAGGTTGCATCTGTTAACATTAGTTATTGAACTGTGAACTAACATGAACATTTTTATTAACTAACATTAAAAGAGGGTAATAAATGCTGTAAAAATATATTTCTCATTGTTAGTTAATGTGTTAACTTGTGTTACCTTATCGTAATTTTTTACAGACATAGTTAAAATAAAATATAAATATTAGATGAAAAACTTAAAGATAAGTTGAAGTACTAAAATTATTAAACCTAAAAATTAAATAAAAATAAATTCAAGCTAAATAGAAATACTTAAAAAAAAAAAAAAAAATGATAACTGAAAATATAAAAATAAAAGCTAATTCAAAATATAAATAAATACCTTAATGGTATATAAGTAACACATTGGCATATTGGTATCAAATATACAGTGTATATATATCTATATATAAAAATAATAGTAATTATAGTAAAATAATAGTGAATTTAAACAATTTTAAATGACATCATAAAGTAAAATTGACATTGTTTGCATTTTCAAAGAACCCAAGTTCAAAAGTTGGCAAGTTACTCTCTCATTTACCATTTATAATTCACTTAATATTTAATATTTAACTACAGATAATGTATCTAACTGCAAAAGACAGCAAACAGACCCCACAGTAAAGTCTATGATACTGAATATGAGCGGCCTCCATTAACCAAATAATTAGTAGAATTCACTAAAACAAAAACAAACATTAATATTTCAAATATAATTCGGTTTTCTTTCTGCTTTTTAAGTGATAAGTTAGGCTGTAACACTTGGCATGTTCTAGTTTAGTCCCATCCCAGTTTTTTGCAAGGTAGACATTTCAATGATACGCATGACAAGTTAAGTGCTCAATTAGGTGTTAAACCAGAGACAGCATGGGGAAAAATAACAAATATCACGACTCATCATTAAGCAGCCAGACCATATAATGCTATGTCATTATGAACAACAAGGCAGGTGCTATTCCAAACAAATATTGCACACATTGTACCAATGCGTACTGACAATAGAGCTGAAAACAAGCATTAAAAGATTACAAAATCAATTGTCATAGCCTTGCTAACTTTGAAATCTCTCTCTCTCTCTATTTTTGCAAAACTTTTTTATAGTCAGCTTAAAAGTTGGGTTGAGAAAATAATTACAAAAGTGATGGAAACAGTGCAAAAACCTAATAACTCTAGGAATGTGACTTATCCAATCAAATCAGTGGACCAGAACGGACTGTTCAATCTATCACCTACATTTCCACCTCTCAGTGTTACATGTTCCATCAAGCATTTAACTAACACAAGCAACAAAAAAACCCTGCTACATAAAAGTACTATTTATTCAGACTTATAGTAAAAAAAGAGCTCTTTAATCATTCACTGACTCAAACTGCCAAAAAGCAAAAAACTTTGACCATAAAGGAAAATATATTTACCTACTCTTCATATCCTGAGATTTTTGTTTTTGTTTTAGAGTATCTTGCATTTGAGTCACTAATTTTCTAAATAATAATCTGGCACAATTCTTTGCATCTCATATCTGAACATTTGTGTGCATCCATATAAGCAAGGCCTTCTTTTAAATGTGCTTGCGTGACCAGGATTCAGATTTGAATTTGTTAGCACTCAAATAATAAAAATTCTCAATTTTCCTCAATATAAAATAGACATTTTTCAGCCGTTTTTTTTTATTACTAAATTCTACTGTGATGTCATCTCAAATCTTTAGCATTCCAATGTGACATTCAACTAAACAAATACTTCCTGTTCTTACATTCCTTGGCATAAACATGTGCAGTGTGACCCAAATCAGTGTTTTAATTCCCAACAATGACACCATACTTCAAGGATATTTTACCTTAAACTCCTCTGCAGGTTCTGACTGATTCATTGGCCCTTGGAGGATGTGCGGGGCTCTGTGCTGCTGTCTCCCAGAGGCCACGTGAGACCTGAGACCCGGCTGGCCGCAGAGCGCTGGTTTTATGGGAGTGCGAGAGACAGAAGGGGACCAGATTACACAGGTTAATAATCTGCCCTTGGTCCTGGACTTTACTCCCCCTGCCTGTGCTCATCAAAAAGCCGACAATGTGAACACAACAGGAGCTGTGTTCATGGAGCAATGGGAAGTCTCCTTTGGATGTGAACACAGGGGCCTTCAAAAACACAACATGTAAGGTTATTCTTCAGGGCGAAGACTTTTGAAGAGTTATCTAAATGCAAAAAGGTCTTCATTTTTTCTAAAGAAGTGTGGTCTATAGTGGCAAGAGTAAATTCCAATCTTATAGCTGTTAAAGAAAACACAAAATATGTGTGTCTGGTAGATGGACCTCAGTGGATAAAGCAGTACAAACCTTTGGTGCAAATCTTCCACTGTACTCTTGGACCCCCCTATATTGCAGTAATGAACACGTGACTTCACAACTATGTGACACAGGACCACAAAACCAGTCACAAGTAGCACAGGTAAATTTGCGGCAATAGCCAACAATATATTGTATGGGTCAAAATTATCGATTTTTCTTTTATGCTAAAAATCATAAGGATATTAAGTAAAGATCATGTTCCATGAAGATATTTTGTAAATGTCCTACCGTAAATATATAAAACATTTATTTTTGTGAGTGAATGCAGCACAATCGCGAACATAAGTGTAGAACTTTAAAGGCGATTTTCTCAATGTTTCGATTTTTTTTGGTACCCTCAGATTCCAGATTTTCAAATAGTCGTATCCCGGGCAAATATTGTCCTATCCTAACAAACCATACATCGATGGAACTTATTTATTCAGCTTTCATGTGTATGAATCAATTTCAAAATTGTGACCCATGTGACTGGTTTTATGGTCACATATGTGGAGTTTGCGATATTCACTTCTGCGGCCAGTAGAGGGCGCAACAGATCAACCCCTCATCTGCGTGAACCTGAGGATCATATTTCGTTGATCTGTCTCAAGAATATTTTGCCAAATAAACACAGATAGGGTGATCAGGACCACAACACGGCTACATTGTAGGCTACATTCTCCCATATATTACACAGACACTTACCTAATAAATAAATGGACATTAAATACTGTTTTGAGATAATATAGCATATTATTATATGAAAAGACATCATGGAGTAATATCAGATCTGATATATTTGACCGTAGAATGATGTGACTGACCAGTCAGAATTAAATATTCAAGAGCGACATGTATAAATTTGAGGCAAAACCAGAAACTCACTGGCTTTCATAACAATGACCATATCAATTTCGAAGCTTTACATTTAGAAAAATCCTCCATTGCTTTATCTATGCAATTCAGTTCCCTACTGAGGAAGGAGGATATCAAACAGACGCACAACTGCATCACAAATGACTGAGCTCACAGGAAAGACACAGGAAGGGCTGTCTGGAGAACACTTAAACAGAAGTCTGGGCTATTTCTCTTTTCCAGCTTAAAAGGCAGTAGCCTGAAATACAAGTTTTCACAGGCTTATGCAACAAATGTCTAAGATCAGAAGAAAAGAGACGGGGGGACTGACAGGAAACCAGTGATGTAGAGGCACAAACACAGCAATCCCCAAAACACAGCAATCAAAATACCACATCATTCAGATCATATCTAAATGACTGTCTGCGCCCTCTATGACACACACATACACAGAATTTGCTGTCTTTTAACACCTTTATTACCATGTTAACACCTGCTTACATTAAAAAAAAAATATTTTGCATTATTACAAAACCATAGAAAAAAAACCCCATTAAGACCTGTCGAAGAAAACAATCAATAACTTAAAAAAACGTACAGAACACTCAGGTGTCAAAAGTCACACGAATCACAGTACATTCATTTTTAACTATTAACTTAAATAAACTTCCTGTGTTCAGCTGACAAATGACTGTCATGAGTATTCTCCAATACATGCATAAACATGTTCAAACTAAGGGCACGGTGTACAAAGGTGACGAGAAGGTTTTTTTTGCGTGCGGATGGTTGTGAGTGAGTGTTTTACTGGGCCCTTCTAGACATCAGCATCTCTCTGATGTTGTCCTCCGCGTCTTTAACGCTGCGCTCCAGGTATGTCTTCTTTTGCTGTGGAGAAAACAAAGAGGAAAAGACTAAATTAAGTTAGCTGTAACTTCATATTCGGAAACATATTCTGAACACACCCTTTTACTCCCCAAACTGCGTGACAGAGCTGTTAAAATTCTTTAAGATAAGATAAGATGATCTTTTTTTGAATCAAGTTCAAAGACGGTTGTGACCAGACTTTAACTTTGATTGCTCAGGATAAATCAGGTTAAAGGTTTCTCATTGTCTCTAAATACAAAAATCAGAATAGACTAGTGAGATTCTGTTAAAGGTGTTGCATGCATGCTAGAGAAAGTGTGAATGTATTACGCAACGCGTGGCAGGATGTTTCATCACAGGCCAACACCTGGTTTAGTGGCCGAGATACTGCGTAGAGTAACAGGCCTCTACCTGAAGTCTTCCGGCAATGTGTTGCAAAATAAGTGAGTCAAATCAGCACAGAAAACCTTTGCCCAAGGCGATGTGGCACAATCTCATAAACACAATAAATAAGAAATTAGACATTTTTAACATACCACAAATGTTGTGCGACACATATACATAATAACATAAACAATCCATGTTTTTACCTTATATTCCAATTTCACGGTCTGTGAGCGGTCAAAAAAGAACCGAAAGTGTGCTGTATTTTAATTGTATGTGGTTGTAGGTCGAAACGAGGCTTGTGTGCTGACATCTCTGTAATGATTTAAGTAGGCATGTGTTTACATCTGTAACCAAGCATCACTGCACATTAGCTCACTGCTGTCTGGGAATCCCACCCTTCCTCCATCCCCCCTCAGTGACGTATGAATAGCCTAATGCAGCTACGTTCTCAAAAACCGAATGAGATGTCAATAACCTTAAAGGGATTTGTCATCATTTACTCAACCTGTATGATGTGCGTTCATCTTCAAAACATAAATTATGACATTTTTAATGCAACATTAGGGATTTCTGTCCTTCCATTGAAAGTCTTTTCCAGCAAAATGCTTCAAAAAGGTTCATAAAGACTGTAAAAGTAGGCTTTAAGGTGCGGTCAGATTTACTTTTGTTCAGCAAATTTTAGATGACAAAATCCAGTCATTTCAATAGGAATTCACACAATCTGGAATTCTTTGTGAGGGCGAAATATTTCCCCAAGCAGATTTCGCAAGTAGTTCAAGCTGTTTAAGTGGATTTGCAAAGTTAACCAACACAAAGCTGCTTGCTTTGAAAGTCTTTTGGTCAACACAGCAAATCTGCATGACCAACTGAAGCCAATCCAAAATCTGCATATCATATGGACAACTTTATCAACTTTTTGAAACGGTTTTGGTGTGGTTTTACAATGGAGGGACAGACTTTCAATAAAAATACCTTCAATTGTGTTTCAAAGATGAACGAAAATCTTATAGGTTTGGAACAACATGAAGGGGAGTAACTGATGACTTTTCATTTTTGGGTGAACTATCCCTTTAAACCTTTGGTGGCTTACCACAAAAAAGAGCAAACTACCTATTTCTGCTTTTAAATAACTTCTTGTTGTTCACTGAGTTTTGAATGCATTGTCTTGTTTTCCTAGTAACGGGCTCATGTGTTGCCTATTGTATGAAAACAGGTATTCGGTTACGGTTTTATTCCCGCAAACAGACTTTCTATTCAAACTACGCCAAATGTGTCACAAATATGCCACAAAAAAAAAGAATGCAGAATGAGACAAATATCCAAACTCTGTCCTATAAATGCATGAGTCAATTGTTCATTGAAGTGGTGGTTTATTTTTGGAATATCATCCGGCTTGTTTGCGTACAAAGCTGCTTGGGATTTGGGGATTTTTGTACGTGCCTATGTAGATACCGATGATACAGGTTACCAAAATGCTTGCTTGTTTTTCATGAGAGGGTGAGGTTTGATAATGGGGTTTTCACACCATGGCATCTGTTTTGTGATAAGTCTGCATGCCATAGTGAGGAAAATATTCCCTGAGCAAGCATGATAAGAGATATGATAACAATTAATATCAGCTCACCCATACCTCCCCATTATGGACATCTACAGAAAAGCCACTTATTTATAGGTTGCAGTGCTAGGAAAGGCAGAAGAAAGGTCATGAAAATATTTAAGAGGGCAGAAAATGACACAGGAGGGAAAACAATAGCCAACAGGGGTGTGCAGAATGTTGCATTACCCCCGCCATCGAACTGATAAGAGTTGGAATGCGAGTGGTACAACACACTGATGACTTGTTTGGCTGCCTTTAAATATATATATATTTTCATCCATTACCAAGGAATGTCACCACCATCAGAACACCCAGAATGCATGTACAGAAACATGATTATTCTGGGTTAAATGCAAAAAATTTTCTATCAAAAGTACCACTCATCACTTAACCCTCAGTTTGTACAAACAAATGAAATTTTCACAGTATTACACTTAGAGTGGAAAATATATATACAATACTATTGAAAGGTTTGGGGTGAAATAAGTGTCTTAGAGATCACCAAAGCTGTATTTATTAGATTAAAAAATACAGTAAAAACAGTAACATTGCAAAACATTACTACTATTTTTTTTTTTAATGATTCATTATTACTATTTCAAATTTTAAAATACAAATTTTTTTTTTCATGTCAAAGCTACATTTTCAGCGTCAATAATTAGTCTTCAGGGTCACATGATCCATCAGAAATTCTAATACATGTTGATTTGGTGCTCAAGAAGCATTTCTTATTATCAATGTTGAAAAATTATACTTTTTATTTACTTAATTTACTTAATATTTTTGAAATCGTGATGCAATTTTTGCGTCATTGCTTGCTTATTTCTTTCCCAAAAAAAAGTGACCCCAAACTTTTGAACAGTAGTGTTTATGTTTTATTCGAGTTGTGAGCTTGTAGTCCGAACTGAATGTGTACTGCAAAGTTATGGCAAGGAAACACGTTTTCATAAGTCTGCATGCAAAAACACAAGAAGTGTGGCCTGTGCAGTCTGATTCCCAAGCAAATGACTCGGTTCTTTAAACAAATCATTCAAAAAGACACACAAACTTGGAAGTTACTGGTTTGAATCAGTATGACACATCCTTCATTGAATGAAGGAGCCGGCTGTACTGAAGAAGATAAAAAGTTTATTCCAGTGGTTTATTTACAGATTTATCTCATTTTGGGTGGGGCAGGCATGCCTAAAAAGAGCACAGGAGCACAAGCTGAAAAACTAAAGGGGGAATCCTGTTCCCTGTTTTCTCTGTGAATCATATGCAAAAGACAAGATGCTCCAGATACACATGGGAAATTCGGTGTAGTAATGTTGCATTTACTACTACATCCGTGTTTGGGAAGCTGAAACTAGCCGTTAAGTGTCTGCAGGAACAGAAATTATCCCAACTCAATGTCGCTTGCCTCCTACACAGTTCTGCTGAGCTGAGTGCCAAACAATCAATCTTTTGACTACATGAATGCCCTGTTTGGTATATGTATGTGTGTCGCTCACTTTTGGACATTTCCACTAAGCTCTGAAATAGCACCATTTAAATGCTGATCTCTTTGATTAATCTGTCAAAGAAAGCCAGACTCTAAAAAATGTTGGTAATCTTTACAGAAAAATACTGTAAAAAACGCTAGGGTAAAAATCTGTTATTTGGTTAACTGTAAGTTGCCTTAACATACAATCTATGGTGAAAAATGGTTTAACATCACATTAATTTTACTGTAAAATACTGTCAAATTTATGTTTTTTGCAAATAAACTATATAACTTATAGAGAAAAAAAAAGTATATTAACATAATATCATTTAATGAAATATACAGTAATAAGTTGAAAAATTTGCCATTACGTAATACCTGTAACGTTGTCATTATTTTTTACAGTGAATTTCTGCCGTAATTTCACAACATTTCAGTTTTGGTTCTCTAAATCAAATCAGGACCATAATAAAACATCAAAACACTAAAAAGTCACTCAAAATAACATTCATATAAGATCAATGCACTAAATTCTGCACTAAACTGGTTATCATCAAAGAACCCAACAGCTAATGGGGAATTCCCCATTGCCCAAACACGCTGTGTTATGGAAACACTACTCTCCATGCGGATAATGATACCTCAGAAGACTGACCTTCCCAGAACAATGCGGAAGAAGGCACAAAGAGAGGTCTTGTGGCTCTCTCTTCTGCGGTTCTGTATGAATCGGACAGCAGAAGCCTTCATTGTTGTGGCCTGAATGGATCTTCTCATGGGAGTGAGGGCCGCCCATAGTGACTTCTGTCAGAACACAGATGACAGGGCAGATAGTCTGCGCAGACACTGCTGTAAAAGAGCCCTTTGTTGTTGCCGGCTCCGCTACAAAAGGCAGAGGTGACGCTTCTGAAAAGCGATGACCTGCCACAAAGGCCAACAGAACGGATGAGCGGCAAAGAACAGCTGCAGATCTTCATATGCCAACATTCCGCTTTAGCAAATCAAACATAAACAATTGCCAAAGGAATGTTGCTTTAGCGATATATAACTCTAGAGAAAAAAGGGTGGAAGATGCCTTGAAGGAATTCGTTTTGAAGAGAAAACACAAACTGGATTTTGAGTTGCAGAGTTACAGTTTGTCTTGCAGAAACAAAAGATGTATTCTTAAAAGTGCCATTGAAACAGGAACTGTAGCTGCACCGCCCCTGCAATATTTGTCTAAAGGCAAGACACAACAGGCAAAAAAATTTTTTTCCATGCACACTTCAATTTTGAGATTCTGGCCTACTTGGCTTTTCCTAATGTGTTATTTCAGACTAGTGGAAAGTAAACATTCAAAATACTAGGGCTGCCCCCTAATATTTGACTTATCGTTAGTCGGCTAAAAGAGGCTTAGTCGACCAAAAATGAACAAATATTCTCAGATTATGTAATCCGTATGAAACGTGCATACAGGTGCGTCCACTACTGCAGAGATGACGAGTCAGCATCGTCAACTTAATCTCTGCAGCGGAAAACACAGAACACATTATCAATAAATTATTAAAATGTTTAGACCGTCTACTTGCTGTTTTTTCAAGACACATTCATAATCATTACTTTTGGCGGTGCGCTGTGGCACTTGAGCGCTGATTAGGCTATGTATTATGTATAAGTAATTAAAGGCTCATATGACTTATTAATATACAAGTGCGATTAGACGACTAATCGCTTACATGATCGACTACTAGTCGACTAGAAAAATCTTTAGTCGAGGGCAGCCCTACAAATTTATTATATATACACTTAATCTGTTTGTGTCTATAGATTTCAAATTACAGTACATTTAAGGCTGTGAATCTTGGGGTAGCAAATCGATTTGATTCACGATTATATGCTTTCGATTCGATTAGCCCAGAACACAGCATTGTTTTTTTGCTGACAAAAATTGACAGTGTGTATGCTATACGAACCAGGACTAAACGCATTATTTTCTTTTTTGGTCCAGACCAAAAGAAGTGTGAACACACCCTTAAACCTCCCGATCTGCTCGAGGACAGCTTTTGGGCTGCCCCTTAGTCGAATTACACAGCGACCTTCATGGGACAAAGATTGCAAAAAAAACATTGTCCATTGTTAGATGTTAGCTCATGTTAGTTTCATGTGTCTTTGTAGCCGGAGCTACTTCTCTGTTTATGTATAGAGTCACGCAGGTACTTTGCAATGGTTATCGCCCTGTCCCTGCCATCCCATTTTAAACACTTACATCGGTTTTGCTCCATCCATGCAATTAATGCGCATCCTTGAGCCTCAATCTGAGCTATAGAAATGTATCTTCATGCTTAAATTACAAGTAAAGCTTCATGTTACAGGATTTTATCTATTTCCATGACTTTATGAATGGTTTGAGTGGTTTGACTAAAGACTATAGCACTATTGTGAGAGAGCTATCATTTGTAAATCTGTTAGCAGTGGCAGTTCTGAGGAGAGATCAAACACGGGCTGCTCTAAAACGGCTCAGAACGGAGAGCGAGCGCAATCCAGTGAAAGGCGGTAAAGAGTGCAGCGCGTATCTGTGAAGGAGATCTGTGGTTGCGAATCACGCCGCAGCATCTCCATTAATACACGCATGTAATAATTGAATGCTTATATATTTTAAAGCATTGAATCACTATCGAATTGCAATTCATTCGATTAAATTGATTATGGACTGAAACTAATTATACACAATTCAAAAATCCATGTTTCAAGATCGATGCATATGCATCATCAGGATTTGTAATGGATGCATCAAAACCTCTCATTACACCCATAGTACATTTCTTTAAATTAGTTTTTTTCTTCAGCACTGGGCCAGAAATCTCGACTTTAGTACATACCAAATTTATCTACATACATTATTATTAATTTTTTTGGCTGTTCACAGTATTTTCTGGTTTATGGGGTGACAAAAAGAGACATAAAAAATCCCTTCTTTAAAAACATTTGAGACTAATAGGTCAAAAAAAGAGTGTATATTTAAGTGCAAATTAGTGCATATTTAATCATTTAAGAAAACTTGTATACAATTTATTTTGCAATTCTTAATGTAATCAATCAACTGGGGAAGTATGGTGATATCTATTAGTTATTTTTACCCTATTCACCTGAGATTAAATCCTGCAAAAGAAAAACTTAGTAGTAGTTTCGATTGCATTAACTATATGATTATTACAGTAACACCTACAGAACATTAAAGGGATGAGGAATCCATAAAATTCAGTGGCGGCAATGTGGTGGACATCTTATATTACAAGCCAAAGTCCCCTCTCTGCTTTGGGTTTTTATAGTCCAATATAAATTCATGTTTAATTTGATGTTTACACAGTTTCCAGGTTACAGGCTTATGGAACATCAATAACTATCAACAAGCAACTAATATCTCCCAATATCCGGCCATGTAGAGTTTTGGGGCAGTTGACCTGATGTTATATAATGTTAGTTAATCTAGCTGGCAGACATATATGAGGTTTTGTCAAAACTGCGCTTGTGATAGTCTAGTAATCATCAATAAGAATTGTTGAAAACTACAAATCGATCTTTAAACAATATTTTATTTACATTATCTGTATAGTTTCCAGATGTTGCCGATTTTGTTTGTAACATACAGCATCGTTTAAAAGTTAAGGGGGGGGGGGGGGGGGGGGGGGTCGGTAAGACTTTTGTCTTTTTTTGTGAAAGAAACGAATACCTTTATTCGACAACGATACATTAAATTGACCAAACGTGACAGCAATTTTTTTCTATTTTAAGTAAATGCTGTTCTTTTTAACTTTCTACTGATTAAATAATTCGGGGAAAAAAATTATCACTTTTTTACAAAACTATTAAGCAGCACAACTGTTCAACGTTCATCTCAGATTATATATAATCTCTTAATACTGTTCTCCTCCAAATTCTTTGAATTTGATGGGCAGTCTTCAATGAAAGCATAATTCTGTGCCACTGCAGAGCTCAGTCAAGAGTACAAAGTCAAATGAGTTGCAGAGCGGCGGGTGTGAGGAGATCTATCAAGCGTCTCAAAGAAGATGTGGGCATGAAAGTGCCATGTAAGGACATTTGTCCCCAATGCACTGACACCCAAGCCATCCAACTAATTCTGCAGCATCTCCCTCCTGCTGCCACTGGAGTATTAATAACATGCTTCTCCCATCTTTCACTGCAAATGCAGCAAACAATACCCCGCCAAGACTCAGGGAAGGGAGCTGACAGATCCATTACAGTCATGTCAACAGGTTTCTCTCACATGCTTCACTATAGACAGGCTTCACCCCCCACCGCGGGCACGAGGCCCATCTGCATCATGGGCCAATTATGACCTCATAACGGAACCAGCAGTGGGGTTATTGTCACCCCAGGAGTCATCAGTCATGTATGGGGATCACGAGGGTGGAGAGTGGGCCAAGGCGCTGCTCTGATGCTGACGACATCATGTTACCTCGTAACGAAATGCCTCGCATCCAGGCTGTGTGAATACGGAGGTCAAAGGAGCCATGAGTTCATTCGCCCCCTGAGATCTAAAAGCGGTTCCAGCATGTACTAGGCGGAAAATGACAGCTATGTGTTTTGACTGTACACAGGCGTTAAAAAAGCAAGGAGGCTTCTGAAACATTTGTGTGACTCAGGGGTTGCCTTTCAAACGCTCATCACGCACAAGTGTTTCAGCTTATGACTTTACCAAATGTGATGTGCTGCATGCGTGTCAATGATTTTAGATGTAAATAAAAGCCTAAATTAAATCAGTTCATCATAGGATGCAACCATGTGTCTTCACAAGACTTGGATTAAACCACCCCATTCATTTTGATTTATTTTACAATGACTTTATGACCTTTATGGATCGTCTGAGTTTTGGTTACCTGGACTTTCAATGGAGAAGCAGAAACCTCTCTATTTAAAAAAATCTTAATTTGTATTTTGAAAATTAACCAGTCTTATTGGTTTGAAACAACATGGGTGAGTAAATAATGACTGTCCCTTTAAGATAAATGATAAAGTTTGTAAGAATGTTCTTAAGTGCAACTTAAGAGGTTAGTTTCGATGATTTTTAAGAACATTCTTTTCAGGAATTTAAATTCTTACATTTTGCATTAAGAAAGGTTTTTGGGAATGCAAAATGTTCTTAAATGTATTCTTAAATTAGAAAATAAAAATAAAAAATAGCTTTATTCTTAAGAATTCTTTGTGAATCTAGCCCCTGGCCACCATGAGATACGTGACGGTCACAGTGAAAAAAAAAAAAAAATCTGTAGTCGTTTTTTTACGAGATACTTCTTCCACTGGGGTTGGGCTTCATCACATGTTGCGCCCTCACTCACTCTCTGCCTGTTGAGGGAAGCCCTGGGCCTCATTCCAGATGTCACCAGCCCTGCATTTATTCACAATGATGTCACGACCGAGCCTGGAATTACACCCAAACTGCCCAGTGCACCGAAGCCAAAGACAGACAGGCCCAGACACGGTGCAGAACACACGCTCCGGGCCAGAACACACACAAAGCTCAGAAATACTTTATATGAGTGAACGCCTATGATCTCACAGCCCTCATTTACACTTCAGGTATATTTCCTTTAAACTCATTTGCCTTTTCAATGAAGAGTTCCTGCAAAATAAACATGCAAAGTAACAGATGTGCCTATGCAAAGTTGGGATCTAAATGAGTAATTGATTAGAGAGTAAATACATTTTTCAAACTATGCAAATTGATCAGCCTTAACAAGGAAATACATTTTCCACATCACTTTGACGTCAAATATACGCAGAGCCACTCAAAGGAAAGCACATTTTATTACAGGCAAATAGGCTAACTTTCACCAATTATTGTTTGATATGACACAAACCCTGAGAAATGAGACAAATATCTCTACTTGAAATGAATATCGTATGGCAAAAGTTGCATGTCGCAATTAACGGTAGAGAAGTTCTTTATCAAATGCAGTACTTATTCTGACAATACGCAAATTCAGAAGGAGCTCAAGTTTATACATTATCATTCAAACGTTTGGGATCAGTTTTTGAAAGCTTATCTTATTCTCACCAAGACTGCACTGTGATGCAAAGCTGAATTTTCAGCATCATTACTCTTCAGTGTCACATGATCCTTCAGAAATCCTTCTAATATGCTGATTTGCTGATCAAGAAACATTTTTTATTAATATCAATGTTGAAAACAGTTGTGCTGCTTAATATTTTTGTGGAAACTGAGCTACAAAATTAAATAAAATTTGCCTATGTCTATTACCAGGAACCCGTGGCTCAAATGATCAAGACAAAAGAAAACCAGAAAAGAAAGAAAGAAAGAAACAAAGACGATTTAGTTTCTTATACTCCTTATATGTAAAAAGATGCTAGATAATGTTTATAGCCAAAGGGTAAATACTTGCACAAGGTCATGACTTCATCAAAAATGTGTTGATCTATATTGTCAACACAGACTCAGATCTGGAAAGAGATGAAGAAACGACTGCATGACACATCAGACCCAGACAAAAGGGGAACTAGACTACTGTACCTGATCTACAAAGACCCTGTTCACACCTGGTGTTAAGATGTGTTTTGTTTGATCGGATCACAAGTAGACGAGGCAGACACATATCTGTTTACACCTGGTGTTTTAATCTGTCTCTTTTGTCCATTTTTAACCACTTCTGTCCTGATTTCTTTGAGGGGAGGGTCTATGGGTCTTAGATCTTTCGATCTAACGGACGAAATATGCTCGGGCAATTTACACATGAACGCGAAAGGAAACGACGAAAAACAAACAGAGAGCAGAAGGTTTTTCGTCTTCAAACCAAACTTGGGTCTTCAGGTGACAGTTTAAACCCGTCTGGCTAGAGCGCTTCCCATAATGTTTACGCGATAGGTTAGTAGATGGAGAGCAGGCAATCTTTTGTGGCTGTTCAAACGCATTCGACCACATGAGCGTTTACACTAGGAAAGGAATCCGGTCAAAACGCTTCTTACTGCAAGGTATAACAGGGCCAAAATGTCTCGCATGTGCCTGTGTTTCACTGCATCACAGGTCACTGTGGTTCCCTTCATCTCTTTATTTATACACTCATATAAAAGTGAAATTCATCTGCACTGATATCTCACATTCTGCTGAAAATATGACCCATGCAGATGATTTACCACAAGGGAGAAATTACATCTCAGTTGACATGAGGTGGGATAATACTGAATAAGATGAGAGACGTTTTCAGTAATTCACACGTTCATGGAATGATTTATTCTATTTATTCAGTCTGATAAGACATATGGATCCTCTATAAAGCATTTCTAAACCAACACTGTGCGTTTTGAGATAAAGTTAACAGTATCTTTAGAACATGACTTTAAATTCCCATCATACGGAAATACACTTCCTCCCATTCTTCTCATGAACTTGCAAAGTTTTAAAATATTTTTCCCTCATGCAAAATCCACAGAAGGTCTCATGATATGACACCTCGATGACAGGCTGTGCTGGTTTATTAAAACTTACCCCCTGACGGGGGTCATATCTTCAGTAAGAAAAATAAAATGGAAAAATGATAAAGGGATGTTGCCAGTAAAAGCCTGCTGCTTTCCCCTGATGTCATGCAGTTTAGAAATAACTGCATCTGAAATCTGTTTGAAATAGGAGGCTGTTGTGTCAGAAACAGGACCTCCCATGAGGCCACAGGTGGTCACAAACGCACCTGAAGTTCAGGAAAACACCTGAACAGATGCCTTTTCACTCTTGTCATGAACTATGACATCAGTGAAACATGTGAACTTTGTCTGAACACATTTGTTCATGCAAGTTCAAAATCTGTTTCATGAGGTATGACATGTAGCTGCAGTGCCAAGCAACTCTGAGGTGGTAATCTCATTATGGATTGTTGTCACTTACAGTAGCAAAAAATATTTTAGTATGATAAGACACGTTTGAAAACTGGCCGAGGTCACGGAGAAAGGTTGTGTGTAGCCAGCTGAGATGCTTTCATCAGCTCATTATTTAAAGTCAAGCTTTTAATGTTGTTTATATGTCTATGTGGTGTTTTTAATATGCTTTAAGACAAACCATGAGCTAATTCATAAGTCAACACCATTGCTGAGTATTTTCTCCTTAAAACTGCAGTGAACCAAAGACGGTCTCAATAACACGGTTTGAAATTGCAGGCGTTTCTGACGTCACAAACTATCTTGTAACCAATCAAGTCAACGTGTGATCGTCAACAAGTGGATCTCTGAGCTGGTGTGAGTGATTGGAGGCGGGGATAATTTGCATATTAATAGAACCACGTATACTGAATGAGACAATGGTGTAGTTACATTCAAGCTATTTTAAGGCATGAAGAAATAAAATTCAAGGAAAAAACGTTTACATTTGTCATTTTGGTGATCAAGGATGAGTTTTAAGGGATACAATTATTGACTACATGGGGACTTTAAAGTTTTCCTATTATATTCTATGTTATGAAAATGCTACAAACTTAAAGTCATGCACATTTTTCCATTTTACAAAACAGGTTGTCTTAATAGTGAGCAACCATCCAAGAAAGAAAAAAGTGCATTAATTTTCATTATACCATGGTCTGTTTGAATAGTTGATTCTGATGGTGGGCAATAAAACCGTTTAATGCACAGGTATTTCTAGTCATTTTAATCACAGTTCTATATTATTTCGCTGCTTTCACTGGAGCACAAATCCGCACACAGAAATCGGAGATAGTGCTACGCACACAGAGAAATATTTAGGAGCACAAAAACTTAACGCTGCCCTGCAACTTTTATTGATAAAATACATTCACTACTGAATCGATACATTATATTTCTTAGCAAAGATGATTTAAAGTGGGCAGATTTGCTAGATCTGATGAGCCATAACTGAAAACTGAATCAAAAATAACAGTCATTTTAACTGCTTCGCATCAGGATGTTTCTTTGCCTCCACGTCGTGCATTAACATAATTTAATGCACAGCTATCCCTTACGTATAATATGTATTTTGTAAATGGTTGAGTGTCAAACTTACACCACTATTCAAAAGTTTGGTGTCAGTAACAATCTGTCATGCTCACCAAGACAAAATCAAAAATAGAGTAAAACAGCAATATTGTATAAATATGTTATACAATAAATATGTTCACAATTTAAAATAACTGTTTTCGACTTAAATATATTTTAAAATGTAATTTATCCCTGTGAATTTTCAGCATCAATACTTCAGTCTTCACTGTCACATGAATCATGATCCATTAGAAATCTGATTTGCTGCTCAAGAAACATTTCGTATTAATATCAATGTTGAAAGCAGTTGTGTTGCTTAATTTTTGTGGAAAACATTGTTTTAGGATTCAGAAAACTGATAAGAAAACCATTTATTTGATAGAAATCTTCTGTAACATTATAAATGTCTTTACTATCTCTTTTGATCAATTTAATACATCTTTTCTGACTAAAAGTGTTAATTAAATATAAAAATCTTACAGACCCCAAACTTTAACACAGTAGTGTACACAATCAATTATATTTTAGAAAAAGCAACTGTGATAGGGTTATAACTAACATTTATAAGAAAAATATATTATAGTAATAAGTATATTTCAGAAATAATAAACTAATACAGCTCTTTCAAAGAACAGTTCACTTTAAAATTTTCCTAGAGTATTATTTATGAAAATTTCGAACCGACGAGCTGCTATTTTAAATAGAATGCTGGTGATCTCAGAAAACCTGAGACAATCTACGATTCAACACCCCACAAAAGGGAAACATGACGCCACACTGGATCAATTGCAGTCATTTTCATAGAGGCCCACACGTAGATGATGACGACGATGACATTTGTCATCACAATTTCCTTATAATGAGGTCTTGGTAAGTCAAATCAAGAATGAACACATCCGCTCTTTCACTGAATTTTTTTCAGACCACCTACAAAGTTCCAGTGCAACTTTCTCACTGACTATAATAATTGTCAGAGGAGTGCGAATTTCACGAAACATTTAGAAGGTATTTTACAAAACCAAACATGGGGGGTTGGCGCTGCATTATTCACAAATAAAGACTTCACGTCAAATAAAGCAAAAGGGAAAAAGGGAGGTATAAGGATGACGGCTCTAATAATGTGACATGCAGCATGTGGATGTTTGTGAGAAGATAAGTATATCATGAGGGCCATGCAGCTCATGTGGTTTTTACAATAGTGATGGGAACGCGCTGATGTATGCCCATCATTTTTACCATGCATGCCCCCACGATCGCACCAAGGAGCTAAAACAAGCCTGGGGGCTTTTCCACCCACAAACAACAAGTGTGAAATTCTGATTGCACTTGCAAAACTGTGGGTGAAGCATTTAGGGGGGAAACATAACCACACAAGCATTTCAGTTTCTGAGCATGCTACAGTAATGCCTGATGTGTAAACACTTAAAAGCTACATAGATAAGCTACTCTTTGCGTAAAAATATGATCTTATTCATTCATTCATTAGCATTCCATTATTTCAACATTTTATTACGTCTTTAAATGTGGCCTCAATAATGTAACTGCTTTTTGATACTGTCTTTTTGAAATTCAAGAAGAGAGAAAAGAAAAGGTAAAATCACACTACAAATATAAGATACTAGGCTGTTACCTGGTATTAACATCCGTCTCGGGTCATTGGATCAGAAGTGGTCAACCACTTACACCACATGCACTTCAAAAGCATTTCCTGTGAATGCTTGTGATTGGATTTCTTCAAAGGGAGGGTCTTTCATTTCATGAGTGCATCCATTACTAAAAGTCACTGTATGTTCATTACTGCTAAAAAAATTGGGTTTGTATGATTTTTTTTATGTTTTTGAAAGTCTCTTATGCTCACCAAGGCTGTATTTATTTGATCAAATATATAAAACAGGAATATTGTGAAATAATATTACATTTTAAACCATTACGCCAGTTGTCAGTGTCACATGATCCTTCAGAGATCATTCTAATATGCTGATTTTCTGCTCAAGAAACAATTCTTATTATCAATGGTAAAAATCAGTTGTGCTGCTAAATATATTTGTAGAAACCATGATAGATTTTTTTAATATAAATCTTTTGTAACATTATAAATGTCTTTACTGTCACTGAAATTTCGTCATGACTACGAGCTTATCACATTCAAGTGATTTCTTGTCTGAAAGAACAGGAATCATGGAGGACACCGGGCTTATTCTTGCCTATTTATTGGGAAAATCTTATTAAAGCCATAATGATATTTAGCGTACCATGATTCATTGACAACCTATAAACACTCACCGCGCTATCTAGATAGTGAGCTTGCTGACAGTTCTGGAATTTCAGTCAAATACAGGCTATTTTTGCTGTGTATAAAACATACAATATGCTTTAAATGACTATTCATAAATATGCACTACTTTAACGACAAGACAAGGGGATGTAGCTGTTGTGGAAAAAAATAGTAAAGAATACCAGTCACAGCACCAATCGTTCTCCGGCCAACTTGAGAAGTTGGATATCAAAATGGTCCTCGAGCTTCCCAGTGGTAAATACGACTTGAGAGGGCGTTCATGCATTTCGCATTCTGAAATTGCTCTGTTTAAACTCTATATCTATGAAATTCTACCAATTTTTTCAAGAAATAATACATTAACAGCAAATTTTATTAGCATTTATTCTACAAATGCATTGTGTAACATGCCACACCTCTAAAATGTGGCTTTAGTGACTGCATTGCAAAACGCTTTGGACCTCATTTACACCTGTATTTATTTATAGGCCACTTGTGAGAGATGGATGTTAATACCAGGTGTAAGTAACACAGTTTTGAGGTGCTTGACAGTGTGTAACTGTCTGAGAGAGATGCTTTATGTTTTTGTGCTCCTAACTTACCTCAAGCTCCTTGATCTTCTCATCTGCCGTCTTCTGCTTTTCCAAAAGCTGTTTGGTGATCTCATCTTTTGACTGTAAAATGAACCTGGAAAAAGTGAGGAGGTCAAAATAATCAACAAAAAAGGGCTCATTCAGGCACAGAATTTACACCAACAGAATTGTACATACATGCGTCCTGCTCCCTCATACATGTGAGTGGTGTCAGGGAGTGAAGTGATCTCTGCATGCGTGAGGTTGGCGTGCTTCTTCATGCGGCTCAGCTGTTCGACCTGCAGGTCTGCCAGCTTCACCTTCTGCTGGGTGTCAATCATTTTAGCCTGCAACTCTGCAAAGGCCTGTGGCATACAGATGTTAAAACATGTTTATTGGAAGTGAATGAGAGTTATTATAGAGGAACCCGGGATAGGGTTTATACTCGACTATGAATGAAAGTTAAAAGTTTAGACTAGAATCTCTACTTTTGCTAAAGGTTTACAATGGTAACCATAGACTTAACCATATAACGTAGTTACAAACAACCTGCAACAGTCAAAATACAAAAAAGAATTTAAGAAAATCACAGACATATTTTGAAAGCCTCTTACACAGTTTTATGTATGTATACATATTAATTTATAAAGATTTACAGTAGTTACTAAACGTGTAAAATTATATTTTGACTTGATACCAAAAATAAAAAATGTATACAAAAATTAAAAGGTTTCTTGTGCACCGAGGTTACATATTGCCATTTCACATTGCTTTTTCAGTTCCATTCCAAAATTCCGATCTACCTTAGTTTAAAAAATACCTTTATTCACTATTGTATCGTGAGGAAGTAATAAACCCGTTTAGTTTTTGTGAATAAACCTGTAAACCACCGTTTACCTTCTTCAACTCGAGGTCTACGGGAGCCGCCATGATGCTAAGAGAAGAATGAGTCACCGCGCATGCGTGAAACAAAGAGTTAGTTGCAAAACCTAGTGAGAGACCTACATAGACAGCATTTTCGGTTTCGAAATATCAGCTGATGGGCAAAAATGCTCTCTAGGTAGGCAGCACGGTAGGATTTTAGGCACTACCTCAATCTCAAAATAGTGCAGCCCAGGAGGAATAACAGTGCACGAGTCTTTTCATATTTAATGTTTATGTGTAGGCTAATGCTGTTACAAAGGGCAAAGTCACATATGCTTACAATACATATACAATACATACTGCCTTTTCTACTTTTACAGCGTAGTTTGCGCTACTTCTAGAATGTTTCACCTCAGTGCAACATTGCTAGAGAAAATATTTGTAATTATCAACATGTTTTTTTTGTCTTGTAAAGTCATGTATGTTCACACTGCTTCTTCTGCCGTGTGGGATTTAAACTACAGTGAACCAACTTCAGGCTTTGGACTTGAGCATACTAAACAAAATGAGTATATCAGATGTATACATATAACATTTATTCTTTACTCACCCCGGTGACCCCTCAATAATATAACCTTTCAACATGTACATAACCAACATATCCCTACTCAAATATATATATATATATATATATATATATATATATTGCACAAGTTTACAAATATGTATATATATATATATATATATATATATATATATATATATATATATATATATATATTGCACAAGTTTACAAATATGCTGCCAGACCTGCATCTTTCCCAGTTTCCAATATAAACACTAAAAACATGATCACAGACTCACAATGTGACAATAATTGTTTATTAAAGTCAAACAACAGTAATATCATTGATGGAAAATGTTTGGTTATCATTGATTGAAATTAGTCAATTAAATTGTGTTATTTTGTTACACATAGTACTTCAAAAAATGCTTTGATTAAAATTCTCAATTTTATTTCACTTAATTTAAGCTACACTTTCTCAGTAATACAGATACAAGACCTACAGAGCCCTGCCTCTGACAATCCTCCTCCATTTTTTGAGCTCTGTAAATCAGTTTTTCACAGTTTAGCAGTAATATTATTGAAACCTTATTGGAGGGTCTTCCATATATGATTGTAAAGTCTGTGATGCAACTTCAGTCCTATTAGAACATTATTTGATTGTATCTATCGATAATAAATATCCATACAATAAAAACACATTTACAAAACTTACAGTGCATTCAGTACACAAAATCGTTACGTATCAAAATAAATACTAACATATTATAAATAAATAATTACAAATGCTTTGTGGCGTTTCTGACAGTACTATAGATTCAGAATGATGGGATAAACCAGAAACGCCCATTTTAAAAATAAATAAATAAGCAACGAATAAAAAAGCAACTTGATTGATGTTGCAATACATTCATCCGGTTAAGTCCTCTCTGTATGTTCTCCAGGTGGAAGAACATTGTTCTGTACAAGGAAGCAGTGTTCAAAACGTCCTTCATCCCAATGTAGACAGCCACCATAATTGCAGGACATCAGGTATGTAGGATCCATTTGAAAGGAGAGAAAGAATTTTTGAAAAGTAATGATAACCACTGGAAAAATGTAGAAATGATGCCCCTGCTCCTCAGCCATAATGCCATCTATCCATGGGTCATGTGTTGTTTTGACTTTCTTCATCCTGTAAAACAACAATCAATATTATTAAAAATATTATATAAAGAATTATAATGTGTATATATATATATATATATATATGTGTGTGTGTGTGTGTGTGTGTGTATATATATGTACGCACACACATATGTATATAATATATATAAATATAATATAAATACACATATTACATAAACACAAACTTTTATGTTAGATGCGATTAATCGATTTGCCAGCACTAATAAATATATATATATATATATATATATATGTATGTATATATGTATATATGTATATATATATACATTTAACAAATAATAGACAAATTTGAGCATTCATTGAGAACTATTTACCTTTCTTTCCTCATCACTACTATATTGACATTGCCTCAAGTTTGACCTTTTCTTCACTTTCTGCATCAGCGTCATCTTTTTTGTGGTACCTGTAAGAACAGAATGTTGAATATCTTAGGAAGTTTGTAAAACATTAACAGTTTAATGATTGAGAATAATACAAAGCTGATTCATGGTGACATACCTTAGTGCCAGCAGAATAGCAATGATTGCGAGACACATGAGGGACAGAACCACTGCTACGACAGCTAGAGCTGTGGTCCTGCTGTAACGCTGTTCCACCTTAGCTGATGGTAGGGTGAATAAATGACATCTCTCCCCTGAGTAACCTGCTTCACATCTGGAAGAAAGATCATTCAAAAGTTCAAAATCAGTGCAACTGCAGAGAGATCAGTTCATTTAGATTCAGTTCCTATTCTAGAAAAGCAATAATTATGTTGTCTATTATTGTTCTACTTAATTTTGTGCTATTCTGATCTACTGTTGAAACTGTATCTTGTATAATTGCTGGTTTCTTATGATTAACTGCATGTCTTTTAATCGTTCCTCATTTGTAAGGTGCTTTGGATAAAAAGTGTCTGCTAAATTAATAAATGTAAATGTCAAGCCTTTGCTAAACAACTATTTTACATTTACGCATTTGGCAGACGCTTTTATTCAAAGCGACGGTACACATTTTACATTCTTATCAGTTCTTGCTTTCCCTGGGAATCAAACCCACGACATTGGCGTTGCATGACAACGCTCTACTGTTTGAGCTACAGGAAAGCCAACTATCAAGTGGAACGACAAATTTATTTATTTTTATCAACAAAAGGTGGAAAAAGAACAAACGCACTGCATGAAACTCACACACAAGAATGAATGTGCAACTCCTTCAGATGCTGACACACTCCATGAATGCAGAAATCTTTGTATTCCCCGAGGCAGGGGTTCTTCTTTCTCCCCTTGCCTTTTCCTTTGCCCCTCCTTTTTCCTTTTCTTGTCTTCTTCTCAGCTGTGGGCATCACCGACGGATGTTTGGGTTTGGTGGAAAATGCCACTGTTGAGCAAGAAAGGACAGTGATGTCAGTCTGTGATGATCTAATATTTAATAACAGGCCTTACACACTCATTGAATAAAAATGTTACATGCATTTCCTGCAGAAGTACACAACACTTAGTTTTCTTTTATAATAAAATATGTCATCATATTTTATATGATTTGTTAATACAATTTAACAGAAGTGCCCATACTGTCATTCTAAAATCTGCCTTTTTATTTATTTATTTTGTTGAGTACTTGTTGTGTAAAATGGTGTTTATTGTAATTCATAAGATATTGGTATCAGCTTTGGGCATTAAAAACATATTAGTTGACCACTTAAAATAGTGCTGGCAAATCGATTAATCGTGATTAATCGCATCTAACATAAAAGTTTGTGTTAAATATCATATATGTATATGCGTAAGTTATATGCGATTTATCACGATTGATCAATTTGACAGCACTAACTTTAAAAATAAAATAAAAAATACATTCAGTAAAAAGAAGCAACTCTACCTTTTGGCACGTAAAGGTCACCGTCATAATCTCCAGAGAGATAATCATCGTCATAATTTTCATCATATTCTTCATCACGATACACATTTGTCTCATTGTGGACCTGGTGGCCTGTTGTGTTTGTTTTCTCTAGAGTGTGAAAGAGATTGACCACTGTTGTTCTGGGTTTGCCACTCTCATACCTGTCCACAGAGGCGCCACTGCACACCTTGAGTAACACTGGAACAGAACAAGACACTTTTTATATATCTAAAACACATATTTTGTGTATCTTAGTAGATACAGTAAATATGCAGAAGATAAACACAATGGCAATAAAGCTGGTGGTGATTACATACAGTGTAAAATGTAAAATGTTAAATAAATCACGAATAAATAGGGAACAAAACCAGTAATGTGTCCAAAGTGGTTAGATTAACACTGAAGCAAGAAATCATTATTTTAAAAGTAAAAAATTGCACTCGTAGGCCTACTCCTATAAGAACCCCATACCAAGTGCCAAATATTGGGCAGGTCCGCGTGAAAGTTATAACAGCATAGGCTATTTGATTAAAAAGCCATTGTTTTAAACACTCACCGAGACAATAGGAGAGAACGATCAAAATCCACAACTTTTCCATATTCCTTTTAAGTACAATCTGAGATATTGGAAGATCAGAAGTTGGTCTCACTGAACCTCCGTGCCTCCAGCACCGACCGCGACCTGCACGCAAATGCGCGTGCTGGGGACTGTGTCAAAAGGCTCGTGCTGCGAGCTGGAATCAAGAGCGCGCGCCGATGGTTATATAGACCTACGAGTACGACGAGTCGACGACACACATTTCCTATGAATCACTGTGTCCAGCCACACCTAATCAATCATAAAGCCAACGCTTATATTGAGGTAGATTGATTCATAATTTGTCAAGTTGTTAATATGAGGGGATAAGTAGTGTTACTGATGTTGTATTGTCCAGTAGGCTAGTTAATAATAAATACATTTTTATATGGTTGCTAGGTGAAGATGGTTGACCTACTATCATGTTCCAAAACCATAATAAACTTAAACTGTTATGACCAACTCGTTGCTGGTCCACAGGTTTGGAACTGCTATACGTGCTTAAACTGAAATTTTCCAGGGAACCAATATAGTCTAATATTTGTAAAATATATGGTCAAGACGCTTCAAAATGTTATAAAGTTTTCTATCTGTGCGCCAATGATTTGTTTTTAGAAAAATATCAGAGGTTAAAAAGTTTAAAGGCAGAGTTAAAAAAGGTCTAAACTGACTACTTTTAAACATGCATTTGCGTATTTTTTTCATGTTCATGATTAAGTTTATTAAATTATTTTAATTAACCTCAGTGGGATCACTGGCACCACCTTGTGCTCAAAAATAATCGGACAAAATGCAAACATAAATCTTATTATAGATTCAAACACTTTTATAGTCATGAGGTGCCTAAAAAAAAAACAAAAAAACAAAAACAAATCTAAAATCTACTAATTTGGTTAGTCTTTAAAATATAGTTTATTGTTGGACCTTTACTTTAAGACAAAATAATGTGCATGAAGCAGAGAATACATTTGTGAATGTTTATTTACCATACATATGAGAAGTCAAAGACAGACCAATAGATGCAATTGCGACATCTACAATAATGAAAATTAAAATATTCATGTTGTGAAGTAGCCAGACAAGAAAAGAAAAACATTTTCCAGTTTTTAAAAAAATCAATTTCAACAAAGTTCTTTCCGCATTATAAAAAGTGGAGTTGCAGCACCTCATGCCATGCGAGGCTGGTGTTCTACAGTCTCTGAAGTGAACCATATGTATGGAGGATATTTACAAGCATTACTGGACAATCGCCACGGCTTGAGCTCAACGGCTGACCCTTCAACTCAGGAATTGCAGGAAATATAATACGGATTCCAACGTTGAGGTTCAGAGTGCAGGTGGGCAAGGAGTGAATCTGATTCTTCCCATAGTCGTCATCACAAAGAACAAAAAAAAACAGACGGCCTCAGCAGAATCGAGACAAACCGACACTAAAATATATTATTTTAGGTGCATCTACATGCCCCAGCCTCCTCCCATGCCATTCATGCCGACTGAGCCACGGCTGCCGCCATAATAACTGTTGTTCATTCCACCCTGGCTATCTGTTGAGGTACAGGAATACAAATGTGAGAACCAGGTAAGTGTGCAAAATTAGAAAATATACATTAAATGATAGTACAAAGTTAAAACGCACTGTAGTCATTGTAGCCTCCCATGCTAGACTGGTTGCTGTACCCTCCAGTGTATCCTCCACTCATCTGCTGCCCTCCATGCCCATAAGAAGACTGGTTTCCTAGAAAGAACAAATATTACACTGTTATAATATTATAATACAAATGTTATACATATTTAATAAGCACTAGTTAAGTCTCAACCTCATGTCAGCTGCTTCATCTGTACAACCATTAAAAGAGTTTAGAAATAGAAAAGACATGACTGTTGCATGCTGTTCTATTATGATATTAATATCACAGCAAGTTGCTCTTTATATAAAAAGCTAGTTGAACTAATAACTTACCCATTCCGCTCATCATCTGCCCTCCGTAGCTCCCATTACTGCCTCCTGCTGTTGAGTTTAAGAATAACTCAACATAACGGTGTTCTGAAAACAAAGAGATTTAAACAGACATTTAAGATTTGAATATAAAATTCCCACATTTAACATCAATAACACAAAAACAAGTCAGAATACACCTAACTTACGCATGTTTGCCTTGTCCTTTGACATTGCAGCTACTGCATCTTCATGTGTCGCAAATTCCACATCAGCCTCACCGGTTACTCGCCCATCTGGACCAACCTCAATGTGCACACGCACCGGGTTCAGAGGAGAGAAAAACTGCACAGAAAAAGTGTATTTAACACCCAATTATTATACATTTACAAATGAAACGTAATGTTCATATAAGTCATAAGATCAAGCAAATCAAACAGTGGCAACTTACATTGTAGATGTCAGGTTCTGTTGCCCTGTAAGGGAGTCCCCTCATATGAACACAATGCCCTGTGGTACTCTGAAAATTACCACCATCACCATAACGCCCATCTGACACTCCTATTTAAAAAAAAAAATTATAATAAAAATACACTAAGCAAGTATGTGCTAAAGCACAAAAATGTGGCACATCTTCTAAAGAAGCTGGTCTCACCTCCACCGTATCCGCCACGTCGCACCCGGTCAAAGGATCCCCCGCGACTCATGCCATTGTAGCCCCGGCCTCCTCCGCTGGGTCGGTCGTAAGGCCCAGGTCTCTGCATGCCCATGCCTTTACGCGGGGGCTCGTAATGTGTCCGCACTTCAGCTCGGCTGCTCTTAAAGATCTCAATATACCTACAAACATACAGATGAGCACTAAGGTGCAATGCATGAACTCATCACAAAACACTCCTGTTCAGGAGTTAAATGGATTGCAAAAAAAATAAAACAAACAAGTGGACCTTCACCTGCTCAACATGTATAATATCCATGCATTTGAGAGCTCAATAACAAGTTTTCTTGATACCATCCATTTCACAGAATTGTCTCAATTTCTAGATTTATAAAAGAAAATTGGGCCCTTTTTATTTTATATATACATTTTTAAATATACCCAGTGCTGGGTAGTAACAGTTTATGTTATCAGATTAAAATAAATAAATACTTGATTAGATGATTACTTAATATTTACAAAATGGCAGTCAATTCGTAACTCATTTTCTCTCACCAATTCCTTTTTTTCCTTTTCAATTTTCCTTTCTAAAACTGCAGATTGCTTGTCTATAAATATTTTGACTAAAATCTTCCAGTTTTATGGTATTGCATGAGTCAGAGGCCACATAGCATCTTTTTTTTTAATATTTTTTCTTTTTTGTGTTTTATTTTGATATTTTTATGGCTTAATTTTTACCTTTTCATCAACTTACAAACCATCTGCAGTTCCTTCACAAACTCCAGTTTGGAAAACACTGACGTAATGTTTAATGCACTTTATGTTGTTGATGAATTTTAAACAATTTTTGTTTCGTTCTCTTTGAAAATGTATATCACTATGGTACAGGATAATCCTATTCAAATCAATGTAATATAAATATGGAAGCAAAATGTTTTTTTTGTTTTTTTTAAGAGTTAGAGACATTTCATATTACAATTCCGAGCTTACGGCTGCACAATAAATATCACTTTAGCATCGATATCACGATGTGCGAATCGGGAAGTCTCACATTGCAGGATGTGCGTGATTCTCGGATTAGCTAAAGATTAACCATCACAGAGTGAAAGCTTATCACTTGCACACGTTTTACATTATTATAGCACACATGCAAAATTATGTCAAAATGCCCATCTCTGTGAGTATCCTCATAAACACAGTCACTTATGGCTTACGTGAATATAAATAATTGAGAAAGAAAAGGGATGCGTGTCAGTATATTGGATCGTGACAGCAGCCTAATATTCCTGCTGCTGTCTGTGTTGTTAATCAAACAACAAAATACAAAGTGAAAATCACTTATTGTAGCTTTAACAAATAATAATTATATTTAATTTACTCAGTGAAGACTATGAAGTGTTATTTTACATTTGATTATTCAATTTCTGTACCTGAAAACGGTTAAGACTTACCTGAAAAACAGAGAGCACTGCTTATTTAATTTGAATCTTTGTTCTATTATATTTATCTATGCTTGCAATTTGTTATTTTCTATGCAGATTCACTCCCCTACAAAATCACCCAATCATTCTAGAATTATTAATTATTTCGAAATGGAGGTTAAGTCATCTGGTGAAATTGTTTTCAACATATATTGCAGAAAAACTTTTGTTTTCTTCCAATTGTGCAGCCCTTTCCAAGTTATATCTCCCAATTCTGAGTTTATAATTTGCAATTTTGACTTTTTATTTCTCGCAATTCTGAGTCTACATATAAACAGAATTCTGGGATATAAAAAAGATTGCAATTAACCTTTTCTTTTTTTATTCTCTGGCAGAAGCAAGCTTCAGTAGTTGAGTTAGGTAAAAAAGTAATGAAAAAGTAGAACAACCTAAAATGTGTAATGTAACCGATCATGTCACTAACTGCAATTTTCATATAATTTGAATTCAGTAATGGACTACAATTTGTAAGTAATCTACCCAGCACTGACTATACTTATAATAATACTTTTCTGTATCCCAAAATTGCAGAATTCTAAGTATTAAACAACGTTAAATTTTGCTGTGCCGTTCATGCACTAAACTCTAACGCTTACTTCAGTATGACAGTAAATAGAGACCCATTACAGGATCCAGTCTAAAATGGTATTCAAACTGGCTGCTGCAAGGCACACGTTTGTGTGCTTAAGAATTAGAAAATCCCATGATGTTCAAGTGCACCATTGCTATGCATTCAGCCTTTTTGAATCCAGACATTTTCTTTCAGCATTGATGACTTCTCACAAATAAACACATAAGAAAACAAAACAGTAGCACTCCATCAAGGCCCTGCGAGCCCTCTGGTAAAGACGTTTGCATGTCCGTGTGGCGTGTGTAAGTTCATGTTGCATACCACTTTAAATGTTTACTATAGTAGTGTTTACCACATGAAAAACAGCTTAACCATCCAACCATCCATCCCCACCTGTGCCCTATTCTTTCCTTGTGTTTCTTTAGAGCCTTTTCAGCTATATCCTGTGAAGCAAACTGCACGAAGGCCTCCCCCGTACTCCTCCCCTGGAAGTCCACCGGCAATGTTATCCCATTTGGCACGATTTCCAACCCTTCAACCCAAGGACAGATAACCCCAACGGGGACATATTAAATAAATCCACATGCCCATTTACAAGTGTTGCTTTGTTCTTTTCTTGAATTAAAATAAAAAAACATAAAACAAAAAGGCATATTGCAATGAATCCTACTGGGAGAGTTCCACCACTTGGGAACATGGCCTACAAGAAGGCAAGCGTTCCACTAACTTGGCTTAGACTTGATAAAGTGGCCATCCCAAGAGTTGGTAGCTAAAAAGGTAATATCCCTAATGGAGCAGAATAATTTGGAACAACAATGCTGGATTAACTAACGAAATCAATGTACCAAATTATTCTAGCAACCATGGGAATGGTCAAATTCACCTCAATGAGGACTACGCTTGGCCATTACCTCTCCCGATGACTATGTGAAGGGCTGCAGGAAAGAGTTTGAATATACCTGAGAAAAACTGCACAATCTCTTCCTTGCTACATCCAAAAGGAAGGCCGCGCAATCTGACCAGTCCATCTCCCTCCGTTTCTGGACAGTTCGGACCAGTGTGCTTCATAACCCAGTCCATTTCCACATTGTTTGATTTGAATACTGAGAAAAAGAGCATAAAGAGGACAAGAACAGTAAATTTGTAAAATATTACAATTTAAAATAACTGTTTTTGATATATTTTAGTTATAATTTCTCTGATGGCAAAGCTGAATTTATCATCAGCATTACTCCAGTCTTCAGTGTCACATGATCAACAAGAGACATTTTCATTACATCCCTAGTACAGACCCAAACTTTTGAATGATAGCATACACACAATTCTACAGACTCTGAATTTCATACCTTCCACATATCGATGCCCCATTGATTCTCTGTCTTTTTTGACTGCCATTTTCAGGTCTTCCTCTGACTCCAGCTCCACAAACGCTTCTCCACTCGGTCTGCCTTCTCTTGTGTATGTGAAATGAATGGCTGTTCCATTGCTGGCAATTTTGCAGCCTGAAAACAAGTTTTAACTTTCTGTTAACTTTTAAGCAATAATAAGGGTATTATGAGGATCAGTATGAAGACTCCACATTCTTACCTGAAAAAAACCGGGAAACTTCTTCTACAGAGCACGACCAAGGTAAACCTCGAACACGGACGACAAATCCTTCATCATCGGCCATGATAACAATTAATGTGTTTTAAGCTAGAGAAACACATAGATTAGTAAACAATGGAAAGAAAAATGTTCACTGCTCAAGCATTACTACTGAAGAAGACAAATAAAACACTCTAGCTGCTAGTCAGTGACTGAAATGAAACAGAAACTTCAAGCACACGGAGTATTTATAGCCTTTACAATTGTGGCGTCCACACCACTTCAAGCTTTAGTGGAAGCTGGCTCGGGAGCCGCTTTAAATGTTACATCATTTAAATTCCTGACTGCTAGTGTTTACAATGGAAAAAAACAGCGTCTACCGACTCTCTTGTGGAGGCGCATTAGGACAGATAAACGGCTAGTAGCGAAACAAAGAGCGCATGTAGGCCTTCAAAGGCCGGCAGCTTCACATCAAACACTCCTTTAACGCAAACAGGAATTAAACCTGTAAAACAACGTTTAAACGGTGCGTTGCGAACTCGATTTTTCTGAAAAAGAATAATGGAACTGATACCTTGGTATAATTGATATTTTCTCCGCTCGGCGTGGTCACGTTTAAACGTTTCTCCGATTCTCATTCAGCGCAGGTTCATTACAACTTCCGGTGAGTGTCCACGCCCACTTCCGCATTCGGAACCAACGTGTTGCTTCTAGTTGCTAAACCCGGAATTTATTTTGCTTATTATTATTTTATTTATTTATTTTTATATCATTGTTGTTAGGTTATTACTACTGCGTATATGTTTTTATACTTGTGGGCTAAAAGTTTCACACTTTGCTACTTTATACCACATAGGGCACCTAAAACATTTTTTAAGCAGCTTTAAGCCCGCAAGTTTTTTAAGCAAAGCAATAATAATGTTATGCAAAACTATGTGCAGCTAGTTTTATTATTAAAAAAACCTTTTTTGTTATACATTATTATTAAGCAAAAATAAAACAAATCAATGTCATTGTTTTTTATATTTAAAGAAACATTTGATGTAAATTATGTTAAACTGTATAATATCATCGACCGCTTGTCTCATACGTGGGGTATTTATCTATTATGACCGTCAATGATTATGACACTAAAAATATGTCACTATATAGCATAGAGCACTATAGTCATAGCGAAAACAGATATGCAGGAAAATGAAAACATTGGAGGATGCGGGCATCGATCCCGCTACCTCTCGCATGCTAAGCGAGCGCTCTACCATCTGAGCTAATCCCCCTCCGGCACCCATAGTTTCGGCGCTGCCAAAAAAAAACACAAACACACACGCCATAACAAATTTCACACACATTGCTTTCAAAATATATGATCAGATTTTTTAATACATTTTATAAAAAAATACAGTTCGTGATTAGTAAATAAATTACTAGGCAAACAAAAACAACAGATAGTACGTTCTGAAATACATTTTATTCATTTCACTTCCTGTAAGGATCAGCCAGTCAAAATAAAAGCTATTTTTTTTATTTTCGAAGGAGCCTCTAATGTGAATCCACTCGTTAAGTCCTCATATTAATATTTTTTGGTTGACAATACATTTGTTTTTCTTCGCGCTCTTTATAGTATATAATGCCTCGGCATACCATAATGCAATTAAATTATCCAAAGTAACGTATTTGCTTGCACTGGTGTTGATTCCAATATAATTCTTTCTTTTTAATTCACAGCACATTGGACTAATTATATTATTCAGTACCACACGAACAAGAGGTATTACTAGTCACAATAACTGCCAGAAAAAAAAGTCACATACATTTAAGTGCTTTTAAAATATTACATGTTTTCCGTGCTTTTTGTTTTGTTTTAGTTTGTTCCAAAAAGTTTATGTATAATTTATAAAAATGTAAGAACAGTGGTTTGGAAAGTGCCCACTTGTTTTTATGTATATGGTATTTTCTAAATAAATTAAATAATTGCATAATGAATTGTTCTTTACATTCCAAAATCAAAATGTCATTACATGAGATAAGCACCAGGAAGCAACTTTTTTTTTTTTTTAAAGAAACTTTCATTCACAACTGAATTTACTAAGCAGGAAAAGAAAATAATTCAAAATCGCCAATTATTATTATTATTATTATATATTTAGTTATTGTAAACTGCACGTCATTCAGTGACATTTAAATATCTTCAAGTATTAAGAAAATATGGACTTGGACAGCGCAAAATGCTGGTCAAAATGACAGACTTTTATAAATTCAGCAATGCGTGACTTAACTACATTGAGGTTATGCAGACCTTATTGCAAAATGATTGTTGGAAAATTCACACCGGATATGCACATTTACATTTGATAGCCAGACACTTGTCATGCCAAAGGAGCAATAGAAAACAGTCCAGTCATGACAAAATGGCGAGCGGAGTTGGAAGTGAGTATTGCTCTCTATATTTCCATCATACAAATGCATGTACGGCGTATGTCCTGCATGGGGCGGAGGGCAGATTATAATTGATGCATGTCAAGCGCGTGCATAATGGATGCAGCTGTGCGCGTGCCGCCGTGTTGCGGGATTTGCGCACAGAAGTCATTGATTACAATGACGCTCATTGGTCGAATCACTGGACACTTAACCAAAATGACACATTTATGACTACATCATTCTAGCTTTCGTGAGTACATCACATTTACCATCTGTTAGAGGAACGTGAGACGGCGATGATGCTTCGACCATCTAAAATGGCACCGTTATTAGTTGTCAAACTGCCGACCCATTCATCATCTGGCAGCGTAGCACACACTCATATGCTTAAATGCTGTTTACACCTGAAATGCATTTTTCTCTTTATTATCTGCCATTTTATTCTTTGGACAGAACATAAATTGATGTTGGGCCCGACAGAGCCATGGTCAATTAGGGAAAAGCTGTGCCTTGCCTCCTCTGTCATGAAGAGTGGAGACCAAAACTGGTGATTTTATTTTTATATTTATATCATAGCTTTAATTCAGATGTCCCAAACGTTTTTGACTCCAAGGTCCCCCATTGACCATAAAAATATCCAAAGGCCCCATGACTTTTCTAGTTGTTTGTGATTTACATGATAAGGAGGATAAGAATAAAAAAATGACTCACAATTTCTACTCGATAAAATTGTTTAGAGCTTTGCATTACCAGAAGAATGTAAATTCATTATAAATCAATATTTGTAAAAAAAAATAGTATATATAAATATATATAATATATATAAAATATGCTACCTCATAAATCCATTTTTTTTTAAGACTGGGAAATCTCTTAATTTGTTAGTTGTTTTGGTTTTAGTTTAATGGCTGTTTTGTTCAAAAAAGTTTTTGTATAGTTTAAAGTCATTTCAAAATTTAAGAAATTTAGTTTGCAAAGAGCATATGGCATTTTCCTAATAAAATAAATAATTGTATAATGGATTGTTCTTTATAGAAACATGTTCAGTTACTTAAACTTTACCTTATAAATTAATACAAAAACCAATTTAACATGCAACATCACAGTCGTGTTTTTGTACAATGGTTGTTCTAGGGTGTCTGTGAGCCGAGCCATTAAGCCATTTGCAGAACCTGGACGCCCTCCTGATTGGTTCTCTCAGAAGGTATTGGGGAAGCATGCAGTAAAACAATCCAATGACATGAAAACTATGGAAAAGCTCACCCAAAAATGTTAATTCTGCGGTTTCAAAAAATTCTGTTGTTTCGTTCTAAACCTGTATGACATTTTTCTTGGTTGGAACAGAAAATTAGTTTTGAAGTAAGTTTTGAAGAATGCTGCTCTCGCATACAATGCAAGTGGATGGAAACTGGGGCTTTCAAGCCCCAAAATGGACAAAAAAGCAGCATAAAAGGATCACAAAAATATCCCATATGATTCATGTATTGTTTCCCAAGTCTTTGTATATTTTGGGTAAACTATTTCTTTAAAGTTCAATTAATAAGACACTTATAACACACACACTCTCTCTCTTCTTTTCCTCACTGTTTCACAGCATTGTGCATCACAATACTCTGAGCTCCTGGAGACAACTGAGGCGCCAAAGTGAGTCAGCTTCCTGTTCATTTGCATTCCATCACCCGCTCCATTCCCGACAGCAGTTAATGGTCAGTGTATGTGTGTATGTTCACAGAAGAAAGCGAGGTGAGAAAGGGGAGGTGGTTGAGACGGTGGAGGATGTGATCGTTCGCAGGTTGACGGCGGAGAGGATAGAGGAGTTGAAGCGATTGATCAAGGACACACAAGAGAAGCACAGGTACCAAATGTCCACATGCTCACCTGGACCATTTCCTATTGTCGACCGACTGTAACTCTATTACTGTCCCTTTAGGAAATTGAAGAGAGAAACTGAACTCATCCAGGCAGGTCATCTGGACTCCAAACTTGAGGAGCTATGGGAGGAAATTACACGGTAAGAATAATTATACCAGCTGCTATAAATATACCACATTTAAAGGAATAGTTCCCCGCAAAATTGTCATTTATGTTATGTATTAGCTGTTATTTTATTTTTTAAAGAATCCTAACATGGATCCATACAATGATCCAACAAGGCATGTGACTGATATAGGGGAGTTATTTTAGTTGTATTTATATACTTTTATAGTATTTATTAATCTTTTGAATTGGCTTTTATTTTCATGTTTTGAATTTTCAGTTTCATTTTAGTTTAAGTTTTAATAAGTTTGTTATGTGCTTTTGTCATTTCAATGAGTTTTTGTATTGTATATATATATATATATATAATTTATTTTGTGCTATTAAAACATTCTATTTAGCTTTAATTTATTTTAATTTTAGTTTTAGTAATTGTTGTACTTTAACTTAAACATTTATTTCATTTAGTTGCCAATGCAACATTTCTAATTTCCATTTAGGCTTTTAAGTATGAGTTTTTTTATATTAATATAATATATAATTATATATATATATATATATATATATATATATATATATATATATATATATATATATATATATATATATATATACCAGACCAGGTATACAGTACCAGTCAAAAGTTTGGAAACACTACTATTTTTAATGCTTTTGAAAGAAGTCTCTTATGCTCATCAAGCCTGCAGTTAAAAACAAAAAACAAACAAAAAAAACCCAGTAATATTATGAAATATTATTACAATTTAAAATAATGGTTCTCTTTTTTAATATACTTTAAAATGTAATTTATTTTTGTGATGCAAAGCTGAATTTTCATCAGCAAGTACTCCAGTCTTTGGTGTCTTATGATCCTTCAGAAATCATTCTAATATGCTGATTTATGATCAATGTTGGAAACAGTTGTGCTGCTTAATATTTTTTTATAACCTGAGATACTTTTTTCAGGATTATTTGATGAATAAAAAGTTAAAAAGAACTGTATTTATTTAGAGTAGAAATCTTTTGTAACAATATACACTACCGTTCAAAAGTTTGGGAACAATAACTATTTTTTTTAAAAGAAATTAGTACTTTAATTCAACAAAAATGCGTTAAATTGATAAAAGGTGATGGTAACGATTTATATTGTTAGAAATGTTTTTATTTTGAATAAATGCTGTTTTTATGAATAAATGCTGTTAACGTTTTACTCATCAATGAATCCTGAAAAAAGTATTCCAAAAAAATATATTAAACAGCACAACTGTTTCCATCATTGATAATAACTGAGTATCAAATTATCATATTAGAATGATTTCTGAAGGATCATAAGACACCAAAGACTGGAGTACTTGCTGATGAAAATTCAGCTTTGCATCACAAAAATAAATTACATTTTAAAGTATATTAAAAAAGAGAACCATTATTTTAAATTGTAATAATATTTCATAATATTACTGTTTTTTTTGTTTTTAACTGCAGGCTTGATGAGCATAAGAGACTTCTTGCAAAAGCATTAAAAATAGTAGTGTTTCCAAACTTTTGACTGGTACTGTATATATATATATATATTAATAGTTTTATAATAGATTTTTAAAGGGTTAGTTCACCTAAAAATGAAAATATCCCATAATTTATTCACCCTCAAGCCATCCTAGTATATGACTTTATTCTGTCAGCCAAACACAATCATACTTACAACCCCATTTCCAGAAAAGTTGGGACATTTTGTAAAGTGCAATAAAATGAAGAATCTGTGATTTGTTAATTTTCTTAAACCTTTATTTAACTGACAAAAAAAAAAGTACAAAGAAAATATTTCCAATGTTTTCACTGACCAAATGAATTGTATTCTGTAAAGATAGACACATTTTGATTCGGATGGCTGCAACACACTCCAAAAAAGTTGAGACGAGCAAAATAAAAGTGAAAAGATTATAGAATATCCAAGTTAAAATGTTTAGAAACAGCCCACAATAAGCAGGTGAATTGGCAATAGGTGAGGGTATCTTGATTGGGTATAAAAGGAGCATCTCAGTCTTTGCTTGCAAAGATGGGTCATGGCTCACCACTCTGTGCCAAGTTTCATGAGAGAATTGTCAAACAATTAAAAAAATCACATTTCTCAATGCAAGATTGCAAACAATTTATGTCTTTCACCATCTACCGTTCATAATACTGTGAAAAGATTCGGGGAATCCAGAGAAATCTCAGGCTAGGTGTAGGGCAAGACGAGAAGCTGTCACCTACAAGTCCTCAGATGGCACTGCATGAGAAACCATGGCGCTACTCTGTTAAATACACCCACATGGACTCAGGATTATTTTGGAAAACCGTTGTCACTTAACACAGTCTGCTGCTGCTTCAAGAAATGCCACTCGAGTCTCTGTTACACAAAGAGCTGTACATCAGTTCTATGCAGAGTTCTCTGGGCCCGAGCTCATCTCAGATGGTCTTAAAGACAGTGGAAATGTATGCTGTGGTCAGATGAGTCCATGTTTCAGCTTGCTTTTGGGAAAAACAGACATTGGGTTCTCAGTCCCAAGGACAAAAGGGACCACCCAGACTTTCATCAGCAACAGGTGCAAAATTCCACTTGAAGAAGCTAGTATCCTCAGTTCCCGAATTAAAAAGTGTAATTAAAAGGAAAGATGATGAGACACAGTGGTAAACATGCCTCTGTCCCAACTTATTTTGAGTGTGTTGCAGCCATCAAAATCCAAATTTGTTTATCTTTACAAAATACAATGAAGTTGATCAGTGGAAACATTGGAAATCCTTTCTTTGTGCTTTTGTCAGTTAAATAAAGGTTCAAGATAATTAACAAATCACAGATTCTTTATTTTATTGCATTAAACAAAATGTCCCAACTTTTCTGGAAATGGGGTTGTAAGTATGATTGTATATTAAAAAATATCCTGGCTCTTCCAAGCTTCATAATGGGAGTGAATGGTACCTTAGATTTTGAAGCCCAAAAAAGCACATCCATCCATCATAAAAGTAATCCATACTGCTCTGGGGGGTTAATAAAGGCCTTCTGAAACAAAACGATGCGTTTTTGTAAGAAAAATATCCATAATTATAACTTTATAAACTATAATCACTGTCTTCCGGTAACGGGCGTAAGAGTGACCTCTGACCTGACGCATGACGTAGGATGTAGGAGTAGCATAAGCTTAGGTGAGAGTATAGACGCCTCTCTAGGTTCAAACGAATGTGAATGTTTGTTGGTTTAGTGATTTAAGTTCTGGATCTTCATTAGGAGCAGAAAACACGAGGAAGAAGAAGCTGAGGTGAAAAGAACGGCCACAGATGCAGCGTACAAGGGTACTAAAGAAAGCCCACACGCTTTCATCAGAATTGTCTTTTTCACATTTGTTTGTCTGTTTCGTGTGGTCTCACTGTCTTAAAGACGTGGTTTATAAAGTAATTCATATCCGAGATTCTATTTGATTCTATATTCTGAACAGTCATTCATAAATGCTTCATAGTAAGAGCTGTTTATCTTTTCTTTTCAGCCAGGCTGGCAGTGAAGAACACTCCTAAACGTGTGCCCAGTGTGACTGTGCGCTCCCCCTCTGGGGCCTGCTCTCCAAGCCTGGATTTTCCTATGGGAGATTCATCTGAAGATCATAGCACAACTGTGAGTTTTTTTTTTATTATTCTTTTTTAAATACTGTCGTTTATTTTAACAATCATCCGTCCCCGGCGCAGGGGGCAGGATCATCAGTGTTTGTGCCGCTGACGGAGCTGCCAGGTCCTGCTGTGGTAGAGGCGAGTTTGGGGTCTCTGCTAGATGAATCAACACAGAAGAAGCTTTTGGGTCAGAAAATCACTCCGCCCCCGTCCCCTCTCCTGTCAGAACTGCTGAAGAAAGGCAGTCTCCTGCCCACCAGCCCCAGACTGGTCAGAATTCTTTGCAGACACACACACACACACAATTTCTTTAGAGCTTTCTGTAGATATATATATATATATATATACATATATATATATATATATGTGTGTGTGTGTGTGTGTATATGTATATAAATCTGCACCTGCAGAAAGCTCGAAAGAAACCAATTCATTTACAAAGTTCTACACATAACCTGTCCATTGTATCTTGAGTTTTATAAAAACTGTAAAATATATTTTGGATAATATAATCATAAGTTTTATGCTATTTAAATCTATTCTGCTGATTTTCCTCCACAACAAGTGAAGAAGATAAAGAAAAATGTGCAGATTTAATGTGGGATACACTACCGTTTTTACCGTTTTTGGGGTCAGTAAGATTTTACAATTTCAAAGAACCTTTTTTTCTAATATATTTTCAAATGTCATGTATTCCTGTGATGCAAAGCTGAATTTTCAGCATCATTACTCCAAAGTTCAGAGTAACATGATCCTTCAGAAATCATTCTAATATGCTGATTTGGTGCTCAAGAAACATTTCTTATTATTATCAATGTTGAAAACAGTTCATATTTAATATGAATATTTTTTTGGACACCCTGATACAGTTTTTTCAAGATTCTTTGAATACTGTAATAGAACATTTCAGAGAACAGCATTTATTTTAAATATGATTATTTTTTTGTAACATTATAAATGTCTTTACTGTCACTTTTGATCAATTTAATGCATCCTTTCTGAATAAAAGTTTTTTAAAAGTCTTAAAAAAAAAAAAAAAAATCTTTCTGACCCCAAACTTTTCTTTATGTCCAAAACATATAAAGTGACAGAAAAATAAAACCACCATAATCTATCAAGAGCAGCGCAAATTAGCATCTGGTTTAAGACATGCTTTTATTTGGGCGGTAAATAATGGCGCAAATACCAGTAAATTGATGAGCACAAACCTTAGTAAATCATCTTGCGTGATTCATTTAAAAACTCTCCTCCCATAAATTTTGCGCCTAAAAGGGAAACTCCTACAAATGCAGTAAGGTCAGCCGCAAAAATAATCCAGTCCATGCCTTTTCAGCGCTAATTTTTTACTGCGTGTCTTTAGTAAATCCTGTTAGTAAATCTGGCCCAAATGCTTTTAAAAGATGGTAATCTACAGAAAACCTTTTTTGCAGGCTGTTGAGGGAGAATCTCCGTCTAGTCAACTTACGGGAAGTCACGATAATCAGATGATGACTTCTTCACTACCTGCCTCTCAGGCAGCTACAGGTATGGATTCATACACACTTATCTGTCATGTCATGTCATGTCATCCCTCATTTATATAACGTTAGCGCTTTTAAAGGGGTCATATAATGTCATTTTTGTACAAGCTAATATGATTCTTTAGGGTCTAAATTAAAAGTTTGTAATATACTCATTAATTCTCATCAGTATTGTAAGAAAACACTCATTTTACCTGGTCAAAAACAGCTGTTTTCAGTGCATGTGTCTTTAAATGATAATGAGCTTTGCTCACCCCGCCCCTCTGTTCTGTGCGTACACCGTTTAAAATAATAATACAAAAACCATAACGCGTTGTTCATTATAAACGTGGGATTATGAATTATAATGATAACGTCGTACATAGAAAACATGCCACAAAAAGAGAGTGTAAAAATAGCCACATTCATCGTGAAGCGTGCAAGCTATTTGCAAAGATTAATATAAAGGTCAATAAAACGTTACACTCACTTGTTCTTCTGGAGGTTCAGCAGGAACACGAATAGTTGGTACTGATCCTTTTTTCTGGAGCAGCTTCTTAGCAAAAACAGCTTTATACTGACCCTCGTTTGTAAAGCACTCGAGTCTGGTGAAATGATTCGCGCAAACATGACAGCATTGACGTTGATCGTGGGGAATATTCCCTTCGAAAACAAACTCAGCCACTGCGTCTTCAGCTGTACGGATTTAGAAACATCATCAATATGACTGCTGTGTTCCTTATTACACCCAAGAACAGAACACCACAATCGTTGGACGCCATTCTGCTCAGCACTCCAGCTATCAACAATGAACGCGCGTCGGCGCGTGCTATGATTGACAGCTCGCTCACGAGGGCGCGAGGGCGGGTCTGTGTTTGAAACGCTGCTGTCAATCACCCATCGTGGGAGGGGCGTCGATATTGTGACGTCACAATATCGAACAGCTTGATTTGAGACAGGAGGAAACATATAAGAAGATTAAAAAAAAACCACTGGATGGATTTTTATCATTTTATGATGGTTGTGTACAGGCACTGCCAACACACATTTCAGTACAATCAACTTGTAAAAGTGCATGTTCCATTATATGACCCCTTTAACAATATATATTGTTTCAAAGCAGCTTTACAGTGATAATAGGAAATTACAGTAACAGAGATTGTTTTGGTTTTACAGCACCTCTATAATAAAGTTATTGTCCAGCTAAAGTTAGTTTTTATTGATTGATTCACTTCCGTTGCAAAGATCATTAGTTATTAACTTAGGGGCCGCTAACACGACACCGTTCTAACAGAAAACACTCAATGCGCTCCGGCCCCCTCATCCGCACAAAACAGTGCCTGGTGGCTCGAGAACGCAAACCCTGAAATAGATTCCAAGGTGCAAGCCTTGAAAATTTTTGGAAAAAAAGGTTATCTCTGCGCGAACCTCAAAAACGCAGACGGCGTGCACATGCGCATCACGTTGAGTTTGAATATGTATGTGCGCAGGCGTGTAGTCCTTTTTTACAAACCAACCCTCAACAAACTACTTGTCTGGCCTTAAAAATGTATAGTAAATAATTATTTATCGCTTCCGCGTAGCCACGTGAACCGAATTATCCCGACAACGTTTTATCTGTGCACTAAGTCTAGCAAAGTGACAAATTCTGTATCATCAGCATCTTTGTGTTTCAGTATTTGTCATGATATGGGTATCTCTACCAGCTTAACGCCTAGCCCGCTCTCTCTGTGCATCGTGTGTGTGTGTTTCTCAGGTGCTCCCACACTGTCTCGTCTACTGGAAGCTGGCCCCGCCCAATTTCCCTCTCAGCTGAGCTCATTGGCCACTGCAGACTCCGCCCCCAGCACTGCCACGTCTGCAGTGGACACAGCTGCCCCGCTCAGCACAGGTCTCTCCTAGATGCTGTCTTATACTTCTCCTATCTTTAGTTCATATCTAATGTATTAACTCTTTATTTTGGACATTTGATCAACTGTCTCTTGTTTGTTTGGTGTGTTGGAACTAGAGACCCGCGTGGGACGGATTTTTCATTCCCGCTCTCGTGGGATTCTGTCCCGCTTCCGCCCACTCCCACAAAAATATGTTACCTTCTCCCGCTCCCACCCGCAACATTCATGTTTTGTCCCGCTCCCACCAGCAAATGCCCGCAGGTAAAAGTATACATATTTTTTCAGCACGTCCATAAAATTTCCATGAAATAGTTTCAAGTTACATGTCGCCTAGCCACAACTTACACATCCCAGCATAAACACTCACAATAAATTCTAATGCCATGATTTGGCATGGCAGAAAGTGCACACCCTTTATAATCGCAAAAAAAGCTGTCACTCTTATTTAGTTAATCGCAATCTCACAAAGTTCCGTTGTAATCAATTAAGCTGTCTACACTGCACAATGAATCATTTATTTACATTGTGTCTACTCTTTGTTTGTTATAATGAGAGGATTCGCGAATGTCCAGAACTCAGCGCTGAACAAAAACACTCACTTTTTGTCCAATGAGTGGATTCTAAATTAAACACATCTCAGAAATCAACAGATATGTTTGTGATGGCTACATTGCTCAACGCTGCAAAAACACGTTGTAAATAGAAACCTTTGAGGTTACACAGATAAGCGCTCGATCGCTTGCCAAATCTGTTTTGGGGAAAACTGATCCTAAACCAGCAGTTGTGGGCAGCTTTTCCCTATAAAAGCAATCAGAAGTAGCCGCAGGCAGGGGAAAGCTAAGCCTTTCATTTTAGTTGTTCTTGTTGCTTTTTTGCAATAGACGAATAACAATTTGTTTGTTTTAAGATATTTTAGATATTGCTATTTTGCGGGAGTCCCACAAATCACTTTATTCTCCCGCAACCCACACACACGAGTGTCTTACCACCCGCATCCTTGCTCGCCCATCAAATCTTGTCCCATGCTGCACTCTGCTGCGTCGGCTCCTGCGTCCCGGGTCCCGCGGGAGTGCAGGTCTCTAGTTGGAACACAAATCAAATGAATTGATTGTCTAAAGCCAATTAGTGGGTTTGATATGTGTGTAATACTTTAAACAGGAGGTGATGGAGCCCCCAGTGCTTCAGTGGATAATAAGGTGGCAGTTTTAGGGGAAGAGGACCTGGTGACTGTGTCCTATATGGCAGAAGAGCTGGACTTAGAGACAGTTGGGGACATCATAGCCATTATTGAGGAGAAGGTAAATCATACGTATATTACATATATTTGTATATAAATACATTTATACCATGGTCTGTCTGAATACTTGATTCTGATTGGCTGGAAGGTGTGGATTAAAACTGTTTAATGCATAGGCAGTTTAATCACCATTCTATATTAATGCACTGCTTTCGTTGAAGCACACACACCTATCACTCGCACACAGAGATCGGAGATCATGCTGCGCACACACAGAATCATTCAAGAGCACAGAAACTTGATATCAACGCAGCCCGCAGATTTTATTAATAAAATAGATTCGCTACTGAATCGCTACTTAATTTTTCTCAGCAACGAGGGGGTAAAATCGCTGTTTATAAAGTTAAACTCAAAGCTAGTTATTAGAGAGAGATGCCGCACAGACACAGGCAGAGGTGGACAGTAACAAAGTACATTTACTTGAGTACTGTACTTAAGTACCCTTTTTGAGTATCTGTACTTTACTTGAGTATTATTTTTTCTGGAAACGTTTTACTTTAACTTCACTACATTTGAAAGACAAATATCGTACTTTTTACTCCACTACAATTCTGTCAAGGTCCTTGAGTAGAAAGTAACATCAGTCAGTGGATGATTTTGGTTGCAGGGGTTGCATTTTGGTTGGAAATGAAAGTCGGGTTGACGTCAGAACCCTGCATCTCATTGACATCAGAACCCGACGTCAGATTGATGTTGGATATTGATTGAAAATAAAAGTCGGATTGACGTCAGAACCCGACTGACGTTGGATTCTGACATAAACCTGATTTTCATTTTCAACGTTGGGTTTGGTCTTCTAAATGTTGACTTTTGTCACTTTTTTGGAGCACACTAGCTTATAGATAACAGTAAGGCTAACATATTCATACTAAAAGCCAAAAAACTTTAAATAAAGCAATATTTGAGGGAACAGCCATTTGGGTGTCCGAAACCATTGTGGACGTTATTGAGTGCACTTATTCAATCTTACATTCAATCTCACATTCAATCCCACTACTGGAACTGTGTTCTAGAAATAAATTTGATATTGATATGAGGGTAGGCAGGCATAGATTCAGAGGCATACGGTACTGTAAGTATTACATTCAACAATGCAACAATAATAAAACAATGCATTGACATTTACTTTTTACTTTTGATACTTAAGTATTTTTAAAAACGAGTACTTCTGTACTTTTACTTAAGTAAAAATAGGTCTTTACAACTTTTACTTGTAACGGAGAAATATTTGACCAGTAGTATCTATACTTTCACTCAAGTAAGGAAGTTGTGTACTTCGTCCACCTCTGGACACAGGTAATTCACACACGCATCTTTCTCGAAAATAAACATAATTTTTACCCTTCACATATTACCATGGGATAATACACGGCTATCTGTGCATTAAACGATCTGAATACCGTTGGGCGGTTCTTTGCCTCCACATCGTGCATTAAAATCACTTAATGCACAGCTAGCCGTGTATTATCTCTTACTTATTTCTTTTCTTGAAGTCAATTTTTTTGTGCAAGGGTTTATTTTTAATACACAATACAATATAATATATTTCAAATTCATGCACACATACACAAAATAACTTTGTTGCCAGTAATGATTTCTTCGTTATTTATACAACCATTCAAAAGTTTGGGGTCAGTAAGATGTTTTAATATTTTTGACACAATTTAAAGTACAATTTAAAAATAACTTTTATATTTTGATATATTTTAGAATGTAATTTATTCCTGTGATGGCAAATATGAATTTTCAGCACAATTACTCCAGTCTTCAGTGTTACATGATTCTTCAGAAATCATTCTAATATGCTGATTTATTATTATTATTATTAATGTTGAAAACAGTTGTGCTGCTTAATTGTGGAAACTTTTTCCATACATTCTTTCAGGATTATTTGATTAATAGAAAATTCACATTTCAAATAAAGAACAGCATTTTTTCTGTCACTTTTGATCAATTTAATGCATCCTTGCTGAATAAAAGTTCTTTAAAAAAATCTTTATGACCCCAAACTTTTAAACAGTAGCATATTTATGCAGTTATTTAAGTGTTAATAGTTAAATAATCATATTTATTTATAACTCATTTTGATTAATGATCCAAGGAAAAGGCAACATAAATAGGAGCTCAATAGTGAGGACAAGGTATGCTTTCAAGAACAACATTAAAGGACAAATGATAATTAAACACACAATCTGATTATGTAGAATTTCCAAGTTTGAAAATGATGAATTTGTAAAAATAAACAAGAAATGAATCATTTATAAGACAAAATCAGTTTTCTTAAACCAGCTCCATTGAGGTTCAGTTAACCATTTGAAGAAGTAAAACAGTATATTGAGCAGAAAGAAAATAAACCATCTGTAAATCATGGAAGCTTGTGTTTTACCACTCAGATCTTTTTGTCTGTCCTGCACAGTCCAACAGAAAATCATTGTCGACCTGTGTTCCCGTAGGGTGAGGAGAATGCCGAGGCGCTGGATGCTGCAGCAGTGGAAGCAGCTCTGTCTCTGTGTGAGGACACGGGTCACAGCCTGTCAGGTACCTGGGAGCCAAACCCCTTCAGGCCTATCGGCCCTGAGCCCTCCAGCACCTCAGAGGACTTAGACCCACACTCCCTGCATCTCTTAGAGGGGAAGAGAGACGGTCCTGACACGTGTGGATCCAGCAGTGGCTGCGCACAGGGGTATCCGACACCCTCCACCACTGTCCCCTCTGTTCCTCAAGACCTTACTCCGACAGCAGGAGCCCATTCAGAGCCAGATGCCCACAGACCAGAGCACACAGATGAGGCCCAGGATGGGCAGCCAGAATCACTGCATGCTGTGATCAAAAGTGAGACTAACGAATGGACACGTTCTCAGTCAGGTACTCCATGTTTTGCATTGGGCAAATTATATAATTATGCTATTTTCTCTATTTTTAAAAATGCCATTCATACACTACTGTATATTCAACAAGCAGGGATGCATAAAATTGATCAAAAGTGACAATATATACATTTATGATGTTACAAAAGATTTCTATAAAATAAATACTTTTACATTCATCAAAGAATCCTGAAAAAAAAAAAAAAATTAATCCAGAAAATATTTCCTCAAAAATATTAAGCAGCACAACTGTTTTAAACATTGAGAATAATGAGAAATGTTTCTCGAGCAGCACATCAGCATATTCAAGTGATTTCTGAAGGATCATGTGACACTGAAGACTGGAGTAATGATGCTGAAAATTCAGCTTTGCCAACAGAGGAATAAAATATATTCAAATAGAAAATAATTGTAATAACATTTCACAATATTAGTATTTTACTGTATTATTGATCAAATAAATGTAGCTTTGGTGAGCATAAGAGACTTCTTTTTAAAAGATATATACATATATATATATACCAACTCCAAACGTTTGAACAATAGTGTATCCTTGAATACACATTTTCTGTGATAAATTTGTTAAAATTTATACATTTTGGGGCATAGAGTCATTGTAAGACATCCTGTCTAAATATCATAATGCACAAAAAAAGCCTTTTTAAAGGAATGAAATTCTTGTAAAGAAATCCTTTTGGAATTTAGCCTAATCATTTATGAGTATTTCTTAGGAAAAAGCAGTTTAGCAGCTTTGTCAAAATTGTTAAGATTTGCTAAATCAAGGTCATGTGGTGCAACCAGTATGCAGGAAAAAAAAAGAAATAATATCATAGACCATTATGACTGTGTGTCAAGGTCAGTAATTTGATACTTTTATGACACGGGAAGGTTAGTTCAGGTTGTAAAATGTCAAGTGGTGTGACCTCCCAAAAACGTCATGATATTTATAAATAATAATAATTCATAATATCTCTAAAAATAATATATTTGTCATAAAAAATAAATAAATTAACCCATCTATTTGATCAAACCATCATGAGTACATTCTAAGAACTAAGTGTTTTAAAGTAAAAACATTATTTTTTATTTTGGACATTCTTATTTGTCATTGACCCCGGTTGCATGTGATAACACATTAACTTTAACCCTAGTTTACACACTCAGACACCCTGTAAACATGATCGGTAAGAACTCACAAATGTTCCATTTTCTTCCAGATACACGGTCAGAAGATGACCCCGTGATAAAACAACACTCAAAGGTGTGACTGTCCGCATACGCTAACACATAATGTACCAGCCACGAGTACACATAGACCCGGAAACCATTAACTCTGCCCTTTTTAGTATTTTCTTAACACTCCTCGTTAACAGGAAGTGAAAGAGGAGGAGGAAGCCGTGAGTGATGCAGAGGAGATGAAAGCTGGATTAGAAGGGGATGGAGCTGAGGAGGATGGAGACGGCGTTTATCTCTCTGAGCCAGAGTTGGACCCTCCGGTCAGCGAGAGCGAGGACGGCTACAGCATGCACACGGCATCCTCTTCCGTACAGCTCCACACAACTGCCGACTCCATTCCCAGCAGCCCTGCCTCCTCACAGTTGTATGTGCCCAAACTACACATAACTAAGCTTTCACACCAAGTCTGATTGTCTGACATAGAAAAACATGTGCAAAAAAACTTTAAAGTGAAACAAGCAACTTCCTTAGTAAGCAACTTTAGATCAAGTCCAAAGTATTGTGATAATATGTTGTTTTATTAATTTATTAATAAATAGTTTCCATTTTTTAAATTAAATTAACCCCCAGACTAAAATGCATGTTTGAGCTGTTTTAACTGAAAGCAACTTGCACAAACATATCTTAAAATATATCAGTGCCATTGTTTTGTCTCGAGATGCACACCAGTAATGTTTTTTTTTCTAAGGCATGTTTATAAAAGCTACTTAAATGTCCTAATTGAACTAAGGCCTAATCCTGGCTTAATCTAAACCCTGTCTGTGAAACCAGGGCCTAAATGTTTAATTTAATATAATATATAAAGAAAATCAAACTCTGTGTAAATAGTTCTGATGATTATGATTATACTACAAGCCTGTGTTTATGCTCTGATGTTCAATTAATCGACATTAAATAAACTCTTCCTCCTCAGCTCAATCTGCAGTGAAGACCAAGAAGCGATTCAGGCTCAGAAGATCTGGAAGAAAGCCATTATGCTGGTGTGGCGAGCAGCGGCCAATCACAGGCGAGAGTCTTAATTATGTTGTTCCAAATCCCCGCCCCCTTTTATCTGGCTCATCAGAACCCATCAGCTCTGTGCAGCCAGAGTGATAATTGGTCATTTTGAACAGGTATGCAAATGTATTCCTGCAACCGGTGACGGATGACATCGCCCCTGGTTACCACAGTATTGTGCACAGGTGAGAGCGAACCGTTTAAGGTACATTTAAAGAGGTAGCACTTTATTTTACAGTCCTGTTCCCAGTGTACATACTATGTACTTATTATAGTAATTACAATAACTGGGTGATAACTGGGTACTAACCCTGAACCTTACCTTAACCCATGTATACCTTAACTTTAATTACCCAGTACTTTCTTAGGTAAGTACACTATAAGTACACATACTGAAAAATAAAGTGCAATCTTTAAAGGTTTTGCAATTAGAGAAACCTCTACTTATCAGGAGGAATACAATTGTCTTTGATGTTTTGAGATAAAAGTCATTCTAAATGGTAATATAAATAGCTTTGCCACAATTTGGGGTGCTTAGGCCAATGGATCTGTCCACTATCAAGAAGAACATTGAGAACGGGCTGATCCGCACCACAGCCGAGTTCCAGCGGGACATCATGCTGATGTTCCAGAATGCGGTGATGTACAACAGCTCAGACCACGATGTGTTCCACATGGCCGTGGAGATGCAGAGGGACGTTCTGGAGCAGATCCAGCAATTTCTGGCTACACAGTTGATCATGCAGACCTCGGAATCGGGCATCAGTGCCAAGAGCCTGCGCGGGAGAGAGGCCAACCGCAAACAGGACCCCAATGACAAGGTGCGGCGCTCTACACACAGCAGACCTTCTGCACGCTTCAGCACATAAAAACATTCTGGATCACTAATGTTAGTCCACATAAATATAAACACGCCACCATCAAAAGATTTTTGATAGAAGTAACAATTAGTACTGTACTGTAACAATTAAAAGTTCAATTAGAAAATAACTATTAATCTATTTTTAAAATATAATTTATTCCTGTGATGGAAAAGCTGAATTTTCAGCATCATTACTCCAGTCTTCAGTGTCACATGATCCTTCAGAAATCATTCTAATATGCTGATTTGATGCTCAAAAACATTTCTTATTTTTATCAATGTTGAAAACAGTTGTGCTTTTAATATTTCTGTGGATTACTAGGATATTAGTACTTATAAAGCACATATTAATTCCTTATTCTGCATCCCTTCTACCCAATACCCAAACTTAACAACTACCTTACTAAAGCCCCGTTCACACCGCCAGTGACTTTCGCTGTATGTCGCTTGTCGCTCGTTCATAGTGCTGTCGCTCTAATGTTATTGGTAGACTGCACGTCTGGCCATATCTATACAAAATACCATCACACGTGATATACAACTGTATCATTTTAATTTGAATAGGAATTAGGCTCAAAAGAAACAGTATGCTGTTGGGAGAGCTAGATTAACAATCGATCAATCAACAAATTAAACTCACTCATACTGTCATAAATGACTAAAATGTCATTCGAATTCGAAATAATCAATTTTCTTGTCCCCAATAGTCAACATAATGCAGGGGAAACTGTAAAATGAACTGCAGCAGTGCTAAACTTGCATCATAAAATTACAACACTCAAACTATAAATGTATGAATTAAACTCACTGAAACTGTCGACAGTTTCTTTTCCATGCATCATTTTAGTAATTCTAATTAGTAATTTTCGCTTTGTCGCTGCGTGTCGCTGGCAGTGTGAACGGGGCTTAACTATTAATAAACGGTAATGAGGCAAAAGTCGTAGTTAATAGTTAGTTAATAGTGAGAATTAGACCCTAATATAAAGTGTGACCACCCTATCTTTCTGTTATTTTCTTTTTCAATGCAACATTCTCCTTTTAACTGCTTTTACATTTGAGTGTTGCGTATATTCAAAGCACCTTTATCTCTCTCTCTCTGATGCTAACCTTTGTCCTCTCACAGGACTGTGTTCCCATGGCCTCTCCTGCATTCCTTCTCTCTCTCTTTGTAAGTATCCTGTCTGCTCCTTCTATCCCTACAATTCTTTCTACAGAACAACCACAGAGACAATGTAACGGGAAGGAGAAAGAACAATCCCCTTTTTGTTTACTGGAGTCTACTGGCTAAAGAAGCTCAACTTTTATATGGCGTCATTGTCAGACTTTCCAGTTTGACATGTTAAAGTAATCTTGAAAAACCTATTTTCTGTGAATGTGCAAAACTTCAGATTTATTAGTCGCTCAATGTAAATAACTAGAAGAATAACAAAATCAACTGTAAAACTATTTGCGCTACAAACCAGTTTATAATTATGAAATTAAAATAATGTAACAAATAACAGTTTTCAGTATCAAACGGCATAACTGGAGGTGAATTACACTGGAAGCCAGACACATTCAAGTGCCCACTTTTACATTAAAAATTAAGTGGTCCAGTGGACAGTGACTGAATGAAAATCTGTCTCTGCAGGACGGGGGCACCAGGGGGCGACGCTGCGCTATAGAAGCAGACCTGAAGATGAAGAAATGAGCGACTGGACTGGCTGGAGGACGGGCTCCTTTGAAGCACTAATAAGGCCCTGTCCCAAATGGCACCATAAGCACTGAGCCTAAGTGACTGACTGATAAAGACAGCATAGGACAATCTGTCGGAACCATTTTGCTAACACCCCCCCCTCCCACACGCTTAAACAGATGACTTGAAAATTCATGAGGGTTTCACTGGTGTGTGGTGTTTGGGATTGGACAATGATGGGACAGCCTCAAAATCTGTGCATATATGTGTCTGTCTGTATGTAATTGTTGTGAGATGTGTTGTGCTGTACTAAAATTGTTTCGTGTACGAATAGTGCCTTTATAGGTATTGATGAATGACCGGGAATAAACCTGATGAAGGGACGCGTTACTGATATTTTATCCTCTTTCACTTTCCCCTACAATGCTGTATTCTTGTTTCAAACCAATTAATATTTAATTTTTTTACTTTTAAATGTTCACACTGACCAAGGACTTTCAAGCTCCAAAAAAAAAATGCATCAGAAATGATGGTATCTATAACATTTTTTGTCTTCTGTCTTCTGAAGCAATACAGAAGATTGGTGAGAGAAATTTAAAGTCGCAATGTAATGGAAGTAGCGACAGATCTTTTTCTTTTTCTTTCTGAGTGAAACGGATTTTTTGAAAAAAATAAGCAATGTAGGGTGGGGACTTGGTTCGGTGCATTGGTTGTTGATTGGATGGAGGCAGAATGTGGTAAGAAAGGGGTGGAGTTAAAGCGAACAAAATGATTGGAGAAGTCTGACATGCGTCAACGGATCTTTATCGGAAGATTGAGGTCAAAATTGGAACAGGAATGAATGAATCGTTTACAATTAAAGGGATACTCCACTTTTTTTGGAAATAGGCTCATTTTACAACTCCCCCAGAGTTAAACAGTTGAGTTTTACCGTTTTCGAATCCATTCAGCCGATCTCCGGGTCTGGCGGTACCACTTTTAGCATAGCTTAGCATAGATCATTGAATCGGACAAGACAATTAGCATCTCTCTCAAAAAAATGACCAAAGAGTTTCGATATTTTTCCTATTTAAAACTTGACTCTTCTGTAGTTACATTGTGTACTAAGACCGACGGAAAATGTAAAGTTGCGATTTTCTAGGCTGATATGGCTAGGAACTATACTCTCATTCCTGCGTAATAATCAAGAAACTTTGCTGCCGTACCATGGGTGCAGCAGGCGTAATGATATGACGCAGCGCCTGAAAAAAGTCCCCAGCTCGTTAACTTCCAACGTGACCGGGACTAAGTTTGCGTAGTTTCAGCCGGCAAGCAGGTTGTCACGTTGGTTATGTTGACGGAAGTTAGCCTTTTTTCAGGCGCTGCGTCATATCATTACGCCTGCTGCACCCATGGTACGGCAGCAAAGTTTCTTGATTATTACGCAGGAATGAGAGTATAGTTCCTAGCCATATCAGCCTAGAAAATCGCAACTTTACATTTTCTGTCGGTCTTAGTACACGATGTAACTACAGAAGAGTCAAGTTTTAAATAGGAAAAATATCGAAACTCTTTGGTCATTTTTTTGAGAGAGATGCTAATGGTCTTGTCCGATTCAATGATCTATGCTAAGCTATGCTAAAAGTGGTACCGCCAGACCCGGAGATCGGCTGAATGGATTCGAAAACGGTAAAACTCAACTGTTTAACTCTGGGGGAGTTGTAAAATGAGCCTATTTCCAAAAAAAGTGGAGTATCCCTTTAAGAACATGAATTTAGAAAATAGATCGGTTGAATTTGCCAAATTTAAGTCCTTATTTATTGAAAATCTTTGGTAACCATTCACTTTCATTGTAAAATCTTGTTTTGTGTTCCACGCAGAAAGTCATACAGTTTCCAAAAGGCAAATGATTTTCATTTAATTGTAGAGTTAATTATTCCTTTTATGCAATATAAAGTGCTGTAAAACTAAAATGATCAATTATGATACTGGCTCTTCCTGACAATTCTGGTCAATATTTAGTGAATTCAACATAGAAGCGTACAGCTTTGAAGAATCACAGACCACAGAGAAACTCCCGTTTGATTAATGTTTTATTTAAGCGGCACAAAACGCACTCAATCCAAACAAAACTTCCAACAGTTCGCGTACTGCATGGAAACAAGATCACAATACCATTAATGGCACAAACTCTCCACAACACAACCGATACTCTTCCTCTATTTCATCTCGAATAAGGATGCCTCCTGTAGCGCTTCTGAACATCTCGCGCTCAAATTTGTGCTAAAGATCAGTATATGCTATAATATATAGAACATAGTGTTCAGTGACATGAAGTAAAACATTAATTGTAGTTCAAAGATGCTGCTCAGTAACGGTTATTTGCCTATTTATAATTACTGATATTAAACTGTGCGGTTAACAGCTTAGAACACTAACAAGGAAGGGAGAATGCATGGATGGATGCATGCAATACACAAGAAGTTAAGACAAATAAAGTGCCAAATACTAAATAAATAAATAAATCAAATACTGCAGATTTATAAATCCGAGGTAATGGCGTTTAGCATTTCTGTCAGTGTGCTGGCCATTTTTACTTTTATCAAAAAAAAAAACAAAAAAAAAAAACAGTTGCCTAATACCTTTTCATCTCCAAAACATACAGCACCGTAACAAATGACCGAACCATTATTTTAATGTACACACGTTTTTTGTACATTTGCACTTTTTTTTTTGCTACGTCCAGAGAGCTTTGAAAAGCTGTAGTGGTTTATATCCCTGTTTTTGAGAAGTGTTTGTTGTTTCAAAAACAAAATAATTAGCTTTATGTCCTATTAAAAGTTATAACTATTGTCAAATGTAATTCACAGCACAAATTCAGGAAAAAGAAATGAAATATGTTAATTTAAATAAGTTAAACTCCTATAGAGAATGAAGCTTAAATGCGTCTAATTAACAACAATCACTAGCTTTAATCCTGTCGGCCAGCCTGGAGCCGGTGCTCCTTAATGTAAGGAAAAAAAATACCAGGCTCTCGCACGAATTACCCTCTTCCACACGTGGTTGTGCATCGCAGCTGAATCAGATGCTTGAGCATCTCAAAGGCCTTCAGATTTCACCCTATTAACGGATGAAAGGCACAAACGCTCAGCTTGGGCTACTGGCTAGAACACGTATTTCCCTGCCTTTCTCCTTCCCAAAAAAGGTGACCCACCCGATTAAACTGAAATATGTAACTGATACTAAAAGCTCTTTGATTAGGCTGACCATGCTGTCTGGGAGGGCGACGATGCCTCACTCTCCTTTCTGTCGGCCCATGAAGCGGTGCAGCTTTTCACAGTGATCCAGTTTCATGGTTTCAGCCTTCTGCTTCAGCCGCTCGTCTCGGTACAGCTGGCCCAGGTTAGTTAGATCAGATTCTAAAACAAAACGGCTCAGCTTTAATAATAGAGCTTTATATTACAGCAGGGCTGCCAACTCTCACGCATTCTGCATTCAGGATATATATATATACACACACACAAATTAATCGATACTGAATTGAGATTGAAATCGAATCGCAAGCTTATGAATCAAAACGGGAATTTTATCTCAGTACCCCCCCACCCCATCCCATCCTAATTCTCACTCCAAGCCGAACTCAAAAGTTTGCAGCCCTGTATTACAGCTGTGCAATTTACAGCTATTACTAAAACTAATGGATGAGAAGACATCTTACTCTGTTGCTTCTCTTTCCAGCAGCTGGTCTGTAGGTGGTCAATATAATCGCTCTCAATGGTCTTCTCCAGCTCGTCCAGGGCAGCACCGTGGTACTCCTTCTCAAAACTCTTATCCACATAGTATGGCACACCCATGTGCTGGGTTTCTCTGGACACCACTAAACCCATGGACCTATTAGACGGAGAGTATGTCAGTTCTTACCTTAAAGCATATGTATCATTTCATACATCATTTTCATTTCATCATTTCATGATGCATACTGCATCATTTGACTAGTCTATGGTGAAAAATGTTTGTTGACCACCACTTTTTACATGAATAGAAGAGACGATGACGAGACAACACCAACGTCATTAAACGATAACTGTGACTATAACAACATGCAATATCATTGACAAAAAAGACGAGACTAACATTTCATTAAAAAAAAAAACAGTTTTTGTCAACAAAAAAAAAAAGAGGAGACAATATTTACAGACTGTTTTTAACAAGCCTCTATGAGCTTTCATGTTTGCAATTGCCAGATGTCAAGAGTTTTGACTTCTCTGTTAAAAGGATAGATTTTCTACCTGGTGTTTTACTTAACATTTTCAATCTGGCAACCATGTGCATGCACTCTCTCTACCTTCTCAATGATGAACTGTAATAAATCCAAACATGGATCTCGATTATAATTGCGTCATTATAATTGCAGTCTTTTTCTGCTGTTTTTTTTTATTTTATTTTTCTAAAAACATTAATGTATTAATTATTGGAATTACTTCCATTTAAATGTTCTTGTTTTATAATGTAGACAATGTGTTAATTTATATGCTAAATAGCCTATAAAAAATAAGGAAACTAAATAGGTCAAATAAACCATGAGTATGAGCTGACATTCTCTTGATTTCTGCTTGTAGGTAAACTTAATACGTTTACCTATAGCTTGACTTAATACGATAAAAAATACAAAGTACATTTGACACTAAGACTAAATTTCTAAATAGCTGAGAAAGTTAGCAGTAGGTTTGACTCACGGTTTGTAGAAGAGGCTGTAGGGAGGGTTGGTGGCCATCAGCTGAGTGAACACAGAGATCAGAATGAGCACCAGCACCGGCAGCAGCTGCAGGAGAGCTGTGAAGTTGTTCTACATGAAGAGAAACAGGAAAAAGTATTGAGACGGGCCATGTTTACAATATAACAATCAGAAACTGAATAAAGGTGCGGCCACATTAACAAAGTTTCTGTAAAATTTTGCAGGCATGGTCTGTTTTCAATAGTGTTGCGATGTGTGAAGCACAGCATAGCCACTTTCAAACCCAGCAGCTTTCTGTTAGTCAACAAGGCGGATTTCTGTTGCAAGATCTGCGTGATGAAAACTTTGACCCTCAGACAAAATTCCAGACTGCACGTATTCCTATTGAAATGACTGGATTTCACTCGTGAAAATTCACTGAACGGTAAATGTGACCCACCTTAAGACGGTGTTTTATGGGTTATGACACAACTCTCATGTCTGGATCTTTTAAATTATTCAGAAATGCAATTCATACATACAGTGACTTGAATATGCCTCTTGTATCATGAACATGTTTTTAATTTCTGAACTAAAATTAATTTGGATAATTTAAAATAGTTTTTAAGGTGATACACCTATCCTATATATATATATATATATATATATATATATATATATATATATATAATATTATATTATATTATATTATATTATATATATAAAGCCTCACTAAAAGGATGAAATTGAATTGAAAACCTTACATATTTTATTTAAATCTAATCTATTATCATTTCTTATGAAAATATTTTAACAAAACTGCCTTATTAAAAAAAAAATTAAGCAAAATGCATCTACTGAACCAAAGTCGTGTGGTAGAACCAACAAGAAATGATATCGCAGAGAACATCACATGATGTGTCAATGTCCTATGGTTAAACGCCTAAAACTTGATGAGATTGTCTAATTCATAATTAATTTGATTAAAAAAAAAAACTTTTTACCTTGAAAGATATACTTTTATATAACATTTTGGAAAATAATGATTAAGATGTGTACACTGAAATTTGTTTTGAGATGTAATGAGATTGTTACTTTTTTATTTGATGATTACACATGATGTAAACATGATATATATATATATATATATATATATATATATATATATATATATATATATATATATATATATATATATTATTCAAAGTCATATGAAACCCACAAATCCATACAAAGAGTAAATTTGTTTGTAATACCTTGGTACACGTTTTTTCATGAACACTTATTAGTGGATTGGTCTTGTTTTAGCCCTTGACCTGTGTCCACACATGATTAGGTGACTGTAGGATCCTCTCACCTGACTGTGGCTCTCCTCCACCTCTTCCTCCCGTCTCTCGTACGCACGGCGTCTGCGGGGCTGGTAATAATGAGCGTATGAAGCTCCACGGTTGGTGTACACATGGATGTTGCCTACATGAGGAAAAGGATTGTTTGTTCTTTAAATGTGTGAGAAATCTTTAGTTTATATTAATTACTGGAGCAGATAATTGTGGTGGACACATTGCAAAAGAATAGCAATTGGCAAAATTCAAATATGCAAAAAAAAAAAAATGAAGTAAATCATTCTATTTAACCAATTAGAAACTAAACTACATTTCAGAAATGCACAAATGTACATTTTTACAGGGTGAAATTTGAGCCAAGGTTTAATACTTCAAATCCAGTTTTATAAACAAAACTATTTAGTTAGTTATAAAGCTTCATAGAGGTTCAGACCTGTAGGAAATCTGCCCCCGAAGAAGATGTTGAAGAGCTCCTCAGGGGAGATGTCAGCCTCGAAGTCTCTGCCGAAGGAGCGGTGGTGGCCGTACGCATGACGGGCTTGGGCTGAAGTTTGACTGGATGTCTCTGCAGGGCCCTGGTCCCCACATTCATCATATTGCTGCCTTTTCTCTGGGTTACTGAGCACTGCATATGCATTGCCTATTGCTGAATAGAGAACAGGATTAGAGAAATCCAAATATCAAAGCTATATGAATTTTATATTTACCAAGGTTGCAATTATTTAATGAAAAACACAGTAGAAACAATAATATTGTGAAACATTATTACAACTTAAAATATTTTTTCTATTTTAAATTATTTTAAAATGTCATTTATTCCTGTGATGGCAAAGCTGAATTTTCAGCATCATTCCTCAAGTTTTCAGTGTCACATGATCCTTCAGAAATCATTTAAATATGCTGATTTTAAAGGGGTCCTATTATGCCCTTTTACAAAGTCTTGATCTTGTTTTTTGGGTGTATTAGAATATGCATTCATGATTCAATATTATTTTTCACATATTTCACATTATTCAGCACCTCTCTCCCCAGTCAGGCTCAAACGCGCCGTTTATTTCCCTCCTTCTGAAATACGAAATGTGCTGTGATTGGTTAGATGGCTCAGTGTGTTGTGATTGGCAGCGCTAAGCACGTGTTCGGGAAACGTCCCGCACCTCCATAACTGCGAGCTCTACTCAGATGTAAATATAAAGGATGGCGTAAATTTCAAACGAATTCAAGCCTGATTCAGATTTTAAAAATGTTAACAAACAAGAGAATCGTCCAGAAAGGATTCCATGCATGGACTTTGCAAGCTCGGATTTCACAGGACATTTTAGAGTGGTGTGTTTTTTTCATTTTTTTTTTTTCTTATACATTTTAGATATGATGTTAAACACCATTTAATCATGATATTTGTCGGAAAACTATGGTAATACAAATTTTCCTAAGGGATGGTGAACCGTCTTACAAAAGCTACAGTAAACACTATATCAACACTTATGTTGGCTAGCAGGCTAGCAGAGGCAAAGCTTTGCCATTTGTTTACATCACAGCAACAACATAAAAAAACTAATTAGAACTGTTCATAGAAAACGCAACTACAAAAAACAACAGATTGTCCCGACAAAGTGGGAACTGCTCCATTTCAGGAGAAGCTTTTGTGTGTAGCCGGCATTGAGGTTCTGGAAGCTGTTCTCCGTAAAATGTGCAGCACACAGATAAATGTTGGGATTATAATGTTCAGAAACAGTGTTTACATTTTTTTTAACCACTCTAAGTTCGTCAGCTTTAGGAAGGTCGAACAAATGAGTTTTGGAAATGTTTGGAAACAGCGTCTCTTGGACAGCGACAACACTGTCTCCTCTAACGCAGCTCATCCAGGCCTAGTCCCCTTTTCTTACGTATTCTGTGGGCGGGGATTATTTAAATTAGTAACATTGTGACTTCATAAAGCCTGGAAAAAAATGCGTTGTAGTCCAAATGAGTCATTCGTTGTAGTTCTTGTAAAGTGGATTCTGTTAAATAAAATATCTCTCTTTGGAGTGGACTTTGAGTTTTGTAACCTTGCAGATCTTTTTTATGCTCAAACAGCAACATTACAGACTAACTAAAGTTAAAAAAAGTGTAGAGCATAATAGGACCCCTTTAAGAAACATTTCTTATAACTATCATCAATGTTGAAAACAGTTGTGCTGCTTCAGTTTTGTGGAAATGTTTTATTTTTTATAAATAGAAAGTTAAAAAGGATTTAAGATTTTTTTGTAACATGGTAGAAGTCTTTACTGTGACTTTTGATCAATTTAATGCATCCTTACTGAAAAAAAATATATCATATAGCATTTACCTTTGAAAGCATCGGTCGCTCCAGGAGCGCAGTTCTTATCCGGGTGGAAGCGTAGTGCCAGCTTCCTATAAGCTTTCTTTAAGTCCTCATCATTGGCATTCTTTGGCACCCCCAGAATTTCATAGAAGTCTCTGCATCTTTTTATCCTGCACAGGTTTAGGAAGTAAATAAATTAATAATGACTTAATTTGAATGTTTTTGGGTGACAATTCCTCTGTCAGTACCTGAGCACTCCTTGCCGCTGCTCCTCGGTGTAGCTCTTCTTGTCGTCACTGGACCCCTCGGCTCTCTCTTGGCCTCTGATCCGCTGATGTGGAGCTGGGCCGTCTTCATCGGAGCTCCTCCAGCCAGGTGGAGGCGTGAAGGTGCGCTCATCTTCAGGGGGAGTCCCACCATTCTTCACGATGGCATCAATCAGTACTAACGAGAGAAATTGGGAATCATTTCACATATTGTTGCATTGAATGTAGTGACTTTTAGAACCAGCTTTTACTTGCTTACTATGTATTAAAAAACAACAACTATATATTAGTATTAGGACTCCACAATTACGACTTTTTCTGCTGGTCCACTTGGTCGGGATTGCTAAGAGACAGTTATCAGCTCCAAACGTGACGAGAGTCCCGCGGATATAAAAGGAATAAGGACATTTCATTCTGCCGAACTACACGCAAGTGCAGAATTACAACACACAAGTCAGTTTATTAGACAAATTAAACTTGTGAGGTAACGCAGCGCTGTTTCACTTGGTCTAACATTACACTAGCACACTAAACTGTATTTAAATGTGTTGAAATGTATGTTAACTTAGTTTGTCTGTATGAGACTAGCAGTAAGCCAATCAACATTAGAATAACATACAGATCATATTCTGACATTTTATCATTGTTGAACTATAAAACATTGATTAGGTTTTATGTAAATGTGCTCACCTGTTTAATAAAGTCATGTAGGAGCGGTCGAAGTCTCGGACGTGGAGCTCTCGTTTATATACTGTCTATGGGAGCTCTCGGCATCTCGAAAACACCGCGCTAATATTGATTCTCGTTTTAGTTCTCCTTTTTTATCCAAAGTCTGCTTGCCATGGTCCATAATGTTTGAACGAAACAACAACAGCGTGCAAATAGACATTGCGAACTACACATTTGTGGTTGCTATGGCAGCACGAGCGGAAACCAGGGACAACGCGGATATGACGCCATTGACGGTGACAAAACGGAAATAAAGAAACGGGACGCGTCTTCGAATTAAATTACAAATTTCTCCTGGTTTGAAAGTTGTTGGAAACAGTCGGGATAATGGAAGTACACAACTAAAAAAAATATATATAACATAGATATAGTGACTTTTGCTATTTTTAAAGCAAAAAAGTTACATATTGTGCCTTTAAAGTCAGCAAGGAACAGAAACTGCGATAGTCTTTTCTTTCCTACTGAGACACATATCCCTGTGAAACTTCTAGAAAAAAAGAAAAGAAAAAAAATCTATGGAGGGACTTGATTTTGTTCATCAGGAATTGATTGGATGGTTGTGGTTTGCTATTGCTGTGTTGTCCCGCCCTCACACCAGTTAACACGTCATCAGAAAGAGGTGCAGCTGCAAGAGGGAGGGGAAGTTATTTAGATTAAAGAATACAAGGGCAAATTTAACACTAGAACCGCCAGGGGTGGTTGTATACCTAAAACCGCCAGCAGGTAAAATTTACCCATGCACATGACATGACTAATGTTTTGATATGGCTAAAAAACATAGCCTATGTCACTGTATTAAGCCACTGTCTTCACATATCTAGAGTCATGAAATTATTATTTTTTAGTCATCAACTATAGCTGTGTCCCAAATGACGCACTATGCACTATATACACTATATACTCAACCGTGTAGTGTATGAACTTTATAAGTTTATTTCGTCTTTCAACGTCGAAGTCTGAAATCGACCCCTCCCCTGCCGCTACGTAATTAAAGCTGTGACAGTTGAGTGCATAAAGTGTCCAATGTTCCACACTTCGTTTTTTCGGTTAAACAAGTGCATCATTCGGGTACTTAAAGTGCACTTTTTCTTTTTAGAGTTTTCAGTGTGAACGCACTACTCGCACTATTTATACTACAAAATGACGTAGAATAGTGCACAACTACGTGATTTGGGACGCGCCTTATTTTTTTTGTCCTGTTGTTTTATGTTCAAGGCTATTTTAAGCAGGCAACACTAATCACTTTTCATAACTCTGAATATAGGCTAAACCAGCCTGCAATGACAACAAGAAATAGAAGGAAATAAATACATATTTGGATGGTGTAATATTATAATAAAATGTAATTTATCACTAAGATAACCCATGTTATTCAAATGACTAAAAGACCCTAAATAGACAATAATGAGCAATAATAAATCACCGCACAGCATAGGATGTATGATGCAACCTAATTAATGAATTTGTTTAGTTATATCATTTATAATTTGAAAAAGAGAACAATAATACCAATAAACTTTGGGTAATCATTCAAATTGATTTATTCATTACATCATAGATTGGAACCACATGAGGGTAAACAATACATACGTTTTTTTTTTAAGATTGGATCACAAGGGGTGCGTGTCTAACAAGATCAGCCTCCACTGAGAGGCATCAAAGCTTTCAAAACGTCCTATGTCAGATCTTTTTAGGTTGCATAAATTAGGTCAGTCAGAACAGGGAACACTTCCCATAACACCTGATGTTACATCATAAGAAGAATGGCATCTACGCTAATATTAGTCTCTCTGTTTATCCCGAGGTTACCTTAGTCTGCCAAATCTGGGCCGTATCCGGATCAGATGGAGGACCAGTGCCTAAACACAACAACAATGCAGCACAATGCAACTAGTCTCTCCCCTATGAAGGCTTTGGCACGACAGCCAATGGCACAGATCCTCATCCAAACACGTCTCCCTAACAGCGAGATGAATCCAATCTTCAACCAGATGGAACTGGATTCAATATTTTGAATGTTCTGATCCCAATCTGACTTCTGACCTGTAAAGCTATTACAGTTCGTTGGCCTGAAAAGGACTGGTCCCCAGACTGAGCCTGGTTTCTCCCAAGGTTTTTGTCACCTTATGGGAGCTTGGGTTCCTTGCCTCTGTCACCTCTGGCTTGCTTATTTGGGGACACTTAATATTCAACAATATTATTGATATGCCTGCATTGACACCATTGTATGAGAACTGAACTGAGCTGGACAATGACGTCACCGTTTTCTCCAGAGAAACTGTATAGATAACTTAACTAAATTAATTAATGATTTTTTTTTTTTTTTTTTACAGTGGAAATGAATCAACACTGAACTTACTTCAACTGGACAATGCTGCTGTACAGCCAAAACAATATTTGTTTAATTAATTTCCAGTTATCACCGTGAAGCTGCTTTGAAACCGTATTGTAAAAAGCGCTACAGAAATAAAAGGTTACTTGACTTGATATCAACCAGAGAGTGAGAGACCCAGACCCAAACCCACCGCTGACCTAATGACAGATTGTATAACACACAACATCCAGACGCTGCACTTTCTATTTCTATTCAGCACACTGACCAACCAAACACACCTGATTTGTCAATCAAACAACAGCAGCATGATACAAACCTCTGGCCCGGGTGCTGGGGTAGATCTTCTGCGCCTCGTACAGCAGCTGCAAGGCTTTCTCTTTGCGTCCTGACCGCAAGCACAGCTTGGCTTTCTCTATCAGCCTGTCGGACTCCTCTTTGTCCATCTCAAACATGGTCATTTCAAGCAATGACACCTCAAACCCGCATTAAATGACTTGCCAATTAACTAAGTGAAGCAAAATAATCAAAATAAGTCTTGTCTGGGTGTAAAAAATGACTCGCGATGTTGTTGACATCAAGCTAAATCTTTTGCGCTATGCTAATGCAACCACAACAATTTAACTTCCGATTCTAGACATCTTCCGCACTTAGATGACACCTCTACGACGCGACTTAATCGTATATGAATTTATTATCAAAACTATTCATGTTTGACCCTTTGGCTTCGTCACTGTAAAATGTGCGAGAAAGACAGAAATGCAATACTGCTTGCAACCTCCATCGCTAACCGGAAGCGGACGCGCGTGGTGCGGGACTACAATCCAAACAGCCAATCAGAAAGCGACAATCCTTGCCGTAAAGGGCATGAAGGCAACACGCTATATAATCCTAAATCAGGGTTCACCAATCTCGGTCCTGGAGGGCCGCTGTCCTGCAGAGTTTAGCTCCAACCAGCTCCAACACACCTGTTTGAAAGTTTCTAGTATGCCTAGTGAGACCTTGATTAGCTGGTTCAGGTGTGTTTAATTGTGGTTGGAGCTAAACTCTGCAGGACAGCGGCCCTCCAGGACCGAGATTGGTGAACCCTGTCCTAAATGGTACCCGGCGTTAAAGGCAGGGTAGGTAGGACTATATAAAAATAAAAGATCCAAATTTGTTAAAACTTTCTATATATATCAATACATAATTAAAATGTAAGTACTCTGAAAAAAAGAGTATAAAAATCAAGTGACTCTAGACCGTTTAATCTGTATTAAACACAGCTCATTATTTCGATTCGGGACGAATCAAAGGATTGGCTTAGGCGACTGTCACTCTCTCTCGCAACCATGGCAACCACCCTTTTGCCACGGGATCTGCCCACTTGCGCGCGCACGTTTGATTTGAGGAATTCGAGAGGCACGGAACCTAGGAATAGCAAAACAATGGCAGAGAAAGAGCAATCAAAATTCACATTACCGGCATGCAGTTAGTGAAGGCAAACAAGGCAAAAAAAGAAGACAGTACAAGAAAAGGTAATGAACAAAAAGTCTTTGGATAATCAAAGAAATAAAACGCGTGTCAATATCATCGTGGCTTTCCAGCGACCACCCCGTCCTCAGCCTCTACTTCCTCGGACCCTAGTTGCACGCCACGGCCTCTTGCACGACCTCCTCTGCTTCGCCCTAAAATTATTTTTTATTTTACAAAAGGACATTTTACAAACCTACATTTTGCGCATGTGCTCCTGCATGCACTTTTCCAGTCACAACACAGCAATCAAAGGAGGACGCGCTGAAAACTGAAATGCTGTTCTCTTCCTTCATAACTCGTACTGAGAATGTTTGAGTTGCAGAGGAATTTGTGACTGTTTCACCTGTTCAACCACATCAAAGTTTCGTAATTAGTAAGTCCGTGCTTTTTCTCTTTTTGTTCTTATGTGCTGAAGGGCTGCTGTGCCTTGGTGAAACGATGTTTGTACGTGAAGAGCTCTTTTCCAAAACGCCATAAACCTAAAAAGCTGCCTCAAAGAACCAGCAAAAGTAATGATTATGAATGTGTAAAATATTGCAATAAGACATTTTAATTGTTTATTAATTTCTGTGTCGGCTGCAAAGATGAAGTTGACGATATTTGACTCGCGATCTTCGCGATCTTCGCAGTAGGCTAGTGAACGCATGCACCGGAGAAATGCACATTTATTAGGCTACATAGTTTTATTTTGTTTTGGATGGTTTTGTTTAGAACCAGATTTCTGTAAATATATTCCACATTTTTTAGGCCTGTGAGGCGAGGCTACGGTTCGGTTCACGATGATATAATCTCCAGTTCAAGCACCTTATGTTGTGATTGATAGCCTATATTTACTTTATGTATTTAATCCAGGAATGAAAATATTAATGAATTAATGAAAAAAAATATATATTAAAATTAAGATACAATTAATACAAAACGAAATTCGTTTTAAAGAAAGGCTTTGTGCTTTCTGTTTTGAGGTCTCTGTTAAAGTTTGAAAGTCTTAGTGCAGCTTTCAGAGCGCTCGCGTCCATAATGGAGAACTGTCAAGTAATATTGTTTTTTCTTCATAAATGCAAACACGAAAAATAAAAGACAAAAACTTTTTTAAAAAGACAAACCATAAATTTAGAAAAAAAAAAAAAAAGATGGATTTATAGCGTTTTGGGGGAAAAATGAATGGATTTATACCGTTTTGAAAATGTTATTTTTTTTTTACTTTGAATTGATCATCAACCATATTGTTGTTTGATTTAATAATCACTGTTGCAAGAAGTGCCTAGTTAAGTTTTTTTTTGTTTTTTTTGTAAGTGGAAAAAGTAGGGGCTGCCACAGATTCTGTTTAGTTAGCTCCTTTATTGTTTTTTTCTATAGCCTAGTATAATATAGGTCAAATGCAGCAAGTCAAAAGACCAACTGGACCTTCTTTGCCAGTTTGCTCACATTTCTTTGAAGGATGGCAAAAATATCGCCTGAATATCGATATCTAGATATTGGAAAAAAATATAGAGATATTCATTTTTGTCAATATCTCCCACCCCTACATGCAGAACACCATATATGTTATGAATCTTACACGAAATTCATCTTCATCACAATATTACTGATGGTAATGTAAAAAAGTGTATCAATGCAACCTGTTTTTAGCTTATATAACTAGCTCGTTAGCGAATCAAAAAATATATATTTTAAATTTACCAATATCAATATGCTAGCTTGATAGTGAGTACTAAAATACATCTTATTTGTTTATATTCATAAGCAATTAGCGTTAGATTTTTTTATTACATGTGATTCTGACATGATGTCACTACATGCACTGTGCTCCTTCCTCTCTGCTTGTCTCAGGTAAATAATGCGTCTTCAGCTCAGCGGTTGGAGTCGCGCGTTCATGTGTTTTGGGGGCGTGGCTTTGGAAGGAGCCCAGAAGGGAGGGGGTGGAGTGAATGGAAATAATGAACTGTCTTTAAAACAGTCCTGAGAGGTCTACAGACACTCGATTTTTATTCTTTCTTTTTCAGAGTACTTACATTTTAATTATGTATTGATATGTACATAAAGTTTAAACAAATTTGAAAAATAATTTTTTTAGACCATTCCTACCTACCCTGCCTTTAATGGGTGATGCTGGCATGTGTGTTTATGGATCATCCCGTTATTTGTAGGTATAGTTCGGAGTCATTTGATGGATAAGCATAAGCTTTGATGGCTCTCATACATAGGGGCGTCGGACTGGGGGGGGTAAAGGGTACCGAGTACCCAGGGCCCGAGGCAGGGGGGGGGGGCCCTTAGAAGTCAGTTTTCTATACATACATATACATGCACTAACATTTGTATAGCATTTATGTACAAATAAAAAAGTTCCTGTGCAAAACTAAACTAGTAGTTAGGCACTGGTTTGGTATAAAAAAAGTCATTTTCATGCTGTGCAGGGCCCCACCACCCCTCTCGAATCAATGTAAATAGTACGACCCGCAGGCCAGTTGCACCAGCTGTGAGTTATAACTTAGCCTAGTTTTGACGTAAATGGACACTAAGTTACGACTTACGCACTTCTAAATATTTTTGCGTTGCACCATTAAACTTAGTTGAATCGTAACTCTACGTATAAACTAAATATTTACGGCAGCCTCCGATCAGGAGTAACGGATGGAATAAAATATCAGGCAGACTGAACTGCATCAATAAGCTCTTCTTTTACCTGACAGACTTCAATTCTTTAGACATATATGATTATGCTGACATTTACACTCGCTTACATTTTAAGAGAGAACATTATGTGAAAAGATTACTTTGTTAGCGGCTATCTTTAACACGAACCCGTCTTAAACAGCACGCCGCTGTGCGCATCGGTCCATGTTGTGCATGTCAAATATCAGTCATAATCAATAAACGTAATTTCTTATGCTTTTTGCATCAATATTTATTTATTGATCCTTATTCATTTCATTTCAAATACAGTTTCTGAATGTTATTTACATATAAAAACACTTATGCTATTCATGATCAAGTATCGTATTTAATGGAAACTTATTTTTACCGTTAGTAACGTGAGGCAAAAGAATGAAGGATAAACTGAAATTCACAGCATTTCAACACAACATCTGTTCACGTATTTGAAGGCTGCTATTGGATCATCGAGGCTAAACGTCATATTATGCGACTACGCATTACTTTACGGAGAGCTTACGACCTACTAGCTATGTTCTGCCTTACGAACAAATGGTGCAACGGAATAAAGTTCAGAGTTAGTTACAAACTAGCTAGTAGTTACTAAGCCTCTAGTGTGGACTTTACGTTCCAATTTAAGAAAGAACTTACGAACGACTGGTGCAACCCTACCCAGGTGCTTCTGCTGCGGACCTGCGGTGGGTGAATCAGTTGATGAGACAGGAGCTGGAGTGAGCCGTGATAGGAACTAGGAAGACAGGGGAAGAGTCATGTCTTTCCTTAAGAAAGGAAAATCAGGGGCTCAAAAACGAAAAGAAAAGAAGATTAAAAAGAGAAAGGCAAATGAGACCAAGCAGTTGCTCACTCAGTTTTTTTGAAAAGAAAGGTGAGCTCCAAATGCCTCATCGAGCATTGACATTGTTTTAACATAAATATACTCCAGGTAGAATAGCATACATTTATGATTGTACTCTATTTGAATAATATACCAATACTTTATAGTATCACACAGCGAGCAAACAATGTTTCTGGGTAAATAACAGGGAGTGAGAAGCAGATGGAGGTGGAGCTGGGAGTTCAACACACTGCCACTCCAGGCAGCTGCGCAGCTTGTCTCCTCTTCTGCTGCAGTTCTCCCCAGAGTCAGAAGTTTACATGAAAACACTGTATATTTCCCTCCATTGTCAAAATCTAACACCCACGAAAACACAGATCATTAGCGCCTATTTTACCGCATTGTTATGCAAATTAGCTCGCGCACGCTATTACATTAAGTAGGCTACAGGATTGTTCTCAGTTTAATGCTCATCTTAATGATTGAAAATGACTTATTTTAAAACTTAATTCAAAGACTGAATGTCTAGTTTGGTGGTTAGTGTACCCTGTGATTCTATAGTCTGCATTTATTTTAAACAGACAAATAATCATCAATTAACTTGTACTTAGCCTACACTTTAAAAAAGGTATTGTGACAATAAAGGATATTTTAGCAACCATTTGAAGCCATATATTTCAGTTTCAGACCCTGCAGCAGCAGGCCCCTCATCATGGCCAGGTGAAAGCAGTGACAGTGAGGTGTATGTGACAGTGAGACATAGTGAGCTTTTAGCTTTTAGCCTGTTTTAACACTTAGTAATTAGTAAGTGTTAAGAGGAAATAAGCAAGATGGGTACATTGTTATTGTACACATTTAAACTTTAAACTGTAATTACTAATTACAGTTTAAAGTTTAAATGTGTACAATAACAATGTACCCATTTTGCTTATTTCCTCTTGTAGCAGAGGCAGAAATAGAAGATGAGGTTGATATTCATATAAGTGATGAGAGGGAAAGTGAAGAATGTGATGAAGGTAGTCAGGAGCAGGAGGACAGAGCTGAAGAGGAAAGAGAAGAGAATGAGAGACTTAGGGATACTGTTGAGGGACTGTCAGAGGACCCAGGATTATGGCCAACAACTCTTACTGATAAGATAATAAAACAAAAATATATTAATCAGAGTGTGGCTTATTTTGTTTACATTTTAAGTGTTTTTATGATAAAAATGCAATACCCCACCCATTGGTATCACTATGGTATTTGGTAAGGGGGCCCAGCAAGATGGTTTGTACCCAGGGCCCAAAATTTGGTGCTACGCCCCTGCTCATACACTGAGAAAAATGACCTTTCACGTTTAAATTAGAATTATTTTAAATGAACACCCCAAAAGGTATACGCAGGGCAGTCACTAGGGTTTGTAAGGCACTCGAATTCATATTACATTCCGTAATAATAATAATATATTATTATTTATTTTTTTAAAACATAGGCTGGTAGGGTAATGCAGATCAGATGCACACAGTAATTTTCATGATGAAAGCGCTGTCTGCCACCCTCGTGTGGCTGTGAGAAAAAACACAACTTCAGGTGAAAAATAATCATCTAATCAAGCACTGTAAAAAGTTATTGTTGGTTTAACTTAAAAAAAGTAAGTTACCTGGTTGCCTTAAAATTTTGAGTTCGTTGAAATTAAATATTTGAGTTAATACAATGAAGGGGATTGGTTTAATTAACATACACTCAAAATATGTTATCTGAACCACATTAATTATCTAAGGTGATTTGACAAAAGATAAAAAGTTGTGATAACAAATCATGAAAATATTTTTTTAAATAGTTACTGCCTTTAGTTAGTATTTTGGAATAAATGTAAATATGCATAAAACACTTGAAATGAAATGTAGCCTATATTGTTTTAATAAATAGAACATTAGTTAGTGTAAAAATACAAAATAGAATTGTATTTGGTCTCTCTTTTCATCAAATGAGTGACATTAACATTTAACATTGTTTGTTTTATCAACAGTTTACGGTGTGTTTACAGTTGTTAATAGTGTTTTATCGTGTTGGTTATGGGACAGTGACTATCTCGTAAAGAGAAAGCGGAGGGAGGAGGTGAGAGGGGAGGAGAAGACAAAGAAGAAGAGGCAGAAAAAGAAGAGGTTTCGAATGTTTGCCTGTTTTATCTTTTATTTGTATCGCCCTAAATCCACCAAAGCTCAGGCAGCACTAGGACACTGATGAACCCCTATCCAGGAGGTGTACTATTGGTAAATGACCAGCAAAACATCAAAAAGTCTCTTAATCATTTACACACAATATAAATGGCACAATCATACATTAAAAATGCAGATCAATGACTTATTTTCCAAGACAAGTGATAAATAGATAAAACATGAAGACGCTTAATCTTTTAAGATTTCAAGTAACCTAAGCTTCCACTAAATGAAGAATTATTATGAGTATGCAAAATTTGATTGAGATTATTTGATTAAAACAAGCTTTTGGTTGATATTCCTCTCTTTAGATAAGACTTAGACTTAGAGGACATCATCAGGAACCTCCTTCCAGTTATCCTCTACTGGACCAGCAAGTGGAGGACGTCCAGCTCCAGCCTCAAGATCAGGACAATCCAGCCAGTCCGTCAGAGAGTGAGACAGTTCACCACATCTGCTGAGACAGCTGGACTGCGAGGACATCATGAGGATCAAGGGTGAGTTTATTGCCATAACACAACATAAAACACACACACAGACACACACATCTAAAAGAAAATAAAGGATTGCAGTTCACTTAGTCTGCAGTGTAACAAATAGCCTACATTCCATATATTTCTCAAATAATATGAGGTAATTAATAGTACAGGTATAATAATGATTATGAGAATTACAAACAATGTTAAAATAGTTTTGGAAGTGCAAGTTATACTGCAGGACACTGCTTTATTGAATAGTTAGAAATTAAATTAACTAGAATATTTTTTCTTGCAATATAAGAAGGGACGATATACAACATAAGAAGAATATTTTGAAGGGACCGGTTGCAAGGATTGCCAACAGGTAGCTGTGAAATTTTGATCTTGAAATTAGCTGATGATAAATAAAATGCAGTTTACGTCTGTTGCTTTCGTTGACGTGATGTTAAATTTGCATATAGCGCGAGAATTGAAGATCGGATTTATATTCGTTTTGTGGACGTAAAAGTGTAAATGTAACCGTTTTAACAAATCAGATAGAAATCCAATCAGAGTGTAAAAAGACCCTTTACCAGTCAAGAGTGTGGTAATTCACATTTACTCAGGTATAAGTAAAGAAGGTCAGACACACCATTTATAATTGTAATCCACCTTTTCCAAGCTTTTCTGATGTCATCTTAGAAGGAATGTAATATGAACATTGTTCAAAGTAACATTGCTCTTTAGCAACACTGTGAAAGTGAATAGCACATAGCAGGAACACAGGAGAGAACCAGCTTGAGTTCTCAAACTTTTATACAAAGTACCCACATTTGTTTACTACAAATGGAACCAATTCAACCCTCTCCAAGAATATCACAGACCTTGTGAGTTGATGTCAAATACATGGTGTTCCTTTGTTCCTTGATGGGCCCAGAAACTGCATAGGGCACATCTCACCCAAACCTTCTTTGGCTTTGTGCTGTTAAATTGCTCCATGCAAACCACTTTATTTAAAACACTTAAAATTAGCAGGGGGAAAACGCATCACATATTGCCTAAGAAACTATTTAATCTAATATAAATCATACAATTTGATCTACAATAGTACATACTAAACATATTAAAATCTTTACTTTCTGACCTCAAAATAACTTTTTCTCTATATATTCTGCATTTGCCTGTTTCCAGCATTGACAATCACCATTCGGGATCAAGTAGGAAGTAGGAAAATACTAAAGTGATCATATTACTTCTGTCTTATCCCTAATTGGTGGAATTGATAGTGTTACGCATGTTACAACCACCCCCGGTCTCCGATATCTATACATCACATGACATGACTAAACATGCAGCATCGTTTTCAAATAAATCCGAGCCCACAATATAATGCGAAAATCGCATTGTCAACTTTATCCACTTGGTAGACCATCTTCAAAAAGCTTTTTCGCAAGACAAAAATGCTGTCTCAGTGTGGACGGAAGGCCAAAACGCAGAGAAAAACAAAGGTAGCCCTTCTGGATTAGTGTAGACGCAGCCTTAGTTCATGGAGCCCTCTCCTAATGAGCTGATCTGAATCAGGTGTGTTAGGTAAGGGAGACATACAAAATGTGCGTATTTTCAACATTGGTCCCTGTAAGCCTCCAGGACCAATATTGAAAACCACTTATGTAGAGTCATACGTTCGTTATCGCAAAATAAACATCTGAAAGGGTGATCAAGACAGTGACATGACAAAATGACTAATATATTTACCTAATAAACAAATAAATATCAAATTCACTATGCATGCATGCATAAAGCCTTAGCTATATAAAAAAACCTCTGCTATTGCCCAGGGAAAAAAATAAGTAATTTATTTTCATATATTTTTTTTAATTGTATAATTTGACTTTTATCTTGGAACCTTATAATAACCAAGATATTCAGTATCTCCCTTTTTGACTTATACTTGACATTATATACATAAATGCACTTTTTTAATCTGAAAAAGAGAAACAAAAATTGACAGAAATGTTTAATATTTAAGTGCATGGCAGACATAATTATATTTTTATATGAAGTGCAATACATGTAATAAACATAATGTGTGATCTGTACACTGACCATTATTAGAGGCACATTAATTCACATTCAGTCAACATTATAAATATCAAAAATAAGTGTGCAGCCTCCAATCTCCATGCACAATGAATGAGTGAACTCAAACTCCATCTTTGATGCCCAGCAGGTCTCTGGTAAGTTATTGGTCCTCATTGTCCACTATAGTGCTGTGAACTGAAGAGATCTGAGGAGAATCTGTATCTGCAGAGAACAGAGGTGAAATCTCACAGTAGGACATTTACGCTTTCATATATTACAATAATGTCAAATGGGGTGCTATTTTCCCTGTTTTAGTCACATACACAACAATATTTTAGGGAATGCACGTTCTTACCGTTTTCTGTGTTTATTGTCCTCACAGAGACAAGAGTGATGGTCTCTTTCTCACAGTTGCTGATCATGTTGCTTGATCAAAATTGAAGCAGTAGCTTAAATTAATTTTCAACAGATCTGTTATCTAAACACAGTATATAATATTTATTTATTTATTCTTATTATATATAGCCTACATAAAACAAGCTATGTTGATAACTGCACATTCACAATTCTGTCATGACAACTCATGTTTTTTTTTGGCATGGTTATGGATATGACAATGTTGATATGTTTGGTCTTGGCGGAATAGATCTATTACGCTGCTGCTGGTTATTGCTGTTTCTGCTGTACGGGACTTGCTACTGCTAATACATACACAACATGCTGCTGCTTTACAATACAGTATACATGAATTACCCATAGCAGATCTATACAGGTGGAGCTGGGGAAGGTGGAGGGTTTCTGAAAGCATGCTGCAACTGCTACAGCAAATGCTGACCAAGTATTTAAAGGTTGAGCAGCGAGCTCATTGGCTACTGACACAGCAGGAACCAATCAGCTGTACCCTATAGACCTAATGTAGCCCCGCCCCTTTTCAGCACTGCGCTCGTTGTCTGTTGTCTTCCGGTCTGTATTTTCACAGTGATCTTGCGTATTTATGAATGAACGGCTCATTTTAAAATCTTCCCGGTCTACTGACATTTTTTAAGACATCTGCTTAAAACATTACAATCCTCATGATAACTTTCGTTGTCTTTACATTAAGTAAATCCACTTCAAAAGCTAATTACTCCTGGACAGCAATGCCATAGAGATATACAGAGCGACCGCTAAAACGGAAGTTCAAAGACAATATTCTAAAGATGGCTGCGCCCTAGTTTCTCTGCCGCATAATGTCTATAGAGAATTATGTGATTGCAAGCAGATTGAGTTAAGGACCTGTTAGCCTGCGCCATCTAGAGTCTCATGACAGCACTTTGTATTTATGTGTGTGGGTTTTTGAGTCCTCACCTGTCCGATACCACAGAGTCATAGCCTTTAACATCTATAAACAAAAACCAAAACAAAACTGATTTTAAGCTTGTAGCCATGTTTGCTTTGAAAAGTAATCTTAAAACTGACAGAACGAGAGAGAAACCCACCCTTGTTCTGCCTGGTATCTCTACACCGTCCCCTGAGGTTGATAGTGATCACCAAGATCACCATGACAACAATTAAAATGAGTATAAAACTCATCACACCTGCAGACAGGAAATATTATGCAGCAGAAGAAATAATGTGCATCATGAGAATATCAGTATAAAACCTACCAAAGGCGAGCATAGTGAGACTGCTGTCTGGTGCCTGTGAAGGCGTTGCCGTCACCTCTGACATGCTGATGTTTGAATGAACTGTTGTTGAAGTCTTAGGAAGTGCAGAAACACCCACTGCACATAGAGCAAACATGTGAAATAATAGTTTAATGTAGTCTGAAATGGAAAATGCTAGACTTTACTGTACAACATGAACAATTCTTTAAAGTACAGCTCAAATAAGGGATAAAATGTTCTTCAAAAGAAATTTTTCGCCCCATACATTTCAAATTGGGTATCATCAACTTTCACTGATTTTAAACCCAGGGATTCAACCATCCAGCTAAAAGGGAACATTCTCAGAACTTTGGCTAATGTTCTGGCAAGGTTCTCTCAAATATATGAACAAACATCATACCAGTAATGGTAATAGAATGTTTGTTAAAATGTTACCTAATGTTCTCAAAAAATAAGTTGGATGTTCGTTTAAATTTATGAGAAAATTCAAAAGTAACATTCCCATAATGTGTGCAAAATGATCAAATGGAATGTTCCCTTAACATTTGTATTATCAAGATTTTTTTTAAAGCATTTTAAAAACAGCTGGATGTTTTGAACGTTCAGAAAACAATGAGAAATAATGTGGAATATGGGATAATATGGGAACGTTAGCAAAATGTTTTTAGATTATTATTATTATTTTTTGAAAATTCTTGAACGAATTATACCATGTCCATTTTACACTTAAAGGTGCAGTGAGTGATTTCTGAGAAAAGCTGTTGAAAGTTGATCAGAGTGCCGAAACACACTTGTAGCCAATCAGCAGTAAGGGGCGTGTCCCCTCATAAGCTATCAAGATAGGGGTGTGGTCCTCTTGGGTAGGGGTGTGTTTGTTTTGGTGATTTCAAATATAAACAGCGTTTCTCAGAAATCACTTACTGCACCTTTAATACTTATTGTTCATATTTCAGTAAATAAGAATTGTTGGGTGGAAAAGCCAGAAGAAGGTACAGATAAAACCTGTTGTTTTGGCCGCTGGGGATGAGATGGCATTTAGAGTTGTGTCTATGGATTTTGGTGGTGTAAATGTAACGCTGGTAATCATGGACTGTCCTGTAATGAATACACACTTATACTTTTCATAACATTTATTGTGATATCCTCACAGTTCAAAGAAAGAACTTCACTAGTAGATAAGCAAGATTACAGACAAAATTTCTCCCATGTTCTGAATATTCTAATTAAAAGCGGTTAATAATTACTACCTGATGGCCTATTTGAAGAAGCGAGGCTGGATCCATCAGTACTGCCTGGAGAAACAGAGGTACAGGGTTCAGTGTGTGAGCTGAATGAGTTGATGTGCAAACTATACTGTATAAGTTATATTTGTGCCTTACCTGTGTGCCCGGAAGATAAAGGAGCTGTGGTTGTGCTCACAGTTTTTGAGGTGTGCCTGGTTTTGTCATCCTCATGATGAGATGAAAAAGTAGAAGACACTGTTTTTTGAATTTGGACTGCTGAAATAAAATTAAGACAGATACATTTAAATCAAGATAGGGATAAATATAATTTACAAGTGAAATGAGAATATACAGAAGTTATATAAGTTATATGGTAATAATAAGTTATTTTATTTGTATATTTTATAAATTATATACATGCTAAAGCAATATTCGATTGCCCAAGAAAAAGTTATCCTAATGGAGACAAGAAAGGATAAACTAAACTAACTAAAATAATGATATCTTGTGCTTAATGTGTAATTGCTTCATATAAAGTACACCATCACAGGTACATTTAGAAAGCATGTTATTGGACATTTATCTATTGCTATTATCTAAACAATGGTAATATGATGGTTCGTAATTGTTCAATATATGCTCAAACATCTTTAATATGGTAAATTCTTGTTTGAATTGAAAATGTTGTTACCGAGATTCATAGACAATATAACTCACTTGTACTTGAATCTACAGACCATGGAGTTGAAGCAGTTGTGTTTGGAGGTGCCATACTTGTAAGATTTGTGTCATTTCCTGTGCAGGTCCCATGGAAAACATACATTATTTTTTATTACATATATATAGTGGTAATTTCACCAAGTGCAATGTTCCTTAATCAACATTCCAATCAACCAATCAGATTTGAGGGGCAAGTATACAGTTTCTCAAGTTTAGACTTAAAACCATCAGTGTTATTCACCTATCTTTTCCCTCTGATTTTAGGGATAACTTACGGGTCACATTAGGTTTAGGGGTGGGGATAGGGTAGTGTTAGGACTACATTTTCAGACAAAACATTTGTTCCAGGATCAGCAAAATGTTGATATGATGGCAAAGTCACAGTGATCATATATGATATATAAATATATATATACACACACATAAATAAACTGACACTTACCTGCTGAAATGATGGATGAAGATGCAATCACGAGAATGAGAAGAAAGAGAAGCAGCTCCATGGCTCAATCCAGATGGGTTTTACTCTCATCCGTCTTCACAGAACCAGCCGTATATGTATCTCAGATATCAGGATATAATTGCAATAATTAAATGTGTATGAAAACGACAAAGCAGAAAAACTGTATGGAAATGTTCTTGAGCAAGTGATATTGGCTGAAGTATGAACCAGTATGTCCAAATCGGTTTCCTGTTTTGTATAATATTAACACATGACGGAAGCACATAGTATTACAAAGCCCTGCTGAGAAGCGTGTGTATGGGTGTGTGTCAGTGGGCGCTGAGGTCTGGTTTCAGGGAGAAGTTACTGTGGCCCCTGTGGAAGTTTCCTGTGGAAGAATAGCAGGAAACAGGTGGAAAGCCCTCATGGAAAAAAGCTCTCATAAGTTGAGCGTTTGAAACTTAGCAGTTCCTATGAAGAACCTTATGCATACTATGGTCTTTGCATTTCTAAACACTAATATTACATCTAAAATGGCATCTTCATTCTTGATTGTCTGTCGAAAAAATCAGTTTGCTTTTCTTAAATGAGAATAATAAATGAATACATTAACATTTTTTTTGTTTTCAAACCAGCATTAAAAGGGGAAAGACATGATTAGTTCATGCATATTTTATTCAAGAGTAAAAAAAGTGATTTGTCCCATAGGGCATGCTTACAATATGTGTTTTCATTTAGGAAGTCAAATGCGAAAACTTAGTTCCAGAGAAAATTACAAGAAAAATAGTCACAAATCCATAAAATTCCTTCTTTGAAATAAACCACGTCTGGACCAAACAAGGATCAGAAAACAGTGGAAATGAAAGAACTGTAAGCTTAATTGTAAGAATAAGAAGAAGATCATCAAGAGTCATAATGATAATATAGTTTTCCTCTTCAACGTGAGACACTGAATTTTCCTCGTGTCCAATTAGTTTACATTTGAATAAACCATGCGATCATGCTTTGGCAGCCTGAATGTTGCTTTTCACTGAGTAATATGTTCATTCACACAACTGAACAACTTCTGTACACCAACTGAACAGAGAGAACCAAAAGAAAGAACGAAAGATGACGAAAAAACACCTCGGAAAGAGCGTCAGTGCCTGTACAGAGAAACTATACAAAAATAAAATCAACGATAATAAAATTATATTGATGAAAAAAAAAAAAGAAAAGAAAAAAAAATTAAATAAAAGATTACAAAATCATATCTATTTATAGAGATATAAAAACAAACTAGACCTTTACAAATATAATCTGAAGGGAAATAATTCAAGTCTACTATATTGAAACACATCACAATTATAATTTCACATATCAATAAGGAACTTAGTTGCATGCACTGATGCGTTCAGTACCATAGATGCTGTTAAAAATCATTGTCCTCGACCATTGTTAATAATCGTATATTTAAATATATTTATATATATATTTATATATAATATTTATTTGACTTGCGAAATGTACTATGTGCATTCTCTCTCTTGAGATACAGGCAAGTGAGAAACAATCAGGAAGGTGGCGCCAAAGGTCGAGCTGGATTTCCCGCTGCGGATTTTCTTCAATCCAAACGGTTGAACGAGTGTCTACAGTGGACAAGCAGAACCGCTCATCTCTTCTACTGCTTCATGGCATCTTACCAAAAACCAAATCAAGAAATAAAAACCCCCAGGTAAGATTGCATCGTAAGTAATAAAATGTACAGGTTTTGTCGTTAAATGTCCTTTCTTACAAAGATTTTTTCGTTTTTTTGTCATTTCAAATTTGTATATTTATTAATACTAGTAGCAAAACATCATCAACAGTGAGATCATTTCATTATGAGATGGGACCATGAAGAAAAGAGGAAAAAAAGTGTGCGTGGAACCAGTACAGGCTCATCACCCGCACCGACGAACCGGATGGATCAGGCTTAAGAGAGTTCCTAAACCCCACCCACTTGGTCTGTGGGTGGAGTCGGAAAGGAACTGAGACCGCCCCCTCTCTGATAAAGACACTTTCAGCCCTTGACAGGCATATCACCCCCCCTCCCACCCCTCCTTCCCATTCAACACTCCCAAAAAAAGGCAGAAACTTGCCGTCGGCAAGGTATCCGCTTCGAAAATTGCAAGCAGCAAGCTGACAGCAAGAAAACAGTCTCCCCCTTTTCAGTGACACATTTAAGATAGTTTGGTTCTCTAATTGTACATTGGAGCAGGGAGGGATGTGTAGGTGATGTCATTGGGTGTTTGTTGGAAGCAGGAGGCCTTAAATCACAAGTTTGGCATTGTCCTGCCATGCGTCGTGGCGGTGGCATGGACTCAGGTGCAGGTGAGTGGGCAGCCATTTCATCACTGGATGTTACTGTTGTCGTCGGTGCCGTTGGTCTCCGACACGTTCATCTTGCCCATGGATTGGCCCACGTGGTTGACCCCGTCCTTGCGGGGTGGCATGCGCTCATTGATGCGGTCCAGACCTTTAGCCTCCGCGAAACTGCTGATTTTGTGCTGTGGAGAGAAGCCGCGGATGGCTGTAGAGAGACGGGAAAAGCCCATAATGAACAGCAAGACTCTTGGTTCTCATCAGCCACTACATCATTTCTCTTTATTAGAGTCTGATAAACTAGTTTATACTGCATATACACCACCATTCAAAAGTTTGGGGTCAGTATGATTTTTAAAAAAAGAAATTAATCATTTTATTCTGATTGTATCGCAGATTTAAAATATTAAGCAGCACGACTGTTTTTGACGTGTTTCTTGAGCAGGAAATCAGCATATTAGAATGATTTCTGAAGACGGATTTCAGAAGATTTAATGATGCTGTAAATTTAGCTTTGCCATCACATGAATACATTACATTTTAAAATATATTAAAATAGAAAACAGTTATTTTTATTATTATAATAAATTCAGTTATTATATATTTTAAATTCCAATAATATTTCACTGTATTTTTTATAAAATAAATCTTACCAATCCCAAACTTTTGAACAGTAGTGTATATCTTGAATATTCAAAATATATTCTATGAATAGAACTCAAATAAAGGAATCAATTGTCAATTTATTAATAAATAAAAAGAGAAATTGGTAGAGAAATTGAGAAATAAATAGACATATTTAAAGCTGTTTAATTTATATAAAATAAAAATAAGTGGAACAAAAAGAAGCATTAAAGTGCCCCTATTATGCTATTTTAAAGGTTCCTAATTTTGTTTTGGAGTCTCCTATAACAGGTTTACATGTATCAAAGGTCAAAAAACACACTTTCATTTTCAATGATTCTCAAACGACTTGTCGGATGAATCAGTCTCTCTAAATCCCTCCTTTCTGTAAGCTACTCTGCTCTGATTGGCCAGACGGCCCAGTCTGTTACGATTGGTCTACCACTTCAGTGGCCGTTCACATGTCACTATGCTAAGCAATCATGAGCCGCTTCTCCATGAAGACGATGAAGTTTCAGCAAAGGATAAATGGATTTCCATCCCTTGCAATAGCTCTACTACTAGATATATTTATGGAGATGAACAATAAAAAACCCACCCTGTAAGCCTTCAAGTAATATCCGCTGTTCATTCATCTTTTCATGCGGTGAACAAAAGAAGAAATCTCGATGCGGTGTTGATCCTACATTTAATATAATAAACTTGAGTGTGCAAAAGACTCGACAAGTGACTGGCCCCTAAAGCGCTTGTCAGAAGCTAAACGGCCATTACCATAACTGAACTTCAGCTCCGGAGGCTTTCTCAGTCCTCGCCGATTGTACAAACTGTAAAGACAGTAACGATGAAGTCGATTTTACCATATCAATTCGAGCTCAAGTTCGATGGTGAAATATTGGAAGAACTAGTTATTCAACCCGAACCTCAATCACAAGGACGACTCGAGCAGGACATTTCTCAGTGATACGCTACTCAGTTTCATGTACATTATGAGATGTTGCAGCTGTAATTCCTCACCATCAGCATTAACAAGTGTATGTCCATCAACAAACTTGTTTTGTTGTGTGGTAGACCAATCAACAAAACGGAGCAAACTGATCCAAATAAACTGGGTACTGACCCATCTTTCAAGCGCAAGCATTTTGCGAATCCCGCATTGAACTCTGAGATTTGAGAAGTAGTCGTTAGTAAAATTACGTGTTTGAGGGGGGGACAAGTTACCGTACAAGTTACAAGACAACGTACAATATAGGCAGGCATTATGCAAATGTATCTTCTAGTGACAAAGAACCGTAACGCAGTGGGATTTGAATTACAGATGACTCGTTTAGGCGGTTCAGAGTCTATTCTTTCTTTTGGGAGAAAATAGCTTTATTTATTGTGCACTTTCGGAATATTCGAAAAAACCATAATAGGGGCACTTTAACAAATGACATAAAATTGACATAAAGAATAAGTTAAATGCACTTATATTTAGCATATTTTTATTACACACATACTAAAAAATATTTTAAATGTTTAAATGTATAATATTTAAAATATCTATATTCACTTATTTATTTAAAAAAATAAATAATTTAATAACTAATTTGTAAATGCTTTTATAGTCATGCATCAGTTGCGTTTCCTAGAATGCAACAGTGCCCATCAAATAGTTTTTAAGAGGCATTGGTTCCAGAAATATTTTTTCCATTTATTTTTCCCATAGGGATTTTTAAAAAGTCTTCGTTAAAGTGTTATAAGCCACAAACCAAACCAACCGGCTACGAGGTGAATCACAACATCATACACTTTGCTTTGAAGCAAAAAAAATTTTTTTCAATTGAAAAAACTAAACCAAAAAAACAAAGGTACTTAACGGCTTTAAAGAGGGAAAGAACCACAATCCCATGAAGCATTGCAAACAACATGTCGAATTAAAAAAATGATGGAGAAATATAAAACTATTAATGTAAAGTTGATTATATTCATAGAAACAATATTTATTGCAAGTTATATATATATGTGTGTGTTTGTGTGTGCACACATTTTTAAGTATTCTGAGAGCGTAGAGAAACCGACTTGATTATGTCATTCGCAGTGCTTCAGGTGAGAGGGCGTAAGCTCTTTTGAGGCTATTTGCTTGTCATGATTTGCTTGACTCTGATTGGTGGAATTTTCTGTACAGCATCATGGGTGATGTAGTTTTTCACCACAAATTCAGCTGTTAAACATGATTATTTAAAAAAATAATTTGAAATATTGCAGGCTGCCGGTTTTGAGAGAAGCATTTACCATAGACTAACAACCTCGTAGCTCACAGTAGCTCTGTCTTTATTTGTCAACCGATTAACTGTAGAAATAGAAAGCAGTATCCAAACCCCTTGTGTCCATCCATTTGTGTATCACTGAGGTGAGCTGGTCTCAGAAAGTGAGAGGTTGCAGAAGAGGAACACACTCTGGTTGGCTGAGAGTTCCTGATTGCGGTTAATCACATGCTATGCCCACACTTGAACCATGAGGGCCAGAGGAAATGCAGAGCCCGACATACCACATCAAAAAATCATGCCTCCAGTTTAGATGCTACTTCAAACCATCATGCAAGATATAAAAGGAATGTTCCCTTAATGTCACCACTCAAAAAGGGCATGGCAAATATCTGGTTAAATTGCTGTTGCTGTTAATAAAAATGATATACAAATAGGATCCTGTGATGCCTGACTTGCATAATGGCTGTGTCTAAAACTAAAAAAAAGAACACTGCATTTGCATGCAATATAGGGGGGCAGGAAGGCATCAAGGCAAATTTGAATCCTAATATATTAAGATGCCTTCATCTGGTTTGTTTTTAAGGGCAGCATTCAGTAGATGCGTCCTTCCATGCCTTTCTGCATGCAATTTGATGGTTGGTGGAAAAGGCTGGCTGACGGAGCAGTTCAAAGAAGTAAATTAATTCATAAATGTTTTTTTTTCTTGTTGTCAATGTCTAGATGCATATTAACTGAGAAACACATACTGTAGTCAGTGCAGGGCTCAACAATAAGGATGGCTGACCTGGGGTCAGTGGCTTGTGATAGGCATGGTCAGATAGTAAGAATGTGTTGAAAATTTCAAACCAATCAGTAATGTTATGCCATGGATGCCATTTTAAGTTAATTGCTGTCTTGAAGAACTCTTATTGAAGATAAGAGTGAAGAGCTGAAGAGCTTTTATTGCCTTTTTTTTCTTAAATAGTATTCCTGAAAAATGTACAATAAATAAAATTAAAAATGTAAACATTATACAGGTAAAGTTACAAATATAACATTATACATGTAAATATACACTATCATTCAAAAGTTTGGAGTAACCAAGGCATTTATTTGATCAAAAATACAGTTAAAACAGTAATACTATAAAATATTATTACAATTTGAATTAACTGTTGAACAATTGAATGCATCCTTGTTAAATAAAAGTGTTTATTTTAATCTTACTGACCCCAAACTTTTTAATGGTAATGTATAAATCTATATTTTTTTGTGTGAAAATGTTTGCAAAACAAGCAGAATATAAAAAAAATAATAATAATCCATATCGTTGAGCCCGGCAGTGAAAATTTGCTTACTTATCTCTAAAAATCACATGAATTTTTTTGGGTCATTCAATGTGATATTATGGTGCTTTGGAAGTCTGCGTGAAATCACTTCCTTAGGTGCTGTCTGTTTAGTCATCGACTGAGTGGGCAATAACACCTTGTGTTTCGGACACAGCCACATTGTTAACCAGTAAGCAATTTAGGCTATGTCAGATTATTTGAAAACAGTCTGACTCCAATCTGTTCCCAGACATGTGCGGTACCTTTTCGTAGTGATGTGGTGGCTTTCTGGTCTAATCTAAATCTAATATGGTGTGTTAGATAGCTAGTCAGAGCAGTCAACTTCACAGTGTGCTGGAAAATCCAGCATCTACTGGTAGATGTGTTTTGAAATGTGGTTTCGACTGGTAGACCATGTTGAAACAAGAAACAAACCCGATACCACCTGGTCTCACCAGCTAGAAACCATCTACCATGTTCTACCAGTCTATGCTGGATTACACCCAGATACATGTCCAGGAATTACCTTCTCCGTCTTCTTCCGGTTCGTTGGCTTCAATGGCTTCGATGGTTGCTGGAGGGAGAGATGGGGAGTGTGTTACACCTGATCAAGCCATGCAACAGCAGAAACGCACAGGCAGCAGTTGTGCACAAGCAACGGCGGGCGTCGGGACAACCCTGAGAGACACATGCACGCCAACCAGACTATGGACCACAGACTCAGACAATACCCTCGACCATTCGCACATTCTGCAGGAGGCTTCTCCTGCTTTTCACGCTTGCTGTGCTCTGGACACCCTAGAGGCCTCTCAGAAACTCATTCTCACCCCAGTTTACCAACGAAGGGTAAACCGACCCACTAATGTGTCCATGCTTTGGGGGAACTAAAAGAGCAGCACCCCAAAGCCCGGAGTTTGTCAGAGGATACAGAGAGAGACAGATGGAGAGACAGGTGGAAGAGACAGGGACAGACACTATAGAGACAGTAAAGGAGGAAATAAAAAAGAAGAGAGAGAGAGAGAGAGAGAGAGAGAGAGAGAGAGAGAGAGAGAGAGAGAGAGAGAGAGAGAGAGAGAGAGAGAGAGAGAGAGTAGGAGATAGAGGGAGACAAGAACCAAGAGAGGAACATGGCCAGTACTGGGTCGTGTTCTCACCACTCTGTAGAGTCTGCTTGCCTCCAGAAAGCACCCCGCTGGGCAGCATGCCGGTAGGGGTCAGGCCCTTCAGGGTCAACACATTCTCACTCTCTTCTCTGCAAAGACAGGATATAACCATCAGAAATAATATCACACACTGATTTTACACTACTGTCCAAAAGTTTGGGGTCAACCAGATTGTTTTATGTTTTTGAAAGAAGTCTTTTATTCTCACCAAGGCTGCATTTATTTGATCAAAAAACGCAGTAAAAACAGTAATACTGTAAACTGTAATTCCTGAATTTTCAGTCTTTAGTGTAACACGATTCTTCAGAAAATATTCTGATATGCTGATTTGGTGCTTAAGAAACATTTCTTAATGTCAATGTTGAAAACAGTTGTGCTGCTTAATATTGTTGTGTTTTATTGTGTAATATTTTTGCATTTATTTGAAATTATATATTTGAAAATATTTTGTAACATTATACACTCACCTAAAGGATTATTAGGAACACCATACTAATACTGTGTTTGAACCCCTTTCGCCTTCAGAACTGCCTTAATTCTACGTGGCATTGATTCAACAAGGTGCTGAAAGCATTCTTTAGAAATGTTGGCCCATATTGATAGGATATCATCTTGCAGTTGATGGAGATTTGTGGGATGCAAATCCAGGGCACGAAGCTCCCGTTCCACCACATCCCAAAGATGCTCTATTGGGTTGAGATCTGGTGACTGTGGGGGCCATTTTAGTACAGTGAACTCATTGTCATGTTCAAGAAACCAATTTGAAATGATTCGAGCTTTGTGACATGGTGCATTATCCTGCTGGAAGTAGCCATCAGAGGATGGGTACATGGTGGTCATAAAGGGATGGACATGGTCAGAAACAATGCTCAGGTAGGCCGTGGCATTTAAACGATGCCCAATTGGCACTAAGGGGCCTAAAGTGTGCCAAGAAAACATCCCCCACACCATTACACCACCACCACCAGCCTGCACAGTGGTAACAAGGCATGATGGATCCATGTTCTCATTCTGTTTACGCCAAATTCTGACTCTACCATCTGAATGTCTCAACAGAAATCGAGACTCATCAGACCAGGCAACATTTTTCCACTCTTCAACTGTCCAATTTTGGTGAGCTCGTGCAAATTGTAGCCTCTTTTTCCTATTTGTGGTGGAGATGAGTGGTACCCGGTGGGGTCTTCTGCTGTTGTAGCCCATCCGCCTCAAGGTTGTGCGTGTTGTGGCTTCACAAATGCTTTGCTGCATACCTCGGTTGTAACGAGTGGTTATTTCAGTCAAAGTTGCTCTTCTATCAGCTTGAATCAGTCGGCCCATTCTCCTCTGACCTCTAGCATCAACAAGGCATTTTCGCCCACAGGACTGCCACAAACTGGATGTTTTTCCCTTTTCACACTATTCTTTGTAAACCCTAGAAATGGTTGTGCGTGAAAATCCCAGTAACTGAGCAGATTGTGAAATACTCAGACCGGCCCGTCTGGCACCAACAACCATGCCACGCTCAAAATTGCTTAAATCACCTTTCTTTCCCATTCTGACATTCAGTTTGGAGTTCAGGAGATTGTCTTGACCAGGACCACACCCCTAAATGCATTGAAGCAACTGCCATGTGATTGGTTGATTAGATAATTGCATTAATGAGAAATTGAACAGGTGTTCCTAATAATCCTTTAGGTGAGTGTATATATGTTCTTCACTGTCAATTTTGATCAATTTAATGCAAAAATAAAAGTATTAAAGGTAGGATGGGCAATTTCAGAGAGGCTAGCAATAGCAAGCTAGCTTTGAAAGCATGACATCCCACCCTCCCTTCAGAGTGCTCTCTAAAACCATGCTTCCTTCAAAACACATGAACGCACACAGCAGATTCTGCAAAGCATCATGAGAGACAGCGTTAAATGACCTCATGTCTCACCTAATGAGCGTAAACAACTAACAGAGCTCTCACTTGTACCACCTGACTGCTGCAGATTCATTTTGGCGTTGATAGTGTTGACACAGAAACTCAAATTCGAGTCTGAGGACGTGAACAACTCCGGGTAGAACGTCACTGGTGGCCATCTTGTAATTATGTTTCCGACATGGCGTGAAGGCAGCATAAGATTGTTGTTTTGGTTCAGGAGGACCTGTAAATACGGCTGCTGTTTGTTTGCAGCGCTCGGTGACTGTCTGACAACAACTCTGCATAGCCTTACAAAACACACTGATGACGTGTGATGTCTGTGCAAGCAGGTGAAAAATCCACACTGAGCCCAAACTTTTGAAAAGTAGTGTACATTTAAAATAAGTTATCAGTGAACTTTATATTGAGTACATTTAAAAAACCAAGCAGATTAAACCAGGAGTTATTAAACTGGGGTCTGCCAAAAATTTCTGACAAGAAAAAGTTAACATTTACTGAAACTTAAATTATTATGCTTTCATTCTGCATTAAGGCTGGACAGAAATCACAATAGAAATTGTGATTTTTTTTTTTTTTTTTACAGTAAATAAATAAGAAATAAAAAAAAGTATTGTGCCCATATTTTGGTTTAAATATATTCACAATATAATTGTTATCTTTATAAAATTACTTTTACTGTTATTCTTAGACAGTATACATGGGTATTTATGAATCAAAATATACAGCTGCCTTTGTATTTTAGGAAAGGGGTCTCTCAAAAATACTTACTGACATAATTATCCTCCCCAAACTTGCATTTTTATGTTACAACCACAGATGTCCAAAGAATTCAATACTGAACCTTTAAAATACTACCTTTAAAATAGTTTCTTACTCCCAGTTTTATGGTGTACTGAATATCAGCAATATCTTGCTTTTAAGAAGCCTTTCTTCTATATATCATATATGACAAGCAAGAACGGTTTCATAAGCATGTGACCCAGCTGACCGCAGACTGAATGACTCAGCTGGAGGAAGCCCCATTTGTACCTGAGCACCGAGAACATCTTGGCCATCTTCCCAATGGCACGGATTTTGTTCCTAATCACCTCTTTGCGAGCAGCTGCTGCATTGGCTGTGGGCGGAAAGAAAAACATGAAGCGGTCTCAGTTTGTATGACCAGAGGCTAAAAACCTACAGAAACTTTTCTTCTTTTATATACACAGATGTAGACACACAAGAAAGTATGTATTGTGTTGGCGGCAGTTTCAAGAGTAACTAACTTAAAGAAGCGACACTACTAACTAACCTACAGGTTTCAGTAGTGTAGCTCAGTTTTTTCTTAAAATCATGAAGCTTTTAAAGTAACAAGCTACTTTTTCCAATGCGTAGAGTGACAAAACACTCACATTGTCACATTGTATATGGTGTAAAGTGTAAATTGTTTAACTGTTTTGGAATCAGAGATATACTGCTCTGATTAAAGTAAATAATAATGCTAAAATATTATTAGCTACAAAATAGCTATTGTTTACTAGCTTGTTTCCAACCAGTTTGACTGTGGTTTAAATTGCTTTTAATTATAAGTAGCTTGTAACTTGAAATGCTTACATTTTAAAGTAGCTTTCCCAATACTTGCTGGAGTTAGTTCCTGTAGCGGCTAGCTAAGTCAAGCACAGAACTTAAGGGCTATTACAAACACAATATCAGAACGGTGCTACTTAACAGGAAAGATATTGAAATGACCATGAGTCATAATTCAGGATGTACCTGACGCCAAAGAAAAGGCCCTCTCTGTTGAGAAATCATAATCATGTTTCATGTGGAATAAATCATGTTTATCTTCTGCATAGGACAGTGAAGCGTACAAGTGAAGATGTCTCACCGTCAAAGATCTCTTCTCCATCATTCATCAGCTCATCATCAGAACAGATGCTCAACACATTTACCAGCATCTCCGTGACTGCGGGCCAAGCAACAGTCAACCACAACATATCAAAATGACATTTAGTTGAAAGTAATCGGACATTAGCAAAATGTTTTATTAAGCAAAAAGAATTGTCAAGCCGGTCAATATTTATGTGACAGAGGTACCTTTCTCCCCCACAAATGGCAGTGACCAGGTGAAGACATCCATGAAATTTGGCAGCCAGTAAGGATGAGGGGAGCAGTTAAACTGCCGGATGTTCATTACATTGTTCTCATACTTCAGTACGGCAGCTGAGGAAGTGAGTAATAAGAAAAAGTGAGCTAGCATGTGAGTTTTCTCTAATCGATAATATGAGAAATAATCTCAAGAGACCGTGGCTTCCTGAGCCTCTGGGTTTGTATCAACTAATTAAAGTGGAATCGTTTTCTAAACTGTGTTCCTGGAATGATTCGCTAAAATAGTGTGTACACACAATGATATGACAAAACCCCAGCTAAACGAGCTTTCTGAGGAAAAATACCAATCAAAAATGGCGTAAATACATCCTGATATACAGTACATCAATTTGTAAGTGGCTGAACATTCATTTTCACAAAAAGCCTCCACTAGATGGTACTGCAGAGAGGTTGACCCTGTTCCATCAGCGGATGATGAGACCACATGGATGGAGTCACTTGAGCTGATGGTTCTGCCCACGCTCTCTGTTCTCATCACGAAACTCCATTTTTTCACACATATCTCACTGTAAGGGAAAGCAGGACTCACCTTTGTTATTGTAAACATCAAGGTAGTTTGGTGCAGAGAAGATGGTAATTAGGGAAGGGAATCCAGTAGTCTGACTCTTCCTGTACATCCGGTAGCTGTGAGAAGAGGGAAAGGGAAGATACAAATGTTTTCATTTACTTTCATAGACAAAATGTGCAAAAACTGTACTTGTATGGAAAGATGTACCATTAAAAGGACACCTTTGTACCTTATATACCACTAAAAGGCGCATATTAGTACACAAATAATACAAATAAAATAAAGAGCTACAGACAGGAAATACATACCCTGCATCTTGTGCTTCGTGTGCTCGAATGATTGATAACAAGTTATTATTCTGTAGGAAGTCACAGACAGCCGGATAACTGCAACACAGTGATTGAGAAAAGGAAAAGAGAATGAGAGAGAAAATAAGAGCCAACATTCAGAAACTGTGGGTGGACGAGTCTCATTAATGTTGTATTGTTTTTTCAATGCTTTCCACTGTCAGCCAAGCAAAACACTCATGTGTGAATGGAGCACGAGTGCAGTTCCATGTGTGTCCAGCAGGGGCAGTGTGGCGCTCAACTGTTTATCACTCAATATCCATGTTTACAGATATCCTGAGAAAGAAATGCCTTGTTCTTATGTATATGCAATTCAGAGTTCATATATGTTTAGATATACATTAACATTCACACACTTTTGCACTCACAGTCTCAGCAGACCCTGACATGATTTGTGTTTCAATGGCATTTCAATTCAAAGTATTGTGATACTTTATCTCATGAAGCTGTATCAGTATTCTCATGCCAAGAATTTTAGATATATGGTTTAGTACATTTTTCAAAAGAATATTTGTGGTAAAAAGAAGAAGATTCAGGGCAAGTTTATGATAAGACATTTCGGTAACACTTTGCAATTTGTTAGCATAAGTTAACTACATTAGGCCTATTCATTTCAACATTTACTAATGTTGAAAAGTATCTGTTAATCTGTATCTGTTAATAATCTGATACTTAAAAGTATCTGTATCTGTTAATACTGTTTAATGAGCATAAACTAACAATGAACAGTCTGCAAAGTGTCACAAGATGGCATTAAATTACCTCATGTCTCAAATAACATTACAATAATAATGAATGTAAACAACTTACAGAGCTCTTACAGTACTTGAACCACCTGACTGCTACAGATTAATTTAGGCGTTGATAAGTGTTGATAGATAGAAATGCATAAATCCGACAAATATGTGCATAAAGCATTTAAAAAGGCATTTACACAACACTGTTTTCAACTAAAAACTGAAAACTTTTTATGCATTTTGGCCATTAATTTACATGGCAACAGCATTTTGGGGACCAGAACACAATACTGTTATCATCTCTGTGTAAACTACAAAAACGTGAACTGGTGAAAACGTACTCGGTTACTAACGTAACCTCGGTTCTCTCTAGAAGAGGGAACGAGTACTGCGTTTTTATCAAAACGCTACGGGAAAAGTCTCTTTTCACGAAATACTGAAGCAAAAAATTATCCTTAATTTTCATACATGTAAAGCGCGTTGCAGCAGTAGTCAACTATGGCGAGACGGCTTGCTCGCTCATTGGCTGCTCTGCGGCAACTGCATAAGCCTATCGAGCGAGGCCTGAGGTGACGTCAGGCCAATGAGGGCGCTTCGCGCCCTCCTTGCCATTTCCCGCCGAGACGGGTGTGGCTAACCTCTATAAAAGGAGCTCGAAAAGGCTGATTCACTTGATTTTCATAGCCGAAGCAAACCAGAGTGAACCGTACGCACGGCAGAGAACGCAGTACTCGTTCCCTCTTCTAGAGAGAACCGAGGTTACGTTAGTAACCGAGTACGTTCTCTTACGAGAGTCCTCTCGTACTGCGTTTTTATCAAAACGCTACGGGAACCCCTTGTAAAACGCCGTGCGTGCTGGGATAAAAACACCGATCACTGGAAGCTAAGCCAGATGTACAGTGCATAATCACCAGATAGACTCACAAAGAATCCGGGATTAAGGGATGGGGGACCTTAATTCCCTAAACTGTAACGTCCGCAGACGTAAACATGACCTCACAGAGAGAGTCTAGAGACAAGAGGGTATTCCCTCCGTCCTTATATGGTCGCGCCAGCAGACGCGAATATGACATCACATAGACAGGGTGGGGAACCTGAACTGAATGTGGGAAATGTGGGTCTTACACAATTCTGCCCATAAGACAGTCGGTAGCGCGTTGCGCATGCGATTTCAGTGTTCTAGTTAAACAGCTGAATCGACTACACCGATAGTAGCTTAGCCTGCAAGGCGGGAACTTCTAGGTTGTAAAACCTGATAAATGTAGACGGCGAGGCCCAGCCTGCCGCCGTACATATATCCTGTAAGGAAATCCCGCTGGACCAAGCCCACGAGGAGGCAACGCCCCTCGTGGAGTGCGCTCTGACTCCCAACGGGCACTGAATGCCCTTGGCAGTATAAGCCAGCGCTATGGCGTCAACTATCCATCTGGATAAGCTCTGTTTCGAAACAGCCATTCCCTTGGAACGTCCACTGAACGAGACAAAAAGCTGCTCAGTCTGTCTGAAGACAGCGGAGCGGGACACGTAAGCTCTTAAAGCCCTAACAGGGCAAAGAAAACTTGAGTCCCCTTCCTCACTTGACCCCGGCAGGGCAGACAGGGAGATAACCTGAGCCCGAAACGGCGTGTTGAGGGACTTTGGCACATAGCCATGCTTAGGTTTGAGTATGACTTTAGAGTCATTAGGTCCAAACTCTAAGCACGCTGGGCTCACGGAGAGCGCGTGCAGGTCGCCTATGCGCTTCACCGAAGCGAGAGCCATCAAAAACACTGTTTTGAAAGACAAATGTTTGAGGCTAATAGATTGGATAGGCTCGAAAGGGGCACCTTTCATGGCCGTCAAGACTGTAGAAAGGTCCCACATAGGAACTGAAGGAGGTCTGGGTGGATTCAGCCTCCTAGCTCCCCTGAGGAAGCGGATGACTAAATCGTTCCTTCCTAGTGACTGACCCAGCTTTGTTCCGGAGAACGCTGTAATAGCCGCCACGTAAACTTTGAGCGTGGAAGGGGATCTGCCCTTATCCAACAGCTCCTGTAGGAAGGAGAGAACCTCCGTCACCTCACAATCGAGAGGTGATAGGCTCCGAGCTGTACACCAGCCGGAGAAAACCGACCACTTTGAGGCATAAAGCCGCCGAGTCGACGGCGCTCTGGCCTGAGTGATGGTATTTATCACTCCCTCTGCGAGGTCAACGGATATCCGTTGAGCACCCACGCATGAAGGGACCACAGCTCTGGGTGTGGGTGCCAAATCGAGCCCCCGGCCTGCGAGAGGAGATCTCTCCTCAATGGCACTGGCCATGGAGCGAAGTCTGCTAGCTGCATCAGGACTGGAAACCATGTTTGGTTCCTCCAGAACGGTGCTACAAGCAGCACTGGGCATTCTGTTTCCCTGACCCGCTCTAACACCTGTGGCAGGAGGGAGACGGGGGGGAAAGCGTATAACGGGCAGCGCGGCCACATCTGGGACAGCGCGCTGTCGTTCTTGGAAAAGAACACGGGGCAATGAGCGTTTTCGCGGGACGCGAATAGGTCCACCTCCGCTCTGCCGAATCTCTCCCACAACAGCCGGACTGTTTGTGGGTGTAGAGACCATTCGCCCAGGGGAATGTTGTTCCTGGACAGTCTGTCTGGGCCCACATTCTGGAGCCCAGGCACATGCACTGCTCTCAGCGAGCGCAAATTGTGCTGAGCCCATATTAGGAGGCGTTTCGCCAGCCTGTACAGGGATGTGGATTTCAGACCGCCCTGGCGATTTATATAGGACACCACGGCCGTGTTGTCCGAACGGACTACGACGTGTTGGTCCTTGATATGGGGACAAAAACGCGTCAGCGCATTGTGCACTGCCAGCATTTCCAGGCAGTTGATGTGTTGGAGCTTTTCTCGTTCCGACCACAGGCCGAAGAACGGTCTGCCCTCGAGCAGCGCTCCCCATCCCGAGGTGGATGCATCTGTCGACACCATCCTCACTCTCGAGGAAGTCCCCAGGCTTACACCTGATTGGTACCAGCCGTCCGCCAACCAAGGTATCAGGGCTGTCACACAGCTTTGATTGATCTTGAGGCGTAACCGGCCGGACACCCACGCTCCGCGCGTTACTCGCGCTTTCAACCAGAACTGCAGCGGGCGCATGCGGAGCAAGCCCAGCTGGAGAACTGATGATGCTGAGGCCATGAGACCCAGCATCCTTTGAAACTTCCTGAGCGGGGTGAAAACGCCGCGGCGAAAAGACTTCCGTCATAGACTGCGAGTCCAGAACGATACCCAGAAACGAAATCGTTTGACTGGGGTTCAGTGAACTCTTCGCCCAATTGACCGTGATACCAAGATTCTCGAGGTGATCGAGTAAAATGGTTCTGTGCTTCACGAGCTGAGATCGTGATTGAGCTAGGATCAACCAGTCGTCCAAATAGTTCAGCACTCGCATGCCTCTGAGTCTGAGAGGAGCGAGCGCTGCGTCCATGCATTTCGTAAATGTACGAGGTGCCAGGGACAAGCCGAAAGGCAGGACTGTATACTGGTATGTCTGACCCTCGAAGGCGAATCTCAAGTATCGCCTGTGATGTGACGCTATCTGTATTTGAAAATACGCGTCCTTCAGATCTATCGACATGAACCAGTCTTCTCGGCGAACATGCGCGAGAATTTTGCTGGTCGTGAGCATTTTGAAACTGCGTTTCACTAATACTCTGTTTAGCCGTCTTAGATCCAGAATGGGTCTGACACCGCCGTCCTTTTTGGGGACTAGAAAGTATCTGCTGTATAGCCCCCCTTCGCTTTGAGCTCGGGGAACACGCTCTATCGCCCCTTTGCTTATCAGTTTTGATATTTCGGCGCGAAGTAGGTGTGCTACTTCTGAAACCACCGTAGTCTGGACGCGCGCTGTGAAGCGGGGAGGGCGTCGACAAAACTGTAGCGAGAAGCCTCTCTCTATAATGCCTAGCACCCAGTCCGAAACCCCTGGAAGCGCTGCCCATGCTTCTGCATGGCTGGCTAAGGGCTGGATGCGAAGCGCGCTCTGCTCGCCGTGCGACAGAGGCGCTTCGGGGCGCGATAACGTAGGCATTATGCCTGTGGCATTCGAGGCGGGGGGCGCGCTTATTACAGCGGGCAGAGCGCTCGTCCTCGACCTTACTACAGCGCTTGACTGAGTGAGGGAGGGCTGAGCGGGTCCCGTGGGACTCATGTCTGCGAGTAAATGTGGGCGGGAAGCGGGCACATTCACTGCTTTGGGCGCACTGTCTGACTGAGCAGAGCGAGCGCGCACAGGTCTCGTTTTTACAGAGAGCCTGTGGCCTGTGAGACATAGTGTTTGTGCGGGCACTTTCACTATGTTGGAAGCGCAATCGACCTGAGTCGATTTTATGTGCGCGAGCCCTAAGTGTAGGGCTGTGCTTGTGTGTAGAGATGGGCACTGAGGAGTGGGCATAGACACTACACTTATAGCACCATCGGCCGTGGCCGGGACACCAGAAAATACACTCTTTTCGGGATATATCTGGGTAGCCGTAAAAACGGCTTTTGTGTGCAGGCAAGCGGGCGGCTGAGCAGGCTTGCATCTTGCAGAAAACGCTGGAACAGTCGCAAGTCTTGGGACTGAAACAGCGGCGCGCTTGGGTGAGAGACCGGCCGCAGCGGGACTCACACACCTGCGCTTTCCTAGGCGAGCTAGGACTTCTTCGGGGCTTCCGGCTTCACCACAATCCTCGATCGCGGCCCGCGCGGAGCGGGGCGTCGGCTGGTTGAGCGAGAGCGGGGCCCGGAGCTGCGCTGCTGTCGCTGCTGTGAGGATTCGGCCGAAGGCGGGGGCTGAGGCTGAGAGCTCCGCGGAGTCTGTTTTTGACGACCCGCTGCAGAACCAGAGCGCTTCGGGAGGAAGTGCTTGAAGGCTTGAGACGCTTTCTGGGCTTCAGTAAATCTCTCCACGAACTCGGAGAGAGAAGAACCGAAAAGGCCAGCGGAAGACAGCGGGGCGTCGAGAAACGCGTTGCGCTCGGAATCAGCCATCTCCGTGAGCGTCAGCCATAGATGCCTCTCAGCAACAGTGGCGGAAGCCATACACTTTCCCATGGCTTGTGCAGCAGACTTGGTAGCGCGGAGTGTTAGATCTGAAGCACTCCTCAAATCTGCGATGCAGATAGCCTCAGGTCCCATCTCGTCCAACTTACGGAGGAGATCACCCTGAAATATCTGCAGTGTAGCCATGGTGTGTAGCGCTGACGCGGCCTGCCCAGCGGCGGAGAAAATTCGCGCGAGCAGCGTCGACGTCATGCGGCAGGCTTTTGAAGGCAACACCGGTTTAGTCCGCCGTCCAGCAGAGGGCGGGCAAAGGTGGGTTGCTATCGCCTGTTCCACCGGCGGAAGTGAAAGGTAGCCTCGGTCTTTCGCATTATCCAGAGAGGAAAATGCTGGTGACACAGACGAGCGCGTTCGCGCAGAGAAGGGCGCGTTCCAGGCCTTCGCAACTTCTTCATGCAGCTCAGGAAGAAAAGGAGCGGGCTTTGAATCCGGAGAAGTGCGCTCACCAGGGAGGAAGCTACCATCCAGCCGGGTGCGAGAGGGGAGCTCCGGAGCAGACCACTCGAGGCCGAGGCTCGCCGCGGCCAGCGCGAGTACTCGCATGAGCTCTCTCTCAATGTTGGCTCTCGTAGTGGGCTTGCGGGCAGCAGGCGCGAGATCCTCGGAGCTCGCCCAGTCCTCGCTGCCTGAAGCTAGCAGAGAGCAGGAATCCTTTTCCCCCGACGCGGCCTCGGAACCGACTTCCTGTGATGAAGCGGCGGCAGACTGCGGGCGCTGAGCATCAGGAAGTGATTCGGGAGAAGCCGGTGAAGCAGGCGGGCAAACCGGCGAGCTTAGTCGGGCTGGAGCGGGTTCCGGGACCCGCTGCGAGCGGCGCTTCTTACGGCGCGGCAGCGCGGCGGGGAATGCAGGCTCTGAGAAGAATGCCAGGCGAGTCCGCAGAGTCACCATAGGCAAAAGCTCGCAGTGAGGGCAGCCGCCGTCAGCGAGCGCGAGCGCTGCATGGTCCTCACCCAAACAGGAGACGCAGATGACATGGCGGTCTCCCTCGGTGAGTGGGGCTCGGCACGAGCCGCATGAAGGCATCTTTAAAAAGACGCAGCTCTTTTAGGGGGTGAGTGTCGCAAGGCGAACACACACACACACACACAAGAACAGTAAAAAGGATAATGAAAGGATATGCGTCGGAAAGCGCAGCAGGTACGGCTGTAGAAGGCGGCGTAGGCCAGCGGCTTCAAGTGGCTCGTCCCGCTGAAGTGCTTGCCTCAGACGACGCTTGCTTCCTCGTGATCCAGCGATGCGTGTGCTTCGCTGAAGAGATGAAAATCAAGTGAATCAGCCTTTTCGAGCTCCTTTTATAGAGGTTAGCCACACCCGTCTCGGCGGGAAATGGCAAGGAGGGCGCGAAGCGCCCTCATTGGCCTGACGTCACCTCAGGCCTCGCTCGATAGGCTTATGCAGTTGCCGCAGAGCAGCCAATGAGCGAGCAAGCCGTCTCGCCATAGTTGACTACTGCTGCAACGCGCTTTACATGTATGAAAATTAAGGATAATTTTTTGCTTCAGTATTTCGTGAAAAGAGACTTTTCCCGTAGCGTTTTGATAAAAACGCAGTACGAGAGGACTCTCGTAAGAGAACGGTTTTACATGTTTAGTCTATAGGCGCCTAGTGTGTTTCCTTACAAAGTGACATCGTCAACTACTGGACTGGCATGCATAACACAGCTTTTTTAATCGTTTTCGTGGATCCGTGTGAACAGGGAAAAACTTTTCCGTTTTTAGTACATCGTTGTCATGAAAACAACGCAGTCCAGCGCAGATTAAATAAATAGCTATACACAGAAAAAGGTAAAAAATCATAACGCAACCAAGAAATTAATAATATCCTATAACCTCAGAGCTCCCACCTATATTCCAAACCTGTAACATTTTCTTCTGTGGAACAGAAAAGGAGCTGTCAGGCAGAATGTTCACACTGCTTTTTTTCATATAATGAATGAAAATGAACGTGGAAGGACGCTGCCAAGCTTCTTTGTGAGAAAGCGCTGCTGTGCTAACATACGTTTGCTTATAACACAGAGAGTGTGTAAAAGGGTGTGTGAGCTGCTTTCTGTCTTTCTCTCTCGTGTCATCGGCTAATGAGGGGGCACTGCTGCTTTACCACTGCTTTCTACCAATCACTTCTTCCTCTGCATCTCTCTTTCTCTCTCTCTATCAGTCGCTCCAGTTTGGGAAGAGGAAACAGGTCGTCATGGCAACACCACACTGCAGAGCCCTTGGGGATTGTGGGATAGATCGCAAAGCTGCGTTGCCGTTGCTGGCCGCAGTGTAAGCCCTTCACTCACTCCCTCCTTCCATCTCACTCTTTCTGCTGACTACAGTACGATCAAGAGGCTGAAAAGGCATCCCCCCTTCTCCTCGTCTGATATCTTCACCCTAGTCTCGCGTAGTCTGACATTTGGCTATCAGCATAAAGTCTGGTCCACTTTCAGATTATTCTGACAATTATTCTGTGTGAGCAAGTGCTTCATACTTCGCTAAACTACTGACAACAGACCAGTCCAACATTTTGTCTTAATTTTACTGCTAATTTGACCTAATGTGACTGCACCATTACAATGGAAGTCAATCCGTAAAAGTAAAAATACTCACTATTTCAATAGCTACAGGAAGTAAACAATATGCATGTTAACTGAACCAGAAAATATTCTGTGTAAAAAAATTAATAATAATAATTTACAGTTTTGCTTATGGATAAAATGTAAAATTTGCTACTAATTGCTTATCCTATACTCTAAATGTCTTAATTTGTATAGGAACCATATAACCATATACATAGAGCCTGCATTAGCATGAAGGCAATCACATAAACAAACGGAGTGAATGGAGTGAAAGAGTAGTGATTAAACACCAACATGGTGATTCAGGGAGGTGGGCAGCTCGAGGAACACTGACAACACAGATTAAAACAAATGGCTTCTGTGAGCCTTGCATAACATAAATGTGTGTGGGTATGTATCTGTCTAAGTAGAGTATGAAGCATTGTGTGTATGTGTAATAAATTCAGTCTTGTGTGTCCTGTAACATGGCTGCCACTGGTATTACGCATAGACATACTAATAAATGTAAGGCTACAAATCACTGGCCCAAATTTGGATGAATGGATGGATATAGACAGGAGGACTTTCTGTCTGTTTCTCACACACACAACGCTATTGTATAGCTACAGAAGATGAAATGCTAATGCTAATGCTAAAGCACAACATCAAAATGCTGAAAAACAAAGACCAATCTTTACTCTCGCTATGAGAAACAAACATTCATTCTCACATACACATGCTCACTGCTGTTCCATCAAATTTTCAGCAGTGTGTGAAATATTAAGAGGCTGTTGCTTTATGCATTCAGAGCAGAGGGCAGAAAACAAGGGCAACCTTGAACACCTGGAGAGACCCGACAACCCCCCACCGACTCGGCTGTCCTCATACACACACTCACATGAATACACTCAAATATGTGCACACAATCTGTTACACAAGCATCTACATACACGCTGACACATATATAACATATGCCTATTTATACATTCAAGGGAAACTGGGGCTAGTTGTCATATAAGCTGTTTCTAAGTAACTATAAGACTTTGAGTGAAAAGTTCAATTACTCATTTTCTCAAACAGTGGTTTTGTGTGTTGGTTTCAAACACCTCATTCAAAATCATCTTAAAAAATTATAATTTTGTCTTCCAAACTAAAATCCTAATATCTTTTTCTATAGGTGTGTAAAAAGGTGAACACAATAAAACCTATATAAACAGATTTGTAAAAAATATTTTGAAAATTCATGTAAAAAAAATATAATACTTTTCAAAGGTTAGGGTTCAGTAGGGTTTCTTTTAAAATAAATTAATACCTTTTTATTCATTATGGATGCATCAGTAACAGTAAATACATTTATAATGTTAAAAAAGATTTCTATTTCAAATAAATTCTCTTCTAATGAACTTTCTATTCATCAAAGAATCCTGTGATAAAATAAAATAAAACAAGTATCATGGTTTCCACAAAGATATCAAGCAGCAAAACTGTTTTCAACATTGATAATAATACATTTTGTTGTCATATTTTTATTTGGGCAAGTTGCCATTCACGTTTTAACAAATTTATTTGTTGATTACAATATATTTAGTATAAAACAATGGTTGTATGTTAACTTTTAAAGGTATTCCATAATAGGCCATTTTATGGCAGAATTCTTTGTGACTTTTCTCATATAGTGTGACAACATGTCCACACTCAGGCACATCAAAACACACACCTTTAAAAACACAAAAATCACCCACCTGTAAAAGTATGAGCAGCCTCTGACTGTGTTGTGGCTAAAGTACTCTTGGCTCTTTTCATTGCCGAAGTCCTCCAGTGGATCAGACCAAAGCAAATCACACATAGGCCCGAATGCTGGGGGCTCCTTGAACCGGTCCAACTAGGCCACAGAGACACAAATATAATACAGAATACAGTAATACACACACATTCACTGCTTTCTTGTGGCCATGCATGACATCTTTCTCCTCCCACACACAGCGCTGCTGTTAACGCATGGCTTGGCAGTACCTTCTTTATGTCGTCTAAGCTCTGTATTTCTGGGGACAGGCCACCGTGGACGCACAGGAACTGTTGGTTCATGAGAGCTGCCAAGGGCAGACAGTCAAACGCATCCATACAGGAATCGTAAACCTGCTCTGAATACTTGATTTTACCTGATACACAGAGAGGGAGAAAGAGAACAAGTGAGTATAAAGGTACTATCAAATACATAGAAAATGAATGTACACAGACAGCCATGAGCCAATATCTGTTACTCTGTTTTTCACTTTCCAAAGACATTTTTAGTGCTAGCATAACAAAATGAAGACCAAAGAATATGCATTAGATGTGTAATTGATGCTTTATCTGTGTGTGTTTTTTTTTTTTTTTTCATTCTTGTGCTGCCACAGAGCATGATGGGAAATGTAGTCTGATTGCACACATCTGTCACCTCATTAACTTGCTGAATGAGTAGAATTCTTTCTTAAGAGTAAAAAGTAAATGGTACCATCAGCATTCACAATTCAGCTGGTGTCATGTAGTTAACGATGTGACCGTTAAGGACCTATATAAACTTGGTATTTATGTAAATGATCTCAGTTATGATTGGTTATTCTCAGCAAAATGGCACTGTTGTTATCAGGGAGAAGTTGCTGAACTAAATGAGCATATGTAAATATGCTACATAAATTAATACGTAAGCGTGGGCGTCTGGGCGGTCATTCTAATACAGTAAAGGTTCTGACATCACAAGCATGCGTTAACATTAAAGTATGTTGACATAGTACATCAAGCTCTTTCATTTCAAAAGAACAAAAAAATCTTGTTTTCCCACGAAATGCCCCCTAAGGCTAAATGAAGGAAAGTCATTTTAAGAAAGATACCAGAGGTGACATCATGTTTTTTTGTTTGTTTTTTACAGTTCTTTTGCCAAAAACAACCTAATATTTGTTGCAAACAACAGCTATTTTGTTATGACAGCACTTATCATGTTTTTCTCTGGCCTCATTAGATTCCTACTGGGACCGAATTTTAATGGTCAGCCCCATGTGTCTCAGTGCGTCACAAACACTCACACACAAGATAAACAGTGTCTCGAGACAGAGAAGGTTTTTTTTTTCTCTCAGTGTGTCGACGCGTGTCCTATTCTCATTATGTCTCAATACGCCACCTCTCAAAAGCATATGTAACCATGCCGACACGTCAGTGGAGTAGACACAGAAAGAGTTTGCCGTCACCTCTCCCTCCCACCTCACCTGTCTCTGTGCTCCGCCGCTCTGCCTCATGGGAAGGCTCCGTTCTGAAGCATTACCTCATACTCCACATCCCACCCCCCTCCACCCCTCCCCCCTCCCAACTGCTCTGCGTTATAAACCTCATTCACCTTAAATGGAAAGATTTGTCCTTTTCAGGAACAATAGACATAGTAGGAAATTGAGGGTTATGCTCTGTTAATCTAATTTGATTATTTACTGTGAAATATAGGGATATGGAAATTCATATACCCCTTTTAAACATGTCATTTTTCTGAAACATGAATTACAAATCAAATATACAGATAAAGCTAAAACTTTACAATAAGGTCTCATTTGTTAACATTAGTTAATGCATTAACTAACATGAGCTAACAATCAGCAATATCTCTTATTTGTACAGGACATATTAACCTTTGTTATTGTTAACTAATGTTAACAAATTAAACTTCTTGTAAACTTACCTATAAAACATACAATACAATTATTTATTCTAAATAAGGAAATTATAAAATTATATTAAATATACTGGAAAACAGAAAAATAAATCGCTATGGAATCTACACCTTTCCAATCTTTTTAAACCATTATTCTGAGCTATGAATTACAAGTCAGATGTAAATTCAGATTTGAAATATAATATAAAAATAAATGATGTTAAATATATATGCTACCATTCAAAAGTTAAGTATTTAGTATTTAAGTATTTAGACCAGGGCTACATTTATTTGATCAGAAATACAGTAATACTGAAATATTAGTATAATATTAGTTTTCTATTTTAATATTTTTAAAAATGTAATTTATCCCTGTGATGGCAAAGCTGAATTTTCAGAAGCCATTTCGCCAGTCTTTAAGTGTCAAATTATGAAAATATGTTGAAAACATTTATAACCGCTTGCTTAATATTTTTTTTCCGAAACCGTGAACAATTTTTTTCAGGATTCTTTAATGAATGGAAAGTTCAAAACAACTCAAATATAAATCTTTTGTAACATTAGTAACATAATAATAACTTTACTGTCACTTTTGATCAATTCAATGCATCCTTGCTAAATAAAAGTATTAATTTACTACTGATACTTTTCACTAGTAATTCTTTCGCCATTACAAATGACATAACCAGCACATTAAAACAGCATTGCAAGCGCAAAAGGGGAATACTCACATTCTTGTTTGAAGGTGAAATATTCTGTCAAATGTCTACATTCATGATTTCCTCTCAGTAAAAATAGCGTCTTTGGGTAGAGGATTTTCAGTGACCAGAGGTACAGAACACACTACAGAGAAGGAGAGAGAAAAAGAGCTGAAACATATGGCCACATCCATGAGATACCTACAGACATCATGCTAATTCAGGCCAGCGCAATGTCTGTGTAGTGTTAATGATACACTTCCAATTACATTACATATGTTATCACATCTACTGTCAGCCCTCATCACATTCACTGGCTGCCCGCGGACCAAACCATACATGGGTTTCCAGGCTGACTAACTCATGCTGATCTCATGTATTTATGCTTTAACAAATAGAAGAAGATTTCTCCACCAAAAACATTGGGAGCTGAGTGATTGAATTGAGCAGTCTGTGTTGAAATGTGTTCGCAGAGCTAATCATGGCCTACAGTCAAAGATGGCAGAAACTGGACATGTCAAAGAACGTGAATGTCAGAGCACAGCGCTCACGGATGACTGATTCCTCTTCTCTATTTGAAGCTGGAGGAAGATTCCCTGACGTGTGTGAAAGAATTGTTTTCAAAGGAACACTACAAGATAACTGGGATAACTATCAGCCAATAACCATGTCTGCTTGGTCAAAAGAAACTGTAGGTTATGCTTTCATGTGAGTTTCAAAACCTACCGACTGCCTTGAAAATGGAAAATGGACATTTTTAGGGGGGATTTTTAAAGTTGTCATATTATTTTTTTCTTATTATTAATACTTTTTTTCAATAAAAAACACTTTTTGTCACATGGTGCAAGCAGTTACAGTGGTGTCTTGCAATTTGGCATGCTATAATCCATCGAAAACAAAAGCTTTTTAATGCTTTTATAATTATAATGCTTAAATTAATTAATTCATTGATTAAATTAGTTATAATGTTTATTAATTGAAAGACTACATGGAATATTTCTTATTTTTTAGACATGTGTCATCATACATGCATACATACATATTACAACATTTAACCTCTGCCAGTTTTCGTAGAATTAGTTTATTAAATATTTTGACTATTTTAATAATGCTTTCAGCTAGTGCAGTTATTCTTTTTAACACAGTTTCACTATGTTTAATAAAATGCTGCCGATTTTTCTTAAAAATCAGTACTGAAATGCAAATTCAATCTAGACATGGTAATGACACAAATTAACCTTTTCATTCAAATTAATCCAAATTCTTTCAGTTCTTTCAATTAACGTGATTACCATGAAACCATGAATAGATGTAGGGCTGGACGATATAGCAAAAATATGATCACAATATTTTCTTTCCATATTGATTGATATCGATATTTATCACAATATATAATTTGATAATGCTGCCAGCTTGAAGAGTATCCAGACAATGACTGAAGCCTGGAGAAACCAGAAGGTTCATTAACTACATTTTTATATTTTATTAGCAAAAATAGAATAACATAACGTAAACTTTTAGCTGTGCAAATTTAAGCTTTTTCTGCCTTAAAACAATAGAAGTTAGGTTGCAAATACAAATTAAATTATTTACTTTATATTGTAAATAAACTTTACAAATAAAGTTGGATAAAATAAAGTTAAAAAAAATATTAACTATGAACTGATTTTACATCTATGAAATTATTTAGAGGTAGTAATTTAAGTAAAAAGTGCAAAATATAAACATTGTAAACCAGTCATTATGATACACAGATTAACATGGGACCACATTCTTGTACACTCTGTGTTGTGGTTGGGACTTGGGATGATGATGGAAAAGGTTTTTTGGGTTTCCTGCCTTGGTTGGAACCAACCAACGACATGTTTTGCACACCGTCTAGGCCGTGAACGCGTTTTTCCATTTCACTTTTCTATTGTTTTTTCTATGTAAACCTGCACTAGACAGATGTGTTTGACCGTTGCACTAAAAAGGCACCGCTCAAGTTAAAAGATGTTCAACTTTTTGTTCCACTGACCTTAGTCTATCACTTAGCCCTTAGTCTTAGTCTATCACTTAGCCCTTAGTCTTGGTCTATCACTTAGCCCTTAGTCTTAGTCTATCATTTAGCCCTTACTCTTGGTCTATCACTTAGCCCTTAGTCTTAGTCTATCACTTAGCACTTAGTCTTAGTCTATCACTTAGCCCTTAGTCTTAGTCTATCACTTAGCCCTTAGTCTTAGTCTATCACTTAGCCCTTAGTCTTGGTCTATCACTTAGCCCTTAGTCTTAGTCTATCATTTAGCCCTTAGTCTATCACTTAGCCCTTAGTCTTAGTCTATCACTTAGCCCTTAGTCTTGGTCTATCACTTAGCCCTTAGTCTTGGTCTATCACTTAGCCCTTAGTCTTGGCCTATCACTTAGCCCTTAGTCTTAGTCTATCACTTAGCCCTTAGTCTTGGCCTATCACTTAGCCCTTAGTCTTGGTCTATCACTTAGCCCTTAGTCTTAGTCTATCATTTAGCCCTTAGTCTATCACTTAGCCCTTAGTCTTAGTCTATCACTTAGCCCTTAGTCTTGGTCTATCACTTAGCCCTTAGTCTTGGTCTATCACTTAGCCCTTAGTCTTGGCCTATCACTTAGCCCTTAGTCTTAGTCTATCACTTAGCTCTTAGTCTTAGTCTATCACTTAGCCCTTAGTCTTGGTCTATCACTTAGCCCTTAGTCTTAGTCTATCACTTAACCCTTAGTCTTAGGCCCAATCCCAATTCTATTTTATACCCCTTCGCCTACCCTTAACCCTTCGCCTACCCCTAACCCTTGCCCCTTGAAACAGAGTGTCAAGGCGTAGGGGTGAAAATATTCCCCTAAGAAATGGGACACCACTACTACACCGTTACATGTCATTATACATCGTCGCTAGCACCTAAAGTTACGTCACAGGAGATGCACCAATGTTTATCACAAACTTCCAAGATGCCGTCGTCAGCTGTAGTCTTGCGTGAGTTACAGCTATTTTTTGTATTTTTTTCTGAAGTTTGCAGAAAACAACGGAGATGACGATATCTTCGACGCCTAAAGCTGCGTTCACACCAAACGCGAATAGAGCGTCTGGCGCGTGTGATTTCAATGTTAAGACGCGTTTACGCGCGTCTGGAGGTCTTGCGGCGCGAATGAAAGGCGTTTAGTGTGGCGCAGTGGACGCGAATTCGCCTCATTCGCGCGTCCACTTCGCTTCAAACTTTAGCTTTTTACACGCGTCATATTGTTAACGAACTTTAACGATTTTTTTGCAACCGTTTCTTTAAAGAACATGACCGTAAATATGAGCACAAGATTGAATGTGACAAAGAAAATGATTATTGGCAGTGATGTTGCCTCTGTAGCCGGTGTATGCAGGTACATTTCTCATACCCCTTCGTTTGAAGTGTGGTCCCGAAAAATCTTCGTTTCAAGGGCTATCTGGCCCTTCCCCTTACCCCTACCCCTCCAACCAAAAGAGAATTGAGACAGCCCTACCCCTTCACGTGCACACGCAAAACAGAGGGGAAGGGGAAAGTGAAGGGGTAAGGGGTAGAATTGGGATTGGCCCTTAGTCTATCATTTAGCCCTTAGTCTTAGTCTATAACTTAGCCCTTAGTCTTGGTCTATCACTTAGCCCTTAGTCTTAGTCTATCACTTAGCCCTTAGTCTTAGTCTATCATTTAGCCCTTAGTCTAATTCTATAACTTAGCCCTTAGTCTATCATTTAGCACTTAGTCTTAGTCTATCACTTAGCCCTTAGCTTTGTCGCTTTTAACTCTTTCCCACCAGTTGACAGAAATTTCTGTCATTTGTGAGAAAACGCTTCCCTGCCATTGACGGAATTTTCCGGCTTTCCCTATTTTCACTGTTATACGGTAGGGGGCGCTGTTACTCATCTTCTGAAAGAGTACTGAATCTCCTGGGCTGCGTTCAGCCCCGAACAAAACGTTGCACAACGTTTTTTAAACAGAAACGGTGATGCGTTGAACACACTGTTCTGATGACGCAAGAGTTGCAACTATGGCAGCTGAGAAGGCCATTCTTTGTGTTCTTTGTGAAGAATTTTCGGAGCCTGATGAAGTCGGTATAAATATGTGTTTAATACTACAAAATATGCCCGATGTTACAGTTACTGCACTTGCCGTCCAGAACAACAGAGAACATCCCAATGGAGTGAAGGGATTGCTGAAACTGAAATGGAAGCACACATCTTACCTAATTCAGACTAAAACACATCTATTTAGCCTCACATACTGACTTTATTTGTAGTTCGTATACTGTTTTAATACCCTGTATTTTCTTTCTCATTTTTAGGAAAAGCACTTAATTACCATTGTTTATTTCTATACCAAATGTCATACACTTGCAATGAAGCTAAAAATATAAACAACTACATCATTATGTTGATATCCTATATTTTTACAATAAAACTTACACAAACATGTCTTCTAATATCCTCAGTTGTTGTGTATACCGAGCTGCATAGAACACATTTGTAAATTACTTTCCTTGAACCCATTGTGCGAGTTCACTTTAATACCGTGTGCTTTATATACATGTTGCTGCTGATTGGACTGCAGTTCTGACACACCCACCAAACAAGAGAAAACGTATCTCAAACCCCGTTGCACACCGGTGCACGCCGTTTCCAGGAAACATGACGTTCAACCCGGAAACCGTAGCAAAACGTTGCGCACCGTTTTGAACTTGAACGTGCCCCTGATCAAAACACACGTGAAGAAGACGCAGAAACAAGCGATATTATATGCAAACATATGCATACGTAAATTTAATGTATTTAATTTAATATTCAACAATATTATTGATCTGCCTGCATTGACACCATTATATGAGAACAAAACTGAGCTGGACGATCACGGTTTTCTCCAGAGCGGCTACATACATAAATTAACTAAATTAATAACTTTTTTTTTGTTTACAACAAAAATGAATCATCACTGAACTTACTTAAGCTGGACTGTGACGCTATTTTCTTCTGGAAACAAACTTTGTTGCATTATTTTCCTGTTATCTCTGTAAAGCTATGAATAAATGTGACTTGACTTGTAAAATCACACGATCATCAACATTAAACAGCATATAAATCAAAACTGCTGAAATGTCAATCCAGGACGAGTTATAGGACTGTGCAAGCATTAGGGGTGTTGATGGACTCGATCTACTCCATCTACGTTCTGAATCCCATCTAGATGTAGTCTTTGACAAAATTGCTATTTTCACAGCTTTTTGATCAAAATATTCTGGGGGCCATGACATTTTTGGAGAAAATGTTAAAAACTGCTGGCGGTGGCTGGCAACTTTTCTAAAAGAGCAAAAGAGAAACCCAAACCACCTCCATGTAATTGATGTTGCGTTATCCTTTTTTCAACAATTTCCTCAGCTTTGGTTAGCTTTGGAGGTTAACACAATTTCACTTTCGTTTCCCTCACCGGCTCCCTGCAGACTGACTGGCTGTTGTAGCGTCTATTTCTGCTGTGGAGCAAGTATTGGTGGGGTAATTCATACTCATATTGAGTGAAAATGTCGACATAAATTGTATCGCGATCTCTATATGACATCGTTTATCACCCAGCCCTAAATAGATGGATGCATACTCTTCTCACCTCGATACTGAAGTAACCCCGGTCCACATAGTCGCCCAGGAACAAGTATCGTGTCGTGGCTGGAGAGCCGCCCACCTCAAACAGCTTCATCAGGTCGAAAAACTGCCCATGAATGTCACCGCACACTGCATAAAGGAAAAGAAGGTGGCGGAGAAAGAGAGCGAGAGAGAGAGAGAGAGGAGAAAATATTGACTAGCTGAGCTGGATGCAAACAGACACAACTGTTTGTTTGCTTAATATACAGAATATACAAATGTTAATCCATGGGGGATTCATACAGCCATAGCTACTAAAATCATTCTGTAACCGCGTAATCCCTTAATGTCAACATGTAGATTGCTTGAGTCATAATGAACTGATCGAATTGACAGAAAGCACAATCACAGCTGTGCACATCTAGGGCCGTGAAACACCTAAGATACACCTATATCCAACATGCTGTAGCTGGCCTGAAGATCTTTGTTGCTCCTTTTGCAACATAATTCTCTCTCTCTCTGAGAGTGAGAGAGGGAGAGAGAGAGAGAGAGAGAGAGAGAGAGAGAGAGAGAGAGAGAGAGAGAGAGAGCAACGCAAACTCCTGTTTCCATGGAGACATGAATTTGATGAGAATAAAGAATGAAATAAATGAGGAGTTTGCGTTGGCATGGAGATGCTGCCTAAGAGTTTGCCCCAGAGGCCTCTCAGCCTGTAGTGTGTGTGGGTGTGGCCACGGACACACACGTTTAAAACCCTCTTAGCTTCTTCGTCACATATCCCTATACCTAGATACAAAGCCCACATCGCTGTCATGCGAAGATAGAGGTTCGTGGAATTATAGGCAAGTGTGTCTGTTCTGACTCTTGTGAGAATTTCAGTCAAACTCCGGCGCTTGAGGAATCTGGGTTTACAGCAAAAGTCCAGATTGTGTGATATGACCTAGTGTAAGTGCGTCACCATGCTTGAGACCTGTGAGAAACTGTGGAGCATGTCACTTCCTGTTTCTCCCACTTAATATACATCATGAAATCGCTTGACAAGCAGTTTTCTTTCCTTGTTAATGTACAATTTTGTTCAAAAGCTTGGGGTCTCTTATGCTCATCAGACTGCATTTATTTGATCAAAAATACAGTACATATGGTAATATTGTAAGATTTTAAAATATTATACTGTTTTAATATAGCCTATATAATTCATTTCTGTGATGCAAAGTTGAAGCATCATTACTCTATTCTTTAGTGTCACATGACATTTACATTTAAAAGTCATGTCACATGATCCTTAAGAAATCATTCTAATATGCTGATTTGCTGCTCAAGAAACATTTCTTATGATTACCAATGCTGAAAAAAACAAATATTTTTGATATATTTTTTGCAAGATTCTTTGATGAATAGAAAGTTCAAAAGATCAGCATTTATTTGAAATAAAAAATCTTTTGTAACATTTCTTTACTGTCAATTTTAATCAATTTAAAGCATCACAGCTGAATAAATGTAATAATTTCATAAAGACTGACACCAAACTTTTGAACAATAGAGCATGTCTTATTGGAACAGGAAGGCAATACATACAACAGGGATGTGCAAAACTACATATTTTCAAATTCGACCACTCATTGGGTTGCCTGAACGACTAGTTGACCAATCAGTCTTCAGGGATCCCTGTATAACAGGCAGCTTCTTATGGGCTGTTTAGACACGTTCATATTCAATATTTTTGACTTGCTTTCCTAGAAGAGAGATACTGTCAGCATGAAACAGTCGTTTTTTTCTGTGATTTTTAAGTGAAATTACTTCTCGAATGAGAATTGGTTGGATTGTTGTCGTCTGCTAATCTGCAATCTCATGGTGTGAGTGAAATGTAGTTGGAAGCAACAGAAAAGTCAATGATTTTGTTTAAAATGGCACAACACTTGAATTTTTGAAAACACTTGAAAACAGAAGAATTATCAAATTTGATTTTGAGGTGACTTTAAAGGGATAGTTCACCCAAAAAGAAAAATTATATCATCACTTACTCATCCTCAAGTTGTTCCAAACATCCAAACAATTATTTTTTCCCTATAGAAGTCAAGCTACCATCAGCTATTTGATTACCAACATTCTTTAAAATATCTTCTTTTGTGTTCAACATTCATAGAGGTTTGGAACAACTGACAAAATTTTCATTTTTGGGTGAACTATCCCTTTAAATGATCATCATTTAGGAGTACACTAGCTCACAGATAAACTTGTGGGTATTTTAATCGACTCTACAGGCCTTCATCTACTCTCACTAATGTTTCCTTTCTGAACACACAAGCATTCATGTTTCAAGCTTAACAAAAATAGACTATCATGTTGTCCTCCTTTTCTTAAAATGCTAAATCATAAGCATTCTGTCAGGCTCTACCCAAACAGCTCCTTTACTTCCAGATCAATGCCCAAATCGATAGATCCATTCTCAAGCCAAACCACTTATTTAGCCTTAAATGTCTCGGGGGAAGCCGCTTAAATTAAGATCCCTTATGTCAAATGAATTAGCGGACTTATCTGTCCTAAATCACACAGCAGCCGCAAGCAGTCCACCGAGTCTGACATACATCCAAAATGGGCCATTAACATGAACCATTAACACACACTATAGAGCAAAAAGCCCTAGAAGTAATCAAGCACCGCAGCGTAGTGAGGAAAAAACGAAAGCCTCTAGAGGAAATGATGTGGAGAATGGCTAAAGGGACCGTTTTCTCGAAGGCCGGGGTCACAGGGGCTGCAGTTAGCGCTGTTTCTTTCACTTTGTTTCCTCCCGGAGCAGGACTGAATGACAGGGAGGTGACAAGTTGAACTCTCTCGCTTATCTGCGCTCGCTCGCTCCTCCACCGACTAGTAAAGCGATTCTTCCGCCCCCTTGTATTCAGCCTTCTCACGCTGTGCTTATTTCCCTTCTCTCACCCTGCCTCCTCTACTGCACCCAAGCCATCGATAAACACGCAGATGCATTGTGGGAGACCATCTGATTTCACCTCATATGAGGCTCAAGATCTGGAAAAGATGTTATAAATCGAGTCATTAAAAACACATTCATTTCATCCACACTGCTTTTGTTATGCGTGTGTTAGACGGGTCTCACAGGAGTTTAGGGTTCACCATGTATCCCCAGGTGGGCTCTCTCTCCCCCTGGGCGCCTGGTTTACTCCTGGCGACTTCAAACCTGCTCATCTGCCGCTGTCTGAAATTCCTGTTGTTAAAGTCTTTGTAGATATGGATACTAGGTTTATATAATCCAAAACGGTGGGGGTGGGGGTGGTGGGGGGAATGCAGATATGCCCAGTCACGTTGCAGCATCAGAGCTGCATAATGCATAGGCAAATCAGATGCGCCCTGGCTGTGTTAGTAAGTGGCGTTTACTGTATATAAATGAGCGGATCCTGCATATTGATACATTACATTATGCATGAAGAGGTATATGAATTGTGCATGGAAATGATCCCGGGTCCCGGTGTTAAGTGCTTCTGTTTAAACGAATCGGCTGGTTCGCGGAGCTGATTTTAACTGTGCTTCGGGAGAAAGAGGTATTAAACGTGGAATTAACATGCCTGTTCACATTCCCGTGTGGGTCACATGCCACCCGAGCACACGAGGAGAATGTTGATGGAATCCCATGTGTGTCACAGTGATCTTTCTCTCTGTGCTCCTCCTTTACTCCTGATATCGGATCCATCCAACAGATCACACCTCTCACTCCTGTTATCTGTTCATCTCCTCTTTTCTCCTCTCATGCTTTCATTCATGTTCTTATCTTCTTTCATCTGCTCCTCTTCTCTCCTCTCTCATATCATCTTATTGATTCATCTCCCCTGTTCTCCTCTTTTGTCCTCTATTCACCTCCTCTCCTCTGTTCTTCTTCTTCCTCTTTTCTCCTCTCATCTGTTCATCTCCTTTCCTCCCTTAATTTGTTCGACTGCTCTCGTCTTTCTTCTCTCCTTGCTCACCATCTGTTCATTTCCCTTCTTCTTTTCTCTCCATCTCTCCTCTCATTCAGAATCTCTTTTCTCTCCTCTTCTCCTCCTCTACTGTAAACTGCTTATCTCACTTCCCTTCCATCTCCCATCTCAAATCATCATCTCATGTGTTCATCTCCTCCTTTCTTTTTATTTTGTAACCCCTCCTCACCTGGAGATTAGGGGTGCACCGATCCGATATTAGGATCGGATATCGGCCGCGATACTGATAAAATAGCTGGATCGGGGATCGGAAAAAATAACAGATCCACGGGCCGATCCAGGTTTTTTTTTTTTTTTTGTCGTCGCAGCAGAACCTACGTCATTCAGCTTCACGTGTGTCGCATGCTAGAAGCAACATGGAGCGAGCCAGAGGCCGTTTCTCAATACCAAGTACGCAAACTTCGGACTTGCGTCCGTCCTTGGTAGTTCGGACTTGCCAAGTTCGACTTTGGAGAACGAACTCCCGAGGACGAGAGGATGCGAGTCCGGTTATTCTGCAAATGGAACAGCAGCGCTCTTGATCGCGTCACTCAGCTCGCTCTGGCTACTCCGGTCATCTCTTTATGTATATTTTAGCCAACAATAAAACGAAGTATGTTATAAAACACCACTCTGCCTCTTTTCATTTAAAAAAAAAAAATTAAACATATTAATGGCCACATAAATGTGGTTCAGGCAAACGCGTACATTGATTATCTTTACTGCATATATTTATAACAACACGAAATATAAAACACAACCCTGCTTCTTTTTGTTTTCATTTTTAAAAATATGAAACATAATGATAATTAAAACTGACATTTAAATTTGCCATTGCTAATTAGGTGAGCATTCACAGGTCATGTTTGTGATGGTGGTGTGACACTGCACTACATTACAATGTTTGGTTATTATTATTTGTATGTGTGATCAAGTTGTTGTTCGACCAACTTTTTATTTTTTTATTCTCAGGTACAGCTGCTATGTTGCATTTTAAATTCCTGTTTGCAGGACTTTGCACTTTATATTTTTACATGTTTACAATTTTTGGAAACTGTCAGATTACTATTGTATGTTTGACCAATACACTGTTTTTTTGTTTCCACTGCTACATTTTTTTTTTTTTTACATTTATTTAAAGAAGTTTGATTATATTCTATTTTCGATTTGAATGCACAATTGTTTTTTAAATAAATAAGAATTCAACACATTACATACATCTGTTATTTTGTCTTAGTTATGTTTAGTTAGTAAAGTCTGGTGCCTTTAGTCTCTTCAAGGAAGGTATAAGGTGGAAGGTATACAGTTTATTATTAATTCAACTATAGTATCGGATCGGTATCGGGTATCGACAGATACACAAAGCCCAGGCATCGGTATCGGTATCGGGACTGAAAAAGTCGGATCGGTGCACCCCTACTGGAGATGAACAGGGTCACATCTATTCACCCCCCTTTCTTTCACCTCTTCTCCACGTACCTCTGTTCATCTCCTTTCCTTAGTTCCTCTCTCTCTCCTCTCAGTTCATCTCTTCTTTTCTCCTCTCCATCTGCTCCTTGTGTCTCATATGTTCATCTCCTTTCCTCCTTTCATTTGTTCGACTCCTCTCATCTTTCTCCTTTCATCCACTCCTACTCATATCCTCTCATCTGACCATTTCCTCCACTCTTTTTTCTCCTTCAGTCATTTCTTCATCTCCCTTCCTCTCTCTTTTCCCCGCTTATCTTATCTGCTTCTCTCCTTTCCTCTGTTCATCTTATTCTCCCATCTTCTCCTATTCACTCTCATCTTCACCTCTTATACTCTCATATGTCTATTTCCTCTCCTCCTTTCTCATTTGTACCTCTTCTTTCATCTCCTTGTCCTCCCATATGTTAATTCCCTTCTGCACTCCTTATCGCCTCTCATCTGCTCTTCTCCTCCTTCCCTCGCTCCTCTCCATTCATCTGCTTATCTCCTCTCCCTTCTATCTCTCCCTCTCATCTGCTCCTTTTTCTCCAATCTGTTCATCTCCTCACACCATCTCCTTTCAGTTCCTTTCCTCCCCACCTCTCCTCTCGTCTGTTCGTCTCTTCTCTCATCTACCCTCTCACCTGCTCCTCTTATTCTCCCATATGTTCTCTTTCCTCCTCTCTGCATAACTCCTCTCCTCTCTCTTCTATTCATATCCTCTCTTCTCCTCCTCATCCTCTGCTCTCCATTATGTAAGCTGGACTTAATGAGCGAGCAGCACGCAGCACAAATCATTCTCAACATAAGCGAATGGGCCTGAACCAGCGCTCTGCGTATGTGTGTGTGCATCTGTGTGATTGTGTAAGCAGTCTTGATTAACAATAGCATGAGGTGATGGCCATACAGCTGGGTGAAGGTAGTGACAAACGGCAGCAGATATGTCTTTGTTTGCCATTATGTTGCATCACAAAGGAAGCGGATCTACTGACAATGACGGTTCCTCTCGTACACTGTGCCTCCTGCATATTTCATATCCCTTTGATATTAATAATAGACAATCGGCAGGCATAAACTTCACTTGGCCTAATTTTGGCTGATCTGGGCAAATATTCTGAGCTCAGGGACAGACATCAATCAAGCACGCACACAGACACACACACACACACACACACACACACACACACACACACACACACACACACACACACACACACACACACACACACACACAGTGAACTCTAAATGGTGATAATTGTAAGTATCTCTCTTTATGTGTGGCAGTGACTGTGCAGTGCTGAGTGAGTGTGTGTGTGTGTGTGTGTGTGTGGGTGGGGGTGGGGGGGGAGATGCTTATTCTCACATCACCCACTGCAGGCACACAGGGTGCAAGCAGAACTGGATGATGGGAAGAGATTTAGAGAAATAGAGAGAATATTGAGCTGTTAGATGCAGATGACTCAGAGGTGTAGGTGTGTTCTGCAGCAGAGAACCACTCTCTCTCTCTCTCTTTATCTCTCTCTCTCGCTCTGTAGGTCGCTCTGATCAACTGATGGATTTTAACAGCTGCACTGTACCAGACAAATCTAAGTGCACCGTGGAATTGAACTCTTCCTGTGAGACTGCGACTGAACCGGAGTGAACTCAAATGCTTTGCGCCTTTAAACACAGCAGTGAGCGACTCCTGATGCACCGAACCTTGTGACCGTGTGACTTTTTCAGCTGCCAAAAACAGCCTTTGTTTCAGGAATTTTAACACAAGTTGTCTCAATTTTACAGCCCTCCCACACAGCAAAACAATCGTTTTTTAATCAGTATTTCTTTTGTCTTGTTTTCCAAAATCTTAAAAAGATACTTTTATTGTTTTAATTAAAATATATCAATTATAATAATAATAATACATATAAAAATAATGTCTTTATTACACATTTTGCAAACATTAGGAATAAATCGGACAAAATTAAGTGAGATTTATGCTTAAAACAAGAGAAAAAATATATGCCGACATTATAAGAAAATAATAAATTGAATTCCCCATATATTCCTTGAATCAAAACATTAGCAACTTTAAAATATTGCTTCTTTGTCTTTTTTCCTGTGTAAATTGCAACGTAGCAGATATTAAAAATTAAATAAACAAAAAAAGGCACTAAAACAGCATTAAAAATACTGCAATTTCACCAGTGTGAAGGAGATTTGGGTGAGCAGAATCACATTACAAAGAAAAATTAATCAAGCTATGTCCATTATCTCTGCCTATTTTTTATTTATTTATTTTTTGCTGCAGTTACACAAGGACCTATTTCTTTCAGGAGTAAGCGGCTCATACGCGGATGAGACAGCGGAAATCACGGCTGACACACTCCTGCAGATGGACGCGGGTATCAAGTACTCAACTCTATTGATTATCCACAGACACTGGTAAAAGCGTAATAGCGCTTCGCATTAAGAGACGCACTGCTCAGACGAGCCATTGAATAGATACAGACATGCTTTATGTGGTAAGTGCATTACCCTAGTTTTAATTTAAAACTATTTTCCCTCTATTCTCACCTCACAGTTGATGCGATGACAGGTAAGGAGGGAATTAAAATACCTGAGAAACGCACACATACGCACATTCACAAGCATAAAAGTGATCAAACTTTAAAGTGACAGCTCCCTTCACAGGTAAACTTCATACGGAAACACCTTAAGCGCTTGTTCGCTTTGCCGCCATTTGGGTTTTTTTTCTCCGCTCTTGTTCATTCTTTGAACTTCCAGTCGGGTGCTTTGGAGTTTATTTTTGTATTTGAGGTCAGGATTGTGCATTCTCTCTCAAACTCTTTAGTCCTGTTTGCTGACGGTATCAAAGCAGGTTGTCACTGATATACAGTTAACACATGCAGACGCTGTCAGATAACAAACTGCATTATGTACACACAGATGCTAATGCACAGACGCTCTTTATCGACTAATGTCTGACAATATATCCACCCTGCAGCAAAACACTGCACACATAGTCACTTAAAGACACGTCAAATGAAACCATAGCACTTTGTAGCAAACATTACCCTTTAAATTGTACGTGAGGTGAATCTGCCACAATAGACCAAAAGAAGCAGGAAGTACCTGTGACAGGTGCCTCTATGTCCAGCATGGTCTTCTCTTGGCGTAAGATGGAGGCCCCTTCGTTTATGATTCGGAGGGCAACGTTCTCTTCCACCCTGCCTTCTTTAGTGAGGTGGGCTTTCAGGAGATCCACCCTTGGTTTCCCCTCACAGTCAAACACCTCCTTCGTGGTGAGGCGGTGACTCAAGGGGAAGGGAACGGCTGAGGGGAGCACAAACAGAAAGAATACATCAGAACTTGAATGTTACAGTCACCTTTAATGAATCAGTTATGTTGCACAAAAGCATAACTTTTCAGTGGGGATATATTTTGTAACTAACTAACTACATTCTGAGACCATATCATCCGTTTATGGAATACAGGTTTAAGGATTTGTTTGTTAAATCAAAATGGCTGCCCAAAAACATCAGTGGTGTGCAAAACTAAGCTACTCTTAAAGTCCCCCTGTAGTCAATAATTGTATCCCTTAAAACTCATCTTTGATCACCAAAATGACATATTTAAAAGGTTTTTCCTTGAGAAAAAAATCTTCATGCCTTAAAATAGCTTGAAAGTAACTCTACACCCTTGCCTCTTTTAGTAGGCTATACACGGTTCTATTAATATGCAAATTAGCCCCGCCTCCACTCACTCGCACCAGCTCAGAGATCCACTTGTTGACGATCACAAGTTGACGTGATTGGTTACAAGGTAGTTTGTGACGTCAGAATACTCAGCAATTGTGAAAATACTCAGAAAAAAATACTCAGCAATTGTGTTGACTTTTGAATTTGTACATATTAAAAACACCACATAGACATATAAATAACATTAAAAACTTGATTTTCACCACAGGTGGACTTTAAAAAGTTTGGGGTTGGTATTTTTTTTAAAGAAGTTTATTATGCTTACCAAGGCATGTATAATATATAGAGTATAAAATATATAAATAAATTAAAAAACAGCACTATTGTGAAACATAAAAAAATTATAATACATTTTTCAAATGTAATTTATTCCTGTGATGACATTTTCAGCAGCCTTTCAGCAGTGTTAAAATATTATCATTGAGATGCAAATATAGTTTTTTAATTCATATTTTTAATTCATTTTTATTTTTATATGTTTCATATTTCTTTTCATTTTAGTTAAAGTTTTAGTAATTTTGTTTTATATGTCTATATAGTTTTTTTTAAAGATTTAGTTATTTTAGTACACCAAGTTGAACTAAATCAAAATGAGAATTTTTTTTTGAAACTAGCCTGGGAAAATATTTTATTTTAAAATAATATATAATTTCAAATTATATTAAATTTTGTTATTTCAAGTAACGAAAATGTGTATGGTTTTAGTTTTGGGTGACCAACTAGAACCAGCTGCCAAATCTGCATGGGGAAATATTTTACCCTCACGCAAAATTCCCAATTGCGTGGATTTTGGTGGTTACTGGATTTTGCAGAACAATGCAACCGAAACTTGCAGAACAATGATGAATGTGAACACACCTTAATGTTTCATATGTTATCTATAATGCAAGATATCTGTACAAGACATCCAGGAACTCCATTAATACATTTCTGCTAGTGAGCCTTTAGCATGTGAAGCATAAACACATTTTGGGGTAGTTATCACTCATGGAAAGCACCAGCGGCAATGTTCACACAGATATTCTGCGCCTATCCACTCCATTGACAACAAATATATGGATATTCATTTTAAATGCACTGACGTACAACTCAACTCAACTCAAATGTACAAAGTTTCTCAATGCAACTCAAAAGGATTGAAATTGTTTAAATTATTTTCAAACATTTGTAATAGTAATGTTTCGGTTTACATTTCAGTTTTAACTTGGAAATGAACAAACACTTGATCTCCAGGGGCCGTATTCACAAAGCATTTTATCTTACCACTAGGAGTAGCCTACTCCTAAATCGCACTAAAAGATTTTAGCTAGGAGTTTTCTCTTAAAAGTTATTCACAACACCTTTCAGACCTACTCTTAGTAAAGAAAAATGACAACTCCTAAACTAAGAGTGAGTCTTCGTTGCTATGGATGACGTCATTACTCATGCACGAGCTTGACTGAAGTGACCACCTTGATTGGCTGATGATTGTAACGCGGGAATGATTCCAAACACCTCCCCTACGATGATGAGTGACAGGTGATAGGTCTGAGAATGTGTGCGCTACACAAGTAGTGCGAAGGACGGAAGATGATGAATAACTGAATAAATAGCCTAAATGAATAAAGAGTAAGGCAAAACAAATAGCCTAGTAGCCTAATGAAACATATGGATTGATGCAATATCTTTGCAACATTATTGAATTAATCTGTCAGTCACTATATGCCTCTGCCTACGGTTGCAAAGAGAAGAACATTTTAATTTGATTCACAATGAAACATTACAATTAGTTTACATGCAATGAGTAGCCTAGTTTTGGTTGTTGTTGGTGGCGTTATTGCATCCCTATGCCTACAATGCAAAATTGTTCCCTCGCGATTGGAAGCTCCTGTAGCCGCCGCATACGCATTTCAAAACATCGCAACGTGAAATGCCACAAAAAGCGGTTTGTGAATAGGTCTTAGTGAGTTAGGAGTCCTCTCGACTTCTTTTAAGCTGTCCCAGGCTTAGGTGCTACTTTTAGGGCTAAAATGCTTCGTGAATTACTCTTAGTCAAAAAAAATTAGGAGTCCTAAAGTTACGAGTGACTTTTAGCCTTAAAATTCTTTGTGAATACGGCCCCTGATCAATAACTCACATTAACGTTGTCAGAAAAGTGAATGATTATGTTAAATTATTTCTACATTAGGTAATTAATATTCATGAGTTAAGCCACCACCATCTCATGAAATCCTTTAGTTAACTATAATAACCATAACCCTGGTCTTCAATGTAACAAGATTATGCAGAAATCATTCTAATATGCTCATTTGTTGCGGAAGAAACATTTATTATTATTAACAATGTTGAAAACAGTTGTGCTGCTTCATATTTTTGTGGAAACTGTAACATGTTTTCAGGATTCTTTGACAAACATAAAGTTAAAAAGAACAGCATTTATCTGAAATGGAAATCTTTTTTAACTATAAAATCCTTTACTGTCACTTTTTGCATCAATTTAATGCATCCTTGCTGAATAAAAGTATTAATTTCATCAAAATAAATCTTACTGACCTTACTTTTGAACAATAATGTACATATTTTCAAAGGCAACTACTTAGTGGCTTGTCTAAAAGGCTATTTGATCCCAATGAGACGCGTTTCTTAGAGGATGTTCAGCAACAGCTGGATAGAGTGCAGTTAACATGCTAAATAAAGCACCACCACTAAAAAAAAATAAACTATAACATATCAAATAACTAGACCTCACTTATTTTTTAGATAAGTGACCAGTATGATTTGACCACAGTGACCCATTCTTAAATTGCTCTCTGTCAACTAAACTCCTCACAAAACTGTTTTTCTTTAACCATGGCTGCCTAACATCATCATTTGTTCATTGAGCTCAGCTCACTTACAGCAAAGCAAAATTGGCCTCATATCACAAAAACAAAGCCGGAACTGCTATGAGTTAGTTGACTGACAAGCTGCTTATTAAAGCTTCCAAAGAGCCGGATCTGAATAATTGATAAAGGTGCAGCGGACGACGTACCGATCCTCAGCTGCGTGAAAATTCAATTCAGAAATTAGACAGAGAAAACAATATCTGCACCAAAAATTGGGGCAAATGCAGTCTCTTTCCGTTATGACTCACTAATGTGTACACTGATAATGTGGGACTTGGCTTCAACAAAACATTGGCATGGTGAATTATTTACGCGCATGCTAGCGAAGATTCGCTCCGCACTGTACAGAAATAATTATGGAGTGTAGTTACAGTGCCATTGAGAAGAAACGCTAAAACATTGTTCAGATACAAGATGACAGTCTCTCAGAGCAGGATTTCAGAACAAGACTTCTGAGATATGGGCAATTCTGTAAGCAAAACATGCATCTTATATTGCTGAGTAGAGGCTAGCAACATCACACACAGCTCAGAGAGAGAGAGAAATACAGTAGGGGAACTGGGGAGGGAAGCTCAGGGCAGAGACTCAACGTGATCAACACAAAGCTAAATAATTCATGTTTGACTTGAGGGGGAAAAATGAGAAATCTCATGTTCCTGCTGCTGGGATAATGAGACTAGGCCTTGCATAGGATTTAAACAGCGGTAAGGAAACAGCCCATTCGAAAAAGTGTGTGTGGGTGCACTTGTGTTACTTCTGCATATTCGCACATGCTTGGTTTCCTTGGTCCTCTGTTTGTTAACAAATCTAAAGACTGTCACGTTTAGATGAATTTTTGAGGAGAAGAAAGGTTCATTGTCTATTATCAATAGTATAGCGATGTAATAAGCACGCCACAGTCAAACCAATCAGCTTTCTATTGGTCAACGTGACAAATCTGGGTGACCAACTAGAACCAGCTGCCAAATCTGCATGGGGAAATATTTTACCCTCACGCAAAATTCCCAATTGGGTGGATTTTAGTGGTTACTGGATTTTGCTTGTGAAAACTTGCAGAACAATGATGAATGTGAACACAACTTAATGTTTCATATGTCAGCTATAACGCAAGATATCTGTGCAAGACATTCAGGAACTCCATTGATAAGATAGCCTTTAGCATGTAAAGCATTAACACATTTTGGGGTAGTTATTATCACTCATGGAAAGCACCAGCGGCAATGTTCACACAGATATTCTGCGCCTCGCTGCTATCCACTCCATTGACAACAAATATATGGATATTCATTTTAAATGCACTGACGTACAACTCAACTCAACTCAAATGTACAAAGTTTCTCAATGCAACTCAAAAGGATTGAAATTGTTTAAATTATTTTCAAACATTTGTAATAGTAATGTTTCGGTTTACATTTCAGTTTTGACTTGGAAATGAACAAACACTTGATCTCCAGATCAATAACTCACATTAACGTTGTCAGAAAAGTGAATGATTATGTTAAATTATTTCTACATAAGGTAATTAATATTCATGAGTTAAGCCACCACCATCTCATGAAATCCTGCTTGATGCAGTCTATTTAAAATTTGAATGAATGAATGATTTCAATGACAATAAGAATAAATACTTCATTAATTGATGAATCAGTGTTTTTTGAACAAATCTCTTGAATGAATGATTCAATAACAAATAGATTTTTTAACAGTTACTTGTCGCACGTGGTGTAATAATGTTATCGGTACAATCGTTTTTTTTGAAGCGCCATGTTACTCTCTAAAGGTGATTTACTGTATTTTGATTGCTTCTGTAGACATCAGTGTTGATATCCGAACAATAAACTTTTATCCAGGTTCTTCTGTGATAATATGAATATATATAACACAGAAATAATAATACGGTGTTTGGTTGAAAAGGCTGTTTGGGAAGCTGTTTCATACCTATACAAGACAACTGCTCTCTCTGGCTCAGCAGCAGCACCAACACAGATTTGAATATTCGGGTGAGATTTTGTCAAAGGTTTATTAGACACGGGAGAATCGTTGTTGTTTAGGGATGAGATTGAGTGGATGTTTGAAACAAGATTGCGATCTTTTAATGATTAGCCTAATCATCCGCATACAGAATAGCATGGACAGATACTCATTTCTGAAACTCTTTACTTCATTAATGTTAATGCAGTATATCATTTTCGGTTTGTCATTGATTTATAGTCCCTTTAGCCTTTTTGACGAGTCTGGGAGTCTCATAAGACAAAACACAAATTAGAAAGCACTTGTCTAGGAGACACAATGGAGAATGAAAGATTGAAGGGTTTTTCTTCTCAATTTGAAGAAGCAAATTTGTGCGAAGTGACAGCATTTTAACAAATCGTTTGGCACCTTTCTGACTCAGTGTGAGAGTCCACCAAAAGACGTCACGGCACAGTCAGACGGAGTGAGTGAGAGAAAGACAGAGAGCGAGAGAGAAAGACACAACGCAGAAGCATCATCTGAACATAATGCCTCTTCCACAAGAACATAATGTCCCTATTTGTCCCCATCTTCGCCTTCTCCCAATACTCTAGAGGGCTGAGACGCACTCTCACAGCATCCTGAAAGACAGAAAGATTACAAGATAGACAGGCAGTTTGTGTAAATATGAACAATAATGAGATGGTCCAGAGCACAACGTGTGGCCTATCGGAGTGAGAAGAAACTTAATAGGAAGAATAGACAAGAGAGAAACAGGAGAATGTGAAATGCCTAATGAACAACAGTCTCCGTAGGGAGGAATGGAGAGCAAAATGAATAGAGTGAGAAAGAGAGTGGTTCAAGGGTGAGATGGAAAACAGCAGCTTAGCTCTTCACTTCACAAGATGTTGGACTGTGGTGTATGTTGCCGAGCAACAGCCGGTGACTACTGAAGTGTGGCCGGTTCAGACACAGTACACACTGTGATTTGGGACTAAATCTCCAATGTACAGGTCTGCAGCAGCTCTTTCCTTCTCTATGTATACCATAAACACGCCAAAATATTTAATTCTGGAGCTAATAAACAATAAATCACGGTGCGCTATGGCAAAAAAAAAAAAGAAAAACAAAGGAGAAAGGCGTCCTGCTCTTTGTCACGATTCCCTTTGTCGCTGTTTCATGGACTCTTATTTTGATATTCTGTTGTCTTGCTGTGCCTGTGTTCTCTTCCTGTGGTTTAGTTAGTTTCTTTTTCTTTCTATTACCATCTTGTTAGTTTCCATAGCAACCCTTCTTTGTTACCATTATAACTAATCACCTGTCCTTCATTAAGCCCCTTGTCATCTTGTGTATTTATACCCTCAGTTATCATCTGTTCATTGTCTCATATTAATGTTTAAAGCAGGTGTTTGTATTTGATGGTTCCTGATGTTTCGAGTTCATTGTTCTTCAGTGTCATGCCTCACTGTTTGGATTATCACGTCAAGCTGGCGCGTGACACTCTTATACACCTCAGGGGTGTATAATTTACACATATTTCTGTCATGACAACTCTCTGAGTGTTTGGCATGGTAATGGAAATGATAATGTTGTTGACGTGTTTGGTCTTGGCGGTATAGATCTGCTACGCTGCTGCTGTTATTATTGTTGCTGCTACAGAGCAAGTACGGGACTTACTACTGCCAATACATACATGCGTTACAACATGCTGCTGTGAGAAAGACAGACATGCTGCTGTTGTTGTACAGTATACATGAATTACCCGTAGCAGATCTATACAGGTGGAGCTGGGGAAGGTGAAGGGTTTTTGAAAGCACGCTGCAACTGCTACTGCTACTGCTGACCAAGTTTTTGAAGGTTGAGCAGCGAGCTCATTGGCTACTGATACAGCAGGAACCAATCATCTGCGCCCTATAGAGAATGATGTGATTGCAAGCAGAGTTAAGGACCTATTAGCCTGCGCCATCGTCTCATGACAGAACTTTGTATTTACATAAATAAAACAAGGTGCACCCAGAGCATATAGTCATCTAGAAGACTGCACAAAATGAATTACATATAGCTTGAGCTAATTATGCTAAAATGCATAATTCAGTGTTTTAGTATCATTGATATATATATATATTCAGATGATGTTCAGATGCTAAAAATAAATATATATAAAAACAGCACAACTCCCATGGTGTATGACTGCAGAAAAAATATGTTTGTATTGAACATTGATGGTGCAACAGATTTTGTGTGTAAGTAAAAGTGGTTTATTTTATTAAAAAATCTTAGAAATGTATGAGGTGGCAAGTTTGGCCTTTTACCCCACACACTTGTACCTTTGTCTTTTTGTCTGACTTTTAAATAAGTTTATGCTTCAAACCAAAGTTTATAATGTTATGATTCACCTCATAGCTGGCTGGTTTGGTTCATGGGTTATAACTCTTTAACAAATACTTTTTTCTTTTTTTTTTAATCCCTATGGTATAACTGAAAGAGAAAAATACTTCCAAAACCAAGGTTGCTGTAAAAGTGGGCGGGCACTTTTGAACTCTATAGAACTGTTCAGTATTAAATGAAATATAATAGCTGAAAATACTGCTAAAAGAAACTGCTCAAACAACTGGTCTTCAGTCCCGAAAACCCATCTAAAACCATCGAACACATCAAAAATCTGTCATCTGCCTTATTAAAAGGATTTTTTTATTGAGTCACAGTACATTGTGGGATTTCCATCTAAGCAAAAGATTGATACAATGCTTTTTTTTGTTCAAAATTAGGCAGAATGGTGTCTTAATTGTTGTCTAGGTATCCAGTTTAGTAAGTTTTGGAACATTTCTCTTCTCACATGTAGAAGTAACCTAGACTAGCTCTTTATTTTCTCACAAAGTCATTCAAACTTCACTTTCATTAGAAGTGAAATCTTGTCTGTATATCAGACTCCGTGGCTGTACATTCCTCTTTGGATGAGTCTATTGTGGTCTCGCCTCATCTTACGTTCATCTTAACAAGCTCTGTTACGGTTGCCTGTCTTCCTGACTGTCTTACATTGTGAAATCTATGGCTCTATTATGCCGAACAGCCAGGTTCTCTCTTCCTCTCTCTCTCTCCTCATTTGCTCCTGTGGGAAAGCTCTGGATGCCTGTGACTGACAGTAAACCTTTAGCTGAAACCTGAAGGGTGTAAACACATAACATCCCTCCTGCGTATTGGACAATAATATGGGAATAACCCCTACCTGTGTGTGGCAGAAAATGCACAGCCATAGCAGTTGTGTCTCTTAGACAATTCATGATTCACCAACAAGCACACCTGGCAGCATGACACTGTCTATGGCTGTCAATGTCCTCATCATGTTAACAGAAGAGCTTCAGCCTTAGGCCGAGACTGCACACAATTGTGCTAATGCTAACGATGATGACACATCAAATACACAGTGAATTGTCACTGCATGCAACATATGCGTAACTGACCCAGAATCATTTAAAAGATTTTGCATATGCTGATAGAACAAGCCTCATAAAATGGACATACAAAAAATCCTGTAAACAGCGCTACTCATTTGAACCACGCCACAGGTACCATTTGTCCGCTAGCCTCAAATGGCAGCGCGAGAAACGCGCGATCCAGTTAGAAGGCTTTTCAATCTACAAATCACCATCATTTATCATGGATTTACTTTAGCAACACTAATGCAGTGTTCACACTACCAGCGACAAAGTGACACAATCCCATTCATTTCAATAGTAAGCTGGCGATTTCCCGACGACACGAGCGACAGTGACTGTTTGCGACAGGATGTAGGCGTGTCCAGCGACGCGACAAAGATATGTTGAACTTTATGCAAATGAAGAGCAACTTTCAGTAGCGACAACCAATCAGAGTGAAGTCAGTGGAGCGCACATGATCCATCACTATATCCTGTAGTGGAGTGTCGAGACAAGATGGAGGAGAAGTTTATTTTAGGGGACAGCAACTTTCCTATAATTTATGATATGTCTGAGTACATATGGTGGTAGTCCTCATGCTGAATGGTTTCGTGAACCAAGATAGACCGGTGCTTTTGCTTTCGCCGCAGATAAATAGCCACGATGGCATAAAGCACTCGCTGTTTCTCGTTCATCTTTAATATCAAGCATTTTATGTACTGATTTCCATTTATATTTAGTCTTTTTTTACTTCCAAAATGTTTGTTTGTAGTGGCAAGAAAACTGCTTTGTTGTCTACAACATGGAGTAACATCCGTGAATGTCATCTGTTCACACCGCTAGCGACAAGCAGCGACATGATCCCATTCATATCAATGGAGGGCTTGGCTGGCGACTTGCGGCGACACGACAGTGACCGTTGGCCACAGAATGTTGGCTTGTCAAGCGACGCGAGCCATGTGACAAAAGTTCAGAAAAATTGTACTTTATGAATGAATGAGGCATTTACAGTGCAATGCATAAGTGAATACACCCATGCTAAAGTTGACTAAAAAGAGGAATAAAAAATCATATTTTGGAAATTGAACTTAATGCCTTAATTTAAAAAATTAGGAAAAATCCAACCTTTAAGGACACCAATTTTCTTTGTGAATAATGTATCGTAAATAAATAAATGTTCTTCCTTAAAATACATGGTGCATAAGTGAGTACACCCCTATGTTAAATTCCCATAGAGGCAGGCAGATTTTTATTTTTAAGTATTTTTTTTTTTTTTTTTTTAGGATACTATGCATCCTGATAAAGTTCCCTTGGCCTTTGGAATTAAAATAGCCCCACATCATCACATAGCCTTCACCATACCTAGAGATTGGCATGATTTTATTTCAGTTAGCCTAAAAGCTAGTTTGATTTGCATTGAGAGATGATCTTATGGAAAGTACCCCATGCCAATCTCTAGGTATGGTGAAGGCTATGTGATGATGTGGGGCTATTTTAATTCCAAAGGCCAAGGGAACTTTATCAGGATGCATAGTATCCAAAAAAAAAAAAAAAAAAAATACTTAAAAATAAAAATCTGCCTGCCTCTATGGGAATTTAACATAGGGGTGTACTCACTTATGCACCATGTATTTTAAGGAAGAACATTTATTTATTTACGATACATTATTCATTCACAAAGAAAATTGGTGTCCTTAAAGGTTGGATTTTTCCTAATTTTTTAAATTAATGCATTAAGTTCAATTTCCAAAATATGATTTTTATTCCTCTTTTTAGTCAACTTTAGCATGGGTGTATTCACTTATGCATTGCACTGTATATAGTGCTTTACTATGTACTACTGTACAGTCTTAGTGAGTTTGTTTCATAAATTGATAGTTTGAGTTGTTAATTATATGATGGACTGCTGCAGTTCATATTACAGTTTCCCCTGCACCATGTTGATTATCAGGGACAAGAAATTGTATTATTTTGTCAAATTCTAATGATGTTTTAGTAATTTTTGGCAGTAGGAGTGAGTTTAATTTGTTGATTGATCGATCGTTAATCTGGTTAATGATTTAATGCACTGAGCACTGCTGTAGTTTATATCACAACACTCTCCAACAACAGATTGCTACTGTCTAATTAGAATGAACATTCATTATTTTAATTAAAATTAGAATTATATCTAGGAACTAGGAACGCCCACAAGCATCTTCACAATACAAAGACTAGTGACATACAGCAACAAAGTCACTGGCGGTGTGAACGGGGCTTAACTGGCCGGCCCACATTGTACAGCTGCCCACTGGGAAAACTCCCGGTGCTCCAGATGGCCAGTCCATCCCTGAACTGCACTATGGTATTTTTGCAGAAATGTGGCACATTCATATTGAATTTTATTATATTATTAATGTAGACATGTATTAAAGGAGTAATGGAATATCATTACAGTACTTTTTGTTATTAAGCTATTGTGCATTTGTATTTATACTAAAACATGTATATAGGCTACCTTTTTTAACAAACACCACAGAATTTAAATTTTACCATGACTACATTTTATCATGCAGTGAGGTGCTATATGCGTATGGTTTTATCTGTGGTTACTGGTTACCATGATATAAATGGATGATACAATGGATGACCAGTGGTTAATTTTAATACAAGTAGAGTCCTGACTCAAACAGTCAGAATGTTTCAATTTTACCCTATGAGGTTGTTTCAATTTTTCCAGGAGTTATTGTTTTTGTTAATGAACATAAATTTACATCTGCATCCCAACTCAAGCTACTGCTACTGTCAACTCAAGCTACTATCAAAAGTGCATTTCTAGGGACAAAACACATAGGCATAATATTACTAATATTGCAGCTTGCACTGCAAACTGTGCCAAAGATACACAACATCAAAGTCAGGCAACACAATCTATAACCCGTTAGAACATGTATAAACTAAGAAATATTTTTTTTCTACAAACAAAATTTCTTTTGTTAAGGAAAAAAGACTGAAAAGGATTTAACTTAAGTTAACATGCATATTTTGATGAAGAAAAAATATTTTATTATAAATGTTTTGAATATTCTACCTTGGATTTGTGAGATCCTGTTTGGCAAGAATTGTTCATGTTCTAACAATAAAGGGTATTTAAAATCATAAACTGTCTGGTTTCTACAACTTTCACTCAGGAGCAAAAATCTGCCTTTAAATCTGTAAGAAATAAAGATTTGACAATTATCATGATAATTATCAATATCAACTGATATGAAAAATGTTATTGTGGATAATTTTGAATCAAAAATGTATCATTTACTCACCCTTATGTCATTCCAAACCCATGAGACTTTAATTTAATCTCCGAAACACAAATGAAGATCTTTTTAATGAAATCTGAGATTTCCGTCCCTCCATTGACAGCAACACAACTCACAATTTGAAGCTTCAAAAAGTTCATAAAGAGATCGTAAAACTAATCCATATGAATTGAGCGGTTTAGTCCAAATTTTCTGAAGAGACATGATCGCTTTATACGCTGAACAGATTTAATTTAGGCTTTTATTCATATATAACCATTCATTCTAATGTTACGCAGCATCAATTAAAAATCAATGAGGTTTGTTCTCGTGTGTCAAACAGATTTGTTGAGCTTCTGTTCGCTGATCAATGTTTATATGTGAATAAAAGCCTAAATTCAATCTGTTCATCATATAAAGTGATCCAGCCTCTTCTGAAAATTTGAACTAAACCTCTAAATTCATATGGATTAGTTTTACGTTCTCTTTATGAACTTTTTGAGGCGTCAAAGTGGTAGTTGTGTAGCTGTCAATGGAGGGACAGAAATCTCTCAGATTTCATTCAAATATCTTCATTAGTTTTACGGGTTTGGAACGACATGAGGTTGAGTAATTAATGACGGAATTTTCATTTTCGGGTGTCCCATTACATGTATCCTTTAAAGAGAACGAAAAAAATGTGTTCCTTGAAATTAAATGCTTATTGAGTGTCACAGAAAAAAATTAAACATATACACTGGTGAATTGTTCCCAATAAGATCAATAACATGCATTTAAAAGATAAATAGGGTTAATTTTCATGTCAACTTGATGGCATAAACGTGATGGCATCATTCAGCCTTTGTAATCTTGGCCAGAATCATCCAAACCCACAATCGCTTCTAGTGAGCAGAAAGCTTTCATTACTCATTCTGCTCATGACTCGTTTACAATAACTTGTGACACTATTCAGTGAGATTATTCACTTCTCACCATTACCCATTGTCCATGTTTTTAAACTAATATACTGTGTACTGCAAACTAACAATGTATCTGTCATCGGCGCAATGTATCTGTATCTGTCATCGTTAACGTCGCACAGCGGATCTTTTATCGATGTACCATTTCAGGTATTTCAGAGGTGACGGAGAGCTGTGAAGCCTGTTAAAAAGAACAGAGAGAAGTGGACATGTTGACAGGACATTATTAATAACTGAAGAAACTGAATTACATAACAGCCTCCACGGTGTCTAACTCTAGCGGGATCAAGCGCGCGGCGTGAAGCAGCGCAGCTAGGAATCACTCCGGACTAGTGATTCAGACTAACGCCCTGCGGTCCCAATGCCGTTGTGTCCGACCTCGGTTGTTGTTTGGATTACAAAAAAATAATACTCATAACTAAATAGATCTGGCAACCAGAATTGGGAGCACTTGCTTCATGAGACTCGACCCAAAACATGAGCACCGCTTGTGTCGAAATGCGTCAGTGGTCCTCGAAAGATGCACAGACCTGAAGTGTGCCGAGCCCGTACGTGGTGTTTATGGGCTGTGGCAGCTTGCAGGCCTGAGCACAACCCATGCATGAAAAGCCAATATGCTGGAGAAAGGAGAGATGAAAGAGATGGAGTTAGTGTGGCTGCCTGGCCCGGCTGACTGGTATGAGAACGGGGGGGCAGGGGCTGGGCCAGAGCGGGCATGGCGGGCATTAGTAAGGGATATATGTACAATAAATACATGTTTATAATGCTGTAAACATTTTGTTTTTATTTACCGGTATTTTACATTATTTTTTGAATGTAATAATAAAACGTATCTTTTTTTTCTCTCTCTCAACAATTCAATTTTGACCTGGTGCAATTTAATTATTTCTTATTTTTTAATTAATACTAATCACAATATAAAACAAATTATATTTTATAGTCATATTGAATGGGCCTAAAACAGGGAATGAGGCCTATGAAAATTCATTTTTTATTTTTAACTCTGTACACTTTAGTTACTGAAAGAGTTTTGAGTTAGGTCTTGTAAAGAGTTAACCCATTTGTGAACACTCAATGTTTTACAAATCATTCAGCCCTAAAACGATGTTTCACACTCATAAATGTCTTTGAAGTAAAAAAAAAAAAGAAGAAAAAGTTTTCAAAAATTATTTTTATTTTCTATACAAATGCACTCCCCTACAAAATCACCCCAATCATTCTAGAATAATTAAGTCCTTCCAAATATAGTTATTCATCTGGTCAACGTTTCTGTATTTTTTTCGTATCGTAGCCTAATATCAATCTCAGAAAACAAAATATCGCAATGTCTATTTTTTTTAACAATAATATAACAGCCTTTTTTGGAAGTTTTTTTTAAATTACTTTTTGGATTTGTACATTTTTGTTTTGAAAGGAAATCATGGGGAGAAATCATGCAGGCTAGAATAAAACCTGCATCTCCCATATAGTAACATGTGTTGACCATATGCATGCCCGCTAAAGACCATTAGAGCTTTTTTGCTGTTTTTTTGTTGTTGTTTGTTTGCTAGGACAGCTGAAAAATGACATGTCATGTCGACATGATATAAGCGCCACAAAGAGCAGACTATAACTTTTGAAATTAACTCTCAAAAGTGAACCAATATTCACTAGCCCAATGCAACGGCCCTAACATAACTTCAAGGCACACTATGAAACCTTTTTTTGTTCAAAATGTACAAAATGTACAATGAGCGAGTACATCATGAATCCATCTTCCAAAATGGGTTTTTGTCTTATCCTGAATCACACCTACACCTAAAATAGCATTACCAGCATTACACCTAAAATAAGTGTTTATATTCAGACTATTTTATCCCGGGCGGGACGACAACCTCTGCAGAGTAGCACAGTGTGACTCGTCACACATAAACAAATAGAAGTAGCTCCGGCTACAATGATCTTAAGCAAAACGCATGCAGTTTTGTTTATTGCTAGAGCACCAAAACAGACATAGACTGCATCTTAAATCACATACTCTCTTGAGTAGTAGGTACTTACTTTGAATAAGTAACAAAGTATGAATGTAATCCGGACATACTACATTCGCCATGTTGCCATCATCAGTTGCGCCGCTTCACTGCCATTCACAAATCCTGTCCCGTGGCTTCATAGTAAAGTGTCCATCGAATGCACACTTCAGAATCTCGCTGGGAGTAGTAGGTTATCTGGGTTCATTTTGTATACTGTTTTATGAGTACTGTGAATTCGTACATACTTCTTTTGTCACATACTGTTTGTCACCTACTATATAGTAGGGAAGCATGTGTTTTTATTTGATGTGTGTGTGTGTTGAAGCAGGACTGCTGTAACAAGCAGACGCTGAGACAGCTCCAGCCTTCATCCACAGACCTGTCATGTATACGTGCAATTTACAAGCGTTCTCATGCGTGGCTCTCCTTCTGTCTCTACTTCTTGTCTTATTTTTCTCCCCCTCTCTCCTATGCCCTGCCTATCTACTTCAGCCTTTCTCTTCATGTTCTTCATATTCCCTTTTGTTGTCCACCTTTCTCCAAGGAAACGTCTTTGTCTTACACCTCTCCAGTCTTCTCACACACACATCCCCCATTCCCTTTTTCAGTTTCCCTTCTCGAAATACCTATTTTAGTCAAAGGAACACTAAGACCTCAACACATATTTGTTGGACTAAGTGATAAACAAATACTCTCTGGTGCAACATTGGTGCTGAATGCTACAACAGATGACGCACACAGTCAACATCATAATTTCAACATGAAGCTTAATTGTATTTATTATTCATTTTACATCAACAACTGTTTATGGGGAAAATTCTAATTCATATACAGCAAGAATATGATTAAGAATCTTGTTAAGAACAAGCCTATAGGAACCTACTGTTTTTATTCAACACTGTCCTTCTACTGAATATTCACATTGGTGTGAATATAGGCATTAAGATTGTTCATCCTTTCTTTCATCTTTTCTTCTTTATTCCCTCATCTCCCTCCTCTTCTCCATCTCATCAGTAGACCTTAGGGAAGTGTTGTTATGTAAGAGCCATGTGAACTGAAACACTGCTGCAACCCAATGCTTAAATAATTCACCCACACTACTATATAAAGCCTGCATGTACATATCAGGCAAGCAGATCCCCAACATCCATCTCGTCTCTTTTAATTCTGTCAGTAATTACTCCACCTTACCACCATCCACCCTTGTGCACCTGCCATCACTGCCTCTGAATGGACTCCTTCATCTCTCCATCAGATTATGCTCATATTTTGCTTTGAGCTTATTGCTTGAACAACAGTTCTGGATGATCACTCAATGAATAGCCCAAGGGATCAGACTAATTCAAAGGGAAAACACAGGCTTATTAACTCATTAAAAATGTATACGATGAATATGGCCAGAGAAGGCTCAATGCTGAGCTATTTGAATCAACCGACAAAGAAACCGAAGCTTAAATGACAGAGCATTTGTTTGGGTGGGTTTAATAAACACAACCAAAAATGCTATATTGATCATTAAAAAATATGTAATATCAGCCAGTAACTGATATGGTTCAAGCATAACTAACATTTGTTTTTTTCCCCATAAAATGAAATAATGTAATGTGTTCTTTTACCTAGAAAATATACTTGCGACACAATGACTTTCAAAGCAAAGTTGGTTGTCACAGTAGAAACAACAGCACAGCTTACTCGGCAACATTTCTTAGTTGTAAGCATGACCATGTCAGGTCAACAGCATTGTAACAACACTAATTGTAGTAATCTCCATATGTCCTAATCAGAACATGACCCAGAGAACCACCACCGCTAGGTGACTCACCTTTCTGGGTGTCCCGTTTATATCCTGACAATACCTCTTGAGCCCCATGTGGCTCGCCAAGCCCCATCAGAACTAACACAGTTAATGTCCTAGAATTGGACTCACTAAAGTAGGCCGTTCTAAGCCTGGCATGTAGGCAACCCAGAACCACGAGTGGGCAAGTGGGCATTCAGAAGCTGAAGCAACACTTGACCTTCCTCTTCTGGGCTTTAAGACACTTTTAAGGCACTGATTGACATGCTGTAAGTTTGAAGTACGCTGTCTTTCTTCTCTGCCTGATAACTACACTAAACTGCCCTGAAACACTATCTACATCAACATTTAGTATTGTGCCTAATTGATTCCATAGAGTTTGTATCTATCAATTAGTTTAAAATGACTTTGCAAGTAAAACAAAATGCTAATTTGACTCATTCACTCTCAGTAGACATTCAAATAGAGAATTAATCTTCAGTCAGTCATAGTGTTAAGCAGTGTAATTGTGATGCATTAGTATTGCTATACCTCAGTATTTTGGTAAATAAATAAGGTAATATTGTAACTACAGTTGTGTGCCCTTCTGACACATTGTATATAGACATATAGACTAACAATAAAAAAGTGCAGGAAAAACATGCTTCATGTGATCAATGTAAGTTATAAGTTTGATCTCTTTTTGAGGGGTCTGGGTTTGTTTTGCAAGAATCATCTCTTTATATTCACTGAATCTTTATATTGTTATGGGTTTATATATTATTAATCATTATTAATTACAATAATATTTCATTATATTATGTATATATGAAGACTTCAGATGCAAAAGCCTCTAATTGCCATCTGAAATTTCCTTCTAAAATGAGCATTTTTATCAAGCTCGTATATTTAGGTTCAGTAATTTCACTTTAGTGACAATTAATAGATAATTTTCATTGCCATTAAAGTGAAATAACTGAATGTAAACATACAAACTTGATATATGTATATATATATAAAATAAAGGATATATAATAATGCAGACATAACTTTAGTTCAAATTGTGGACAATGTGTTCTTTCAATTTTAAGTGAAAATGGAAGACTCAAGAGATTAAATAGATTTCATTGTAATTATAGGGAAGATAATATTAACAAAAGAACTATGTTATTATTGTAAAGCAATTATTGCATGTAAAAGATGCAGTCCTTATAAATATTATATTATAATATATGAATATATAAACACTAAACAAAAATATTAAATAAACTATAGTATTAATTAAACTATTATAAAATAATAATAATAATTGTGTAAATTGTAAAGAATTAATACAACCACAGAACAGCCACGATGTTCAGCTTCTGCTTCATGATTTCCCAAGTCTGAACTTATCACCTTTGCAAATCTGTAAATGTTTTTCAGAATGTAAATTTGCACTGGAGTTTGCATTTGTGAAATATCAAAAGGCCTTATTCATTAGCAAGCATGAAACGAGTTTGAGAATGTTAGCAGTGCGGGTACAATATAATGATTTGGCGTATAAAGAGACGAGACGATAAACCAGCATATCAAAACGCTAAATGGAAAGCGCCATAAAATCCATTATGCCAGTGCAGAAATGAAAGGCCTAACTCTAGTTGCACTTAGTAAATGAAACTCTGCAAATGGCACACCATGCACTGTTTTATGAAATCCTGCTTTGATCACTGTGGGATGCAGAGACACATTATTTGTTTCTCTACTGTATTTGCAAGCTGCACACTGCTAAACGCATATGAATGCTTAGCTAACCTCATCACTGGGATTTAAGATGTGGTTATTTATTGATGCATTTTGTTGATGATAAAAGCCCTCATTTATACATAAGGGGGAGAGGAGACAGGGGTAGTTCAGAGAATGGCATTACGGCTAAAACGGCCAGATCTAAACTACCTCTATGAGGTAGCCGCTTGCGTGGGAGAGGGGGGTCACTGCTATGACTCATTACGTGTGGCAATGACTAATTCAACCTTAACTTTTAGAGAGGTCAGATGACTTATATCAAAGCCTGAGTTTTAATGGCCCTTGTCACAAGATTCTGAATTCAAAGGAAGATAAAAATCAAACGTTCTGCCAAAAATATTCATGTCAACAATTCAGAACTGAACAAGTTAAATGATCTTCAGGGTGATTATGTGCGATTATGAACAATACTCAGGCCCTAAATCAGCCTAACATCTCCTTTTATGCTCCACAGAAGAAACTAAAGTCATATGAGTTTTGAATGGTAAATTAGACATCCCACCCGGAAGATGGCACAAAAAAAAAGAACATTGAATTACAACAGAATATTATATTATAGGCCTACTATTAGGGTGCACAATATTGGTATCGGCCGATATATGATCCTTTTTAATGTTATCGACCCGATAAGAAAATTTGGCCGAAATATTAAAGCCGATTAATAATGTATTTTTCCTTCAGCTGAGACACTTTAGATGCGCACTGTTTGCTATGATAGTTTTAAATTGAAATATGATTGGAATCACTTCAGAAAAATACAGTTAAGTGCAATGTGCAGCTACTGTACTGTATAGGTTTGATTTACTGAAGTATTTGGGACATGGCTTTTAATGGTGAGACTTTTGTTTTTGGAATCAGGCTCTCAAAAATTATATAAAAACGTGGATTTAAATTTATCGGCCAATATATTGATTATCGGCTTTCAAATGTAAAGAATTATCGGTATCGGGCAAGATTTTCATATCGGTGCATCCCTACCTACTGTTATATTACAGGCCTATTATATGATATTATAGTTATCATATGCATTTGCGAGTTTGTTCCTTCATTAGTATTCGTGTGCCAAATGTGAAAGTGATGTAGTGTAAAAATAAATGCCAAACGCAAGAGGTCACAGAAGACACATTTGAAAAGCATGATAATACCAGGAGAAAACGGTAATGTGTTTTGGCTGACCATTTGAGATCAGATCACCAAAAACACATCTTAATATCAGGTGGAAACAGGGCTTCTCTCATGCACACTCGGTTTACGGGATATTGTACATAATTTGCGGGCATCAGGGAGCCGCTATCAATATGCGGGAGACTCCAGGACCTTCCGGGAGAAGTGGGATGTCTGTAAATGATGAATGAATTTTCATTTTTAGGTGAACTATGTCTTTGACACAAGGGGTGTTTAAAGTGTTAATACTATTTATCAAAACAACACAGTAGAAAACACATTCAAATGTGGCCACATTTGCATGCAAATTAAATTGTTTCAAAAGTTCACAGGCCCACAGATTTTTGCAATTCAAATCAACCAGCTAGGCTGAAGTGTTAATTTGTGCAAAAAACAAACAAAACAAAAAAAACACAAGACACAGACCAGCATTGGGATTTGACTGTTTTGAGGAGGCTGAATACCTCCAGAGTCTGCAATTCTACACAAACCTATTAGTATTATAAAATATATAATATATCCATCAATGGAGCCAATAGACAAAAGGATCAGACCTCAGAGGAGAAGGGAGAATCCATGATAGTACAAATGTAAAAAGGTGATCCATTATCTGTCATGGCAGGGTCAGATGATATCGCATCAATGCAAGCCAACACCCCAAGTAACGCAAATAAAATAAACCAGTTTAAAATAAATTACATGTCTAATTAAATACTCAAGCATTTATGTTCCTTAACTTCGAAGACAGTAATGGATTAAAGGTAGGCCTACATTCGTAAATTGTTGTTTACATTTATATGCTCTTACTCATCCCAATACTAGTGGTTTAAGACTGTATACTGACACCTATTGGCCTGGATGCACTAAGTTTAACTGCTGACCCTACCGAAGCTGTTTGTGTAGCTTTTATGTTTTTCATGTTTCTCTGTGGCCTGGTTTCACAGACAGGGTTTCGATTAAACCAGGATAAGGCCTTAATTCAATTTAAGTAGCTTTTATAAACATGCCTTAGAAAAAAAACATTAATGGTGTGCATCTTGAGATATGTCAGTGCAAGTTGCTTTCAGTTAAAACGGCTCAAACATGCATTTTAGTCTGGGACTAGTTTAAGCCTTGTCTGTGAAACTGGGGGGCACCTGGGGGCATCAAATTTGTGTGATTTTAACATGCAAACGAAGCATTCTAGTGCACTCTGATAAGAGAATAAAGGAAAAGACTACATTTGCTTCAAGTGAAAAAACACATTTATTGAGTGTGTGCGCACGCGCGCGCGCGTGTGTATTAGGCTACGTTGATACTATTTCTCAACCTTTCAAGCCTTTTTAGAAAAAAATGACTGCATGCACCTTCAATTAAACAGAAGTGTAGTTTCTACATAAGACCGTGAAGCGTGTATTGAGTCTCTGCTTTTATGTTCCTGTGAGAATATGAATGTGCGATACGTGACCAGTAAATGGAAGAAAATCAATCAGACGCAACGGGGGCGTGACAGTTTCCAGCTCGAATGATTTACCTTCAGACTGGAGGCTTCCCCCTGAAAGCAAACAGCTAAAAACGAACTGAAAACCCTTATTGCTTCATTATCTCTGAAGAATACAGGAAGAGCTGCGTGATGCCACCTAAAATCCTGCTGCATCACCGCCTCCACTGGATCTGCCTTTTTAACACATCTCCCTCTTCCTGCCCGCGACTCAATTAACATCAAACCATAGCTGAGAAAACCATCGCAACAATCTCGCATCTCAAAACCATTCAGTCCTAAACATTAATAAATCGAAACGTCTTAATAAGCTGGGACAACATTTTAAGAAACAGCACATAAATAACGGCACGACATCCATATTTAACACTGGTCACAAATGAAAGATGCAGGTAGAAGGGAGGGGGGTGGGGGTGGGGGGGGGGAATTATGCACTTACATTTCACTATCCGATCGGTGGAGTTCAAGACCATGTCAGCGTTAGACATCTTCATGGGCAGTGGATGTCTCCAGGCGAATGTGTTTCTCCCTCCTCGCAGAAGAAGCGCTTTATTCTCGGCGTGTTTTCGGTTGGTGCAGTGGCATCACTTGGATGCGTCTACTCCGTGTCTCACCGCCGGATAATGCTGGAGAGGGTGGAGGAGGACGATACTGCTGCTGTTGCTGAGACTGAGACTGTCGTGAGGGGGAGGATGGAGCTGCTGATGGGGTGGGGGCGGTAGAGAGAGAGAGAGAGAGAGAGAGAGAGAGAGAGAGAGAGAGAGAGAGAGCGCTCGGGAGATCCTTTCAGCGCGTTGCACCACCCCGACATGGCGAAGCGGGGAACTCCCACGCACGCACCCGGGTGAAGGGGCTGCGTATGCTGCCATCAGGTGGAGGTGAAGGGCTTTCCCGAGAAGGCGTCGCTCGCTCATCGTCATGACTGATAATCAAGTTGAAATGCAACTCAGGTCTGCTCTGGACGAATGTGTCCCGCATCATGTGTGACATCGTCCCACTATACCATCATCATTAGGAGTGGTGAGTCTTATTAATATATGATGAAAATAGATTGATAGAACGTTACGGGTAGGTTAGGGGAAAGTTCTGTGATAACCAAAACATTAAAAATACAGAATACAGAATTTAAGGTATGCCTATGCCTATAGTTACAATGGATGTGGTATATTTTTTTTAAACAAATGTTGTGAATACTTGTAATCGCGACAATCGTTTCCACCAAAATAATAATAAAAAAGTTTTAGTTTATCACTGTAATTATATATATATTTTTAAAGTATAATCAACTTAAATTAGGCTACATTAAACTGACTTAAAAAACTGACTTAAATCGCAACCTCCTCTCTACCACCTTACTTATTTTGATGAGTTAAAGCAATGCAAAAACATTCACAGAACGTTCTGGCAACCAAAAATTGTTAGCTGGTAACGCGGAGTTTGAGTGCTATTTTAAACGGGAGTTGGATAATGATCACAATTATATATGCCACTTTAAAAATAACTGTCTGTAATAATAACTAAGGCATTACAAATACAGAATAGTTTAACTTTAATGGATGTGGTATATTTTTAAACAAAAGTTATGAATACTTTAAAAATCTAAAATATGTTTTTGTTCATCACTGTAAAAGTAGTTGCTGCCTTACATTTTTAATCAAATTGGATGTTTAAGTTATTTCAACTTAAATTACATGAAACCTATAAAAAAAAAGAAAAAAAAAGAGTTGAATCTTGTATAACATAAAAAAGTTAAAAATTGCTTAACTTATTTTGATGAGTTAAAGCAATGTAAAAACATGTTGTACAGTATACATTTTTTTACAGTATACTGTAATTACTAAAACTGATAATTTGGTAGCCTATGTGTAAAAAAAAAGAGACATAAGGCAAAAGACAGAACGATTTTTGTTTAAATGATTGTAGTAGGCAACATATGGTATTTCAGTGTTGCCTATTAAACAAGAGTTGATGAAAAAGGTTTTTTTTTTTTTTTATTTTTTTTTTTTTTTTAGCAGGGCTATGGAGATTCAACCAAAATTGAAAAATACAACTTATTACTGTTATTGGTACTTCACAAAAAACTGTGGTATTAAACAAAAATTACATAAAATGCAATAATCAAAATCACAGAATGTACGGTAGTAATAGTATACTATACTATAGTAATAGTATGGTAATGGTATGGTAAATTTTGTAAGATAAATAAAAAGTTAAACAACAACTAAGGCTGATTTGTGAATGTGATCATCACATTATTTTCCTTACTGGTGAAAAACAGCTGCAGGGAACTCCCATTGGTTCAGAGGGCTGAGCTGTTTGTGCATTTCTAGAGTTATGCAATACCTTATTCTTCCCATAGAGGGCAGGGCAGGCTAAAGTTATGCGAGCACAAACTCAGCTGCTGAGTTTCAAGCCACATTCACCAACACAGTGCAGTAATATTCATTGTTGCCACATTCAGGTTGATTTGTACACTGTGTGTTCAGAGTATACTGAAGTACAGATTATAACAGATATTAGAAATTGTATTTTTCACTAAAATGTGCCACAAACACCCGCCAAACATTGAAAACAGCAGAAGTACCAAACAGCAGTCATGATTGTTTATGAGATAAAGTCAATTTTTATGAGATAAAGTCAATTTTCAGCATCATTACTCCAGTCTACTCCTACTGATTACTCCAAATTATTCTAATATGCTGATTTGCTGCTCCAGATTTTAATTTATTTAATTTTTTATTAATATCTATGTTAATATTCAAATTTTTAATTGATTTTCTTCAGGATTCTTTGATGAACATAAAGTTCAAAAGTATGTAAAGAATGTAAAATATAATTTTCAGGTTGTTTCTTACACTTTTTTTGTTGTTGTTGTAATTCTTGTTCTTGTTTAAGAGCCTGGGAGTTTGTTGCATGGAAAAGAGTTGTATTCTTTAATACACCCCCTTTTTGTCCCATAGCAGAAAGTCATACGGGTTTGAAAAGACATCTGGATGAGTAAATGATGACTGAATATTCCTAAATATATAAAGGATTAGTTCACTCAAAAATTAAAATGATGTCATTAATTACTCACCCTCATGTCATTTCAATCCTGTAAGACTTTTGTTCATCTTCGGAAAACAAATTAAATCTTTTTAATGAAATCTAAGAGATTTCTGTCCCTCCATTGACAGCTACCAGTTTCAAGGACTAGAAGTGACTCCAGTGGTTTAACCTCAATTTTATGAAGCGACGTGGGTAATTTACCACTTTATTTACAAAAGATTAATCTCCAAAGCGCGTTCACGAGAGCACCACGACGCATGCGTGTTGTGCTGACGTGAGAGCAGGGGCCGTACCATGATGGAATTTAAACAAACTCAGGGTTACAGGATTAGTTTCGAATTGACAAAACAAAATCCAATCAGGCTTTGTTGGTACCATGACACTGTTCATAAACTTTCTTTGTCAACTCAGGCTTTGATCCTGAGCTTAGGAGTTTAGGTGTGACATCAGTAGCCAACAGCCAATCACATGCTGTGGAACAGTGAAACTGCGATTCACTTTTCTCTTCTGCAGAATATTACGAGATTTAAAAATATTAAGAATTTAAACAAATTTACACAGCAAGAAGAAAAGAGCTGTCTATGAAAGAGGACAACTAAAACGTGCAAGTAAAGTGCAAGTAAAAGTTAGTTTATATAGTTGATATGGGTATAGAGAGATGTGAACATTTAAGTTCACATGTAGTCATTTTATAGCTTTATCTATGATTCTAAAGCTTATTTATACGGCTATATGTTTATATTCATTTAAGTGCATAATAATTGATAAACTAAAATTGTATGGGTAAAATATTTACATAAATAAATCTTTAAAAATCAGTATGAAGTGACATCTAAATTGGAGTAGAAACAGGGGGAGTGACTTTATTGCATCAGACATGTGTCACTTTGCTCACAGCCGATTGGTCCAATTTCAGTTTGAGATCTCTTACCTGGAACATAACCTGCCCCGGAGCAGGTTAGCCGTGGAGCACAAGTTACTATGGCGATGAACACATGGATTACTTAAATGTTGTCTTTACTATCTTGAGGCTTGAAAGTGGTAGTTGCGTAGACTGTCAATGGAGGGACAGAAAGCTTTCAATTTCATAAAAAATATCTTCATTTGTGTTCCGAAGATGAGCGAAAGTCTTACGGGTTTAGAACGACTTGAGGGTGAGTAATTAATGACAGAATTTTCATTTTTGGGTGAACTATCCCTTTAAGGAGTGCTAAGACAGAAACTAGCAACATTGATAAGCATTAACTGTGTGACTAATCAGATCTAAATCACTTCTGGATTTATGACTCATGCGAAAGCAAACATTTTCTGTCAATACATATGAAGGATTTGCTTACCTATAGGCCTAGTTGCTTCTTAAACTATGGAATAAGTGAAAGTAACAGGAAAAAAAACCACACTTGTTCTATTAAGTATAGGCCTACACAATGTAGCCAAATGACCACCAGATGGTGATCTTTCATTGTATGTTTTTCTCATACGTTCTTTCTCCGAATGACTAGAGGACGCTAGATTCCTTCTTTCCTACATCATTATGCATCTGTTCTAGTCATTTTGACACTTTAACATGCGCAGTTGGGCTGATGTTTCATGTTCAGGAATCCCTGATGAGATCCAAACATTTTTACATTGTACCCTAGCGGATCTGCCTCACCGGCATCTCATGTGAAAACATCAGTATGAGGCCACACCTGTTCCTCTGATGACAGTCCCAGTCATTTGGCTGTTGAGTTTCTCCTCCCCTAATTCACTTTTGCCTGCCAGTGTTAAGATTGATCCCTATGCTGCATGGCTCAGATGGAGCTCTCTTGCTCTTATACTACTGGGTCATAGACAGAGAGATAGCACAAGCTTTTCACTGTCATCCTTTCTGGGGCGGCTTTTCACAGAGCCATATGCTCTTGAACGCAGAGGGAGAGTCAAAGTGTGTCTCATAATCCAACACTTTGGATAAAAGGGGCTAGAAACAGTCTAGAGGAGACGAGAGATGCGTTAAGCAACAATGCAACTTTGAAAAACAACCGCACAAATGACGCATTAGCAGAACAGATGATTCAGAATGATGGGGAGCTTGTTGTGCTGAGGCGGCGGTGGGAGGTGAGCATGTAAAGGAGTGCAGGGCTGTGCCTCGGGGCAGAGAGGAGAGAGCAGCACTGCGGTGTTTGTTTGGAAATCTCACACAGCTCCCAACATTCCTGAGCTTCTGCGAAACCGGACATCTTTCTCTGTTCGGTCTCTGGCAGTTCTTTTTTCGGAAAGTCTTCTGGGGCACTCCTGCGGTGCTAGTTATAAGCAGCTGGACTGGAGTGAGAAGCAGTGGGCAAAGTAAAACTAATACCTCCCCCCTCTCTCTCTCTCTCTCTCTCTCTCTGAATGCAACAAAGATCTGAGTGTGGCCGTAGCCCCGGGGCGAGCGCGCCCACCACAACTCTCCTGTGTCACGCATTGCTGCTCCCTACTATAGCACTCATTCTTTTTCAGCCAATGTTCAGCCAAACAGGCAGCTCGGTATTTTCCATTCTGCTGTCACTTTTAGGACACACACTTGGTAACTTACTTAAGACATGTAAAAGCATTAAAAAAACTACAGAAGCTTTTATATCTTAGAATAAAGTGTGAATCTATATTGAGCTTGTTCACCGCAGACCTTATATCGAACATTTAACCAAAAACCCATTCAAAACACCCCATTGACTTCAGGACGACGGAACCAGAAGTGCTAAAATGCAAACTCATTTTTGTGCTTTGGCCGACAAAAATGTCATTCCTGCACTACTCTATAGTAAACCACAACATTGGCTGCATCCGAAATCACATACTTCCCTTCCTTATATAATAGGTGAAAAACAGTATGTGACAAGAGAAGTATGTCCGAATTCATAGTACTTATAGGCAAAAAGTACCCAGATGGCCTACTACTCCCGGACGAGATTCTTCAGTTTGCATAATGGACACTTTACTATCCCATGAGGCCACAGGAGAGGATTCGTGAATGGCAGTGAAGCGACGTAAATTATGCCGGTTGGTCACATAATAATGACAGCATGGAAAATGTGCACGTCCAAATTACATTCATACTACACACATTCACACTATATAGAACTTACTTTTTTTAGTGGCCGTGAAGTAATTACTTATTCAAAATAAGTTCCTATTCAAGAGAGTATGCGATTTCAGACGCAGCCATCGATTCAACCAATTCCCCATGGACAAAATCAAGTCCCATTTTTTTTTTCTTGATTGAGAAGCGTGTTACTCTTATACGTCACAATAAGGAGGAAAATACTACAAATTGTGTTTCATTTTGCCAACTTTAAGTGTGTTAGTTGGGTAATAAAATGCTGTTGTTGCTGTTGATGCTCTCATTAATAATGAACTGTGTGTGAACATAACCTTATCAATTTCACAGGACAACCATATTCCACTGCTGTGTGAACGATGTCATTTCAGTCTAATAATCTACAAGTGTGCTTTAGTCCAAGCTAATGTTTAATTATTTAAAGGCTTATTTCATGGCTAGGAATTGAATTATTGGTTGGAAAAAAATAAGTTTTTTAAAATTAATTTACTTTTTAAGAATTAAGAATGTTTGTTCTTTCCACCTTCCAAAAGCTCATAATTGCCATCTATACTGCGTTAAAAAATTATCATTAACCAGCATTTCATTTACAGAGAACTAAAGACTAAAACTCATGATCATGACGAGGCACCCTAAATTGCGAGGCCCTTCAAGAGAGGATGTACAATGCCATGCAACGGTTCTGATCCCATGTGGTCAATCTCTATCAGTCTCATTCAATGTCAGTTTCTTATCCTCACAATTCTTATGAGGTCAATCTTAAATGCTATATGAATATGCAAATTAGTCTCTGCCTCCTCTCAATCACAACAGTTTTAAATTCCTGATCAGAGATGAGCTGTGTCCCAATTCAGAGGCTGCATCCTTTGAAGGCCACGAAGGTGGGACTGAGCGTTGTTAAATGGGACAATACATACTTTTAAAAGTGTAATTTGGCAATGCCTCTAAAGAAAATCCTGTCGTCAGTGGCGCACAATGAATTCTGTGGTAGGCAAGGCCACGAAGGCCATCTTTTGTATCCTTCATCTCACGGGAAACAAAGGACGCATTTGGAGGACGCATTTGAAGGAGCCTTCGAATTGGGACAACTTTCGTCATGCAATTTGGACGGTCTTCATTGCGCCTCGGTGACGCAGCTATGGTCTTATTGGGCGATATGAGGGTCCATTGGAGAAAGTGTAATGGCTAACTTGGATCACATGTGCCTTGATAAGTAATCACATTACAGCCTTGAGGTCATTTAATTTCATTCAGTTGTGCGACAGTCAATCACTGTTTGCTGATACCATAGAAATGAATGAGAAGTGCCGTAAACTGAATCATAGCCTACCTGTTGCACAATTGTCCGTGACGTCTCTTATAAAACAGCATTTGAACAACTTAGAACGCTAGATGAGAAAGGCATATTTCATCATAACCTTGAAATATACATCATATGCATAATTCACCCGATATATTGCTAAACGTACCTGATTTTTCATATCAACAGAAAAATATACCAGGATAACCTGGGTTCTCTTGAGACTCCACTGCTTCAGAGCATAGTTAATGTTGATATGCTAAAGGTTGACTTGATTGGTTACAACAAGGTAGTTTGTTACATAAGAAAAACCAGCAATTTCAAACCGCGTTTTTGAGACTGTCTTTAGATCACTGCAGTTTTAAAAAGAAAATACACAGCAATGGTGGTGACTTATGAATTTGCACATGGTCTGTCTTAAAGCAAAATGATGTCTAACACAACATAGACATAAACTACAATAAAAACGTAATTTTCACCACTGGGGTCGTTATACACCAGCCTGGGGTGCGTTTCCCAGAAGCATCGTTGGCCAATGTTCGCGAGTTCCATCGTTATCAGCATAGTTCAACGAGTCCGTGTTTCCCAAAACCATCGTTCCAACGAACATAACACCATTGCAAAATTGTGTGGTTGGAACGACAGCTCTCCACCTGTGTTTAGAAGCATATGTTTCTTGTTTCTTCATAGACTTGTGGACTTAATAAATCCTTATCTTGATCCAAATAAGCAAGCTGACATTCAGTACAACCTGTGTCTTTAATTTAGAATAGTAGCCGACATAAAAGTGTCATTTACGTCTTTTAATTTGTCAAGAGATTTTAAGCACCGCTTTTGAAGACTGCGCATGTGTGAACGTGCTCGACTATGTAAGAACGAGCCTATGATTGAATCTGGAAATAAAGCAAAATAACTGAGAAAAATGAGAAATTGTCCTCAAATGCCATGTCTGGAATTTATATCAAAACATCTAGCGTTAATTCGAACTCAAACAGTTTCATTAAAAGAAGGTAGGTAGGCTGTTACTCCACCACGTGCGTGATGGTTGAACGACCAATTTGCAACAATATGGTTTCGGGAAACAGTCGTGACTAGCTAGTTGTTTTCTTCAACGATGCATTGCACTAGTTAAGCACCGAGTTACGTCGTTGTTCGGGAAACGCACCCCTGATTGGTTGATAGTAATTAGGCATACTTACTGGATTCACAACTGTTGCTCAAAAGAGTGGCTGAACTCTGATATTTTTAACAATAGGCCTATTACTTTTTTTGATTAAATAAGTAGTTTCATTATTGATCACGCATTTACAGATGAAATTACATAATATATGACAAAACTTAAGTGTTATGATTAAAACTTCTTTACAGCTGACATTTTGCTCACGTTATATGCTTGTTTAAATACTTTGGGTGAGGAACAGAAATTCCTATCAAATTATTTTGCCCATGCTACTGTTGAACACACGTAGGCCTATATTATACGTTGTCGTTATAATCAGTTTCAGTCACCAATGCCGGACTGTCAGATAATATTTTCTACCCCCTCTTTTGGACCTGTTTCTTCTGGAGGACTTGAGAGCTGGTGGAGCCCAGGCACAGAAAGCGGTCAGGCACTTCGACATGGAAGTGATTTTCAAAAGCGAAAGGAGGACGAACGGATTGACGTCTGCTTAATGTAAGATACGGTGAGGCCAGGCACTTTGCCAGAGCCATAGAGACACTCAGGGGATTACGAAGCAATGCGTGTCCAATTTATTCACGCCAGCCCGTCAGTGAGGGACTGGATGCGTCCATTGTGCGCTTATCTCTCTGACGAAACCCGTGCGTGTCAGCCCACGACCACGAAAATATGTCAGCAGTGAAACAAAAGCTAATTGTCAAACTTAGACAACCCGTGTAACGCAGCGCAAACCTGGATTAGAAAACAGTGGCCCCTGTACATGCTAGATATATTTTTTCTGAACTGAGAAGAATCTGTATTGTTGATGTTATAGGCCATTGACAGCTAATAATGAAACAGTTTTGTAGCCTATGCCAAAACTTTTTGCTTAGCAACAGCTTATTAAATTGGCTAAATGAGAACATAATAGCTAAATGAGACATTAATTATTAACATTAATATTTTGGTTCATTTCACAGAGCTATTGCTGTTCACACAGTTACCTTATAGCCTATTCCATGTCATTACCACTGTGTCAAACAGTTCCCATATAATCACCATTAATTTACCAGCGCTTTTTCATTTTTGTTCTTTTTTTCTTGGCAAAAGAGATGTTACCATGGCATCACTACATAGTTGCTATGGCATTACCAGAGTGTTACTATACCAAGATGTTTTTGAATATTACCCAAATACATTACCCAGTAAATAGGCAAGATTAAACCTGGTGTCCACCATGATTTCTGTCCAACAACAAAGCACTTGAAGCGAAAGTCACGACTTCTGAAGTAAGTCGACCTTCATGATGCAATGTCCAGATCTATGAATGCCATTGATATTCAAGGAATATTGCAAATGTGACAATGTCTACAAAGTTTTAGTAGTATTTTGAAAAAATTTCAAACAAATAACAATTATGATATAAAAAGAATAAGATAGGCTATGTGTGTTACGTCTTGGTTGAAGCAGAGGAGGAAGCAGGATCCACATGCAGTAATCTTTTATTAAATAAACTCAAAACTTCACATGCATAAACTCAGGCGTAAGACTCAGGAACAGAACAACCACCATGGTGCAACAATATACAAGAACTGACAAAGACTGAACTAAACACAGGGCTTAAATACACAGACAGACAAGCTAAACAAGATAACAAGGGGGCGTGGCTAATCAGAAACACTTGGGGAGACTAATCAACATAACGGGGAACTGCTGAACACGTAGAGAACACAGACATAAATCATTACAATGTGCAAGCTATGTTCACTAATAAGCAAATTTGTGTCATTGATCATGTGAACTCGTCTTTGGATGGTCTGATGTTCATACTTTCACTGAAGCATAAGATTCTCTTTGGAACATTTCAATAATGCTGAAGATCATCGAGTTTTAGACAAAACTACAGAGTTGTTTTCTGCTGTCATAAAAGCAAAAAAGATGTGGAGGGTGGGTTAAAGGGATTGTTTAAAATAAACCCGTAAATTGTTCCAAACCTGTATGAATTTCTTTATTAACACAAAAGAAGATATTTTGAAGAATATCGGTAACCAAATTGTTGATGGGAACCATTGACTACCATAGTATTTTTTTTCCATACTATGGAAGTCAATGGGGTCCATCAACTTGGTTAAAATGTCTTTTATATTTGGCAGAAAAGGTTTGGAACAACTTGAGGGTGAATAAATTATGACAGAATTTTCATTTTTAGGTGAACTATGCCTTTAAGGGATTGTGACGTAAGGTCAAATGAGATGGTATAACTGTACAGAGATTATTGTCTCGTCTATGAGTGAAAATAAAAACTTTTTTGCTGAGCCATAGCTGTACATATCACACATAATCAAAACTGAATGCCCTTATTGGAGATTATTTGATACATAGGGCATGCTTTTAAAAATAATTTTGACCCTGAAATGCATGAAGTGGGGAAAATGACTTAAGTTTTAGCTAGTTTTCATAATAAGGTCATAAAATTGTCATAGCTACTATTGAACAAACCTTTAATGGAACATGAATGATGCACTACTGCAACAAATCAGTAAAAACTGAGTTAATGTCATGTTAGGTTGTTTTTATTTTGTCCCATCCATCCACAACTTGAGTGAATATGGCAGCTTTTGTTGTAGTAATACACCATATTCCTGTTTCCATCAAAAATGTGCATGGTTAAATGTGTACTTTTTCCTCAATTTCATGTTGTGTTCTGAATGAGGGATGTATTTATAAACATTGAGAAATAAAGTTTGGACTCTTAATAATGATGAACTGAAAAAGGAAATCTAGCATGTGAAATTATATCATATAAACTAACTTGTGCAGTAAATATGCGTACACTAGCCTAAATCAATGAAAAGATGTGCTGTCCCAAACACCTAAATGTTTCCCCAAAAAATGTTTCCTCTTTAAATTGATAGGTAACATCTTCAAAAGTATCAGCCTATGTTTTAATTTATGGAAACTAGGCAAGAAACCTTACACAACGTGTAAATTCAAAAACTGTCCCAATCACCCCTAATTCACCCTAAATATTAAGTAATTCTGAAATTAATATTAATGTTTTAATTCAACCTTTCACTCAAATTATGAATATGATCATATTGTCATTTCTAAGAAGAAAAAAGCAAAAATGGAAGCCTTTTAATAGTGGTCTCAGACTCTTGGTGTTTATATTAAAGTATTGGCACTCTTGCTAATATAAACCTGTAACTGCAACCAAGCCTAGCTTTGACAGCTGGGGAAAAACAATATCCTTTTAATGTTGATGAATATGATAAAATATCCTTGCTTCAGGAGTAAACTGTCTTTGACGTGCCTTCCATGAAGTGAAGGTTTTAGTAAAGGCGATATTTGTGTGTGAGAGAGGTGAGCATTGGTAACACATCCCCTCCCCATTCTCTCGCTCGCGCGCTCTCTCTCTCTTTCTCTCTCACTCGCACGCGCGTTATTTTCCAGCTCGGAGCCTCAAACCCGCGCGGCTCGATCGATTCGCATTGATTGTCCCTGACGAGCTGCTCCACTTTCTAGCCAATGTCAGCCCGTCTGCGATCGGGAAGGAGAGAAATGAAGGAAAATCTCTGCCGCCCTGGCGGTGTCATTTCCACACACTTCGTTTGGCCGCCTGCCAGCAGACAGGACATTCAAAAGAAGCGGAGTGGACTTAGCGAAACCAGGAGCCGAACGACCACAGCTGACCCCTGTTTACCATAGCAGACCACACAATTCATAGCGGTATAACGTGTGTTCTGCGCCACTTAAAAAAAGAAGAAAAAAAAGAAGAAGCGTGCTTTAATGAAATGTTATTCATGTTTGCATTTCATTTTCACAGTTTCATGGGTCAATGAGAAATAAAAAAGTCCGAGTTTATAAAAAAGAGAAAATCCTTTTAAAAACGTATGGCTCTAAAAATGATAAAATGTCTAGTTTTTTAAATGCAATTTTTGTATACAAGTTGGTTTCATATTTTTTTGAATGTTCAGACCACTTTCTACAAAATTATTTAATATAACTTTAAATAATAAAAATAACTAAAAATGTCAAGTGGTGTAATCCCTAAAAAGTATTTAAAAACTGACTTGCACATTAAATACACTTGAGTGTACACAACATAAACAGTATATATATATATATATATATACTGCTGTCATATTAATCTCGATTAATCGAGTCTGACATAAAAGTATGTAATGTATGTATATATATATATATATACATTTAGATAACTCAATTAGATAACTCAATTTGACTGGACTAAACATGCCTAAAAAAGATCTAAATATGTAATAGGTCTATATGATTAAATATTGAATGGCATTGACAGTTATCATGGGTCATGATTACATTTACATCACATGACAACAAAATGTATTTTTGCATGTTGATTATATCACATTGACTGGCAAAATTGACACATTGACAAAATCACATCGATTTTGTGTTTTTAAAATATTAATAATGCAACAATGCTTAATGTAAAGAAATAGGCTAGGCCTACTATTAAAAGATTACATCAGACTACTTACAAGATTTTTCTTTTTTCAATTACAAAACCATACAAATCACAAATTATAAACATTTTAATCGTATAAGAGTTTTTTTTTTTTTTTTTTTTACTTTTGAAAAAAACATTTTTGAATAACCTCAGATCTGGACAAAAAGTCATTGACCCACAATGCAATAACATTAAAATGGCAGCTAATACGATGTTACTAGTCTAGTATCGCTGAAGAATTTGCTCTACCGATAGCCAGCTAAATCTTAATTCATGCAGAATATATTTTAATATTATATTATTTGCATAACAAAGTTTCAAAAAGTGCAAAACATGATTGAAACGTTTATACTTTATTATTCCATACTAATTTATTCCGTTAAATAATAAAAAGAAATTCTCGAAATGAAATCAAACAGTAGGATTACAAAGTCATGCAGCCACCACGTGCATCCTCTGACATTGTTTGATGGTAAATATGAATGTGTTGAATGGAAGTTCAGTCTTAAAGCGGTATGACGACATATCAACTTTTGCTCCTAGAGAGAAAAAAAAAATCACAGGCTGCACAGTGCAAAGGGAGACAGAGCCATCAACACTCTCCGTCCGTAACATTAACCCTCAGATCTTTCACGATGTACGCGCACATCGAGAAATACCCTACACGTTACGCTTCGACATTTAAAACGTCGCCAAAAAGAGGCGCTGCGTAACGCGAAATGTCTTTGTTAATCTGTGTGTTTTCCTCAGCGTCTCAGCGTCGTCGAAAGTCCAGTTCGGTTTTTACGTGAAGCTCCAAAAATCTATGAAATGTGTTTGCATGTTCTTCTGGATGTAGAGGTGGGATTGCGAGAATCGAAAGGTTGGTGAGCCCACACGCTCAGCTTCCCAGAAAGTACGTTTAGCAATAATTCTCTATTCTCTTCCTCACGCGCACGGCTCGGTCGAAGGCTACATGATTTCTGGAAGTGAAGAATAAGCTTTTTCTCCCTTCTTTTTGCCATCAATCTCAACGACAGGCTTGGAGAAGGGGCGCTCGGACAGTGGAAGCCCTCCCCTCTGCTCGGATCTGCCTTGGTAGGTGCGAATAAAAAAAGGGGCCAGTGTTTGCAAATATGCAGATACATAGAAAGGGGGGGAATCATACTTTGTTGAAGTCTGCTCAAAGTTGGGATGTCATCTTCCTAACGATCTTGTTGGCTGGGAGAACGGGAGAATGATTGTACCGTACATTGTCAGTCGTGCTGCTGCAGACCGTACACTGGCACCGCAGAGACCCAGGTTTCAGATCATTGAGTCTAGACAAAAGGTATTTTTGTGCTGCTTTAATGTCAAATTGAATTAAGATCCGACACATATTTCTAGCGACTGGACAATATTGACTCGTTGCAGCAGATATTTTGCTTTATTTTCTTATGGAAACACGATTACGCTTCCCAGCCCAGGAAGTATAATATTGCTTTAATTCTATAGAACGCAAGAATTACATTTAATTGACTGAATGTACAAACTGTAATCGTATTTAAATGCTATGGTGGGCTGCATAAACTTAACACTTTCTTGAATAAGTGCTAGTAAAATTATGATGCCGATGACGTTTATGATAGTTGCTCCAGCATGTAACGACAGGTGGTATTGTAGTTGATGATGCGTTATGTTATAGACGCGGAACTTTTGGTCTACCGGCAGCACACCTGTGCATTACTAAAACCCTGTGGTTGTTATTATGACGGTATGTTGTAAAATATAAAGGGTTTTTAAAATGTATTTTCAATTTGCTGTTTAGTCGCTCGTGAATTGTGGTGATTAGTGCAACTCATCGCGGTGGGATTAGGCAAAAATGTGCGCTTCATTGTTCACTGAGAGGACATTATCAGGATGTCGCCGCGGAGACTGAGAGCGCGCGGGGATTTACTGCTGCAGTCCGTCAGCGCGCGGCGCTCATGCACGCACTGTTTGTGTGATTGCCAGTCATTAACTTTCGCAATGACGCAAAGAGTTGGAGAAGTTTTCAAGCGCATTTAACTCTGAGCCATGCAAATGCTCAGGGCGCCGCTCGACAAAGTTCACATCTGGCTGAGCGAGCTCTGAAAACATGAATTATTGTCAACGTCCTCTGGATCTCGTGCGCAAGTGTGCTCGTGTGTGCTTGCGTGTGAGAGCGTGCGTGAGTGAGTGAGTGTGTGTGTAATCGTGAAGCGCTGTGAGGAAGAAAGACAGCGGCAGGGGGAGATAGGTGTGTGTGTGTGCGTGTCTTGTGGGAGATGTTACGTACCTGAATTGCTCGATATTAGCCTGGCTGCGTGACGTTGCGATGAAATCTGTTATTGTATTCTCCTCTCAGAGGCTTCAGCGCTTTAGTGGCATTAGATTATCCATTACTTCAAATTTGTCTTGGAAATTAATTTGACAAATGTTAGAAGTTTAGTGTTGTTGATTTGCTGACTGTTTTTTTTTTATTAAATAAAAAAAAACCCAGATAAACATTGTTAGAGAGATTTTATAAGGTTGTCAATTAAATTCCCATAATCGATCATTGTAATTAATGATCAATTAATCGATGAATCGTTAACCAATCTTAAATCGAAGCAGGGGGGCGCCACTAATGCCAGGGACACACAACGACTAGCTGAAACATTCTAAGACTGAACTGAACACACTTACAGACTTTTCAACGACTGAAGCAGATTTTAAACACCGCCTGAACGCAACTGTCTTGGTGGGTTTGGGCATGATACGTCAAGTATCAAATTTCATTCATAATCGGCCTTACAGTTGTTAAGTGTGTCCCTGGCTTAAGGGGCTGTTTACAGGACACCGTTTTCAACTAAATACTTAAAACTTTTTATGGCCGTTTGTTTACACAACAACGGCGTTCATCATTAATCATTATCATCCTTAATATATACTCTGAAATATAAAATGTATAACTTCTCTGCATTGGTGATTAGTGATATTTGTGACTGAATTATATATATTAATAAATAAATTATATATATATTAATAAATAAATTATATATATATATATATATATATATATATATATATATATATATATATAAAAAATATTTATTTATTTAAAAAAAAAAATTAACTAGAGATGCACCGATGTATCTGTGTATACTGTTTGTGAAGAAAATGCATGAACTTAGTTAATGAGACAATAATGCATTAAAAGTAAAAAAAAAAAAAAAAAAATAGCAACATAAAAGCATTTTGACCCTTTGAATTATCCGTAGTTCAAGCCAGGTTTGTCAGGTCTGCAGTTTTTCCCTACACCAAACATTATTTTGATAAATCTTTTCTTCCACTTTAATGCAAGTTACCGGAACGAATTATGTCTCATGTAATCGCTCAATAAGTGTTTAAACCGCGGAAAGACGTCAATAAAACAGCTTGTGATCAATATATCATATAACGTTGCATCTACCTCAGGAAAGTTATCCAATGTTCCCAGTACGTTAGTTAGCTATCAAAAAACACTGGTTATTTACTGTTAGTTATGCATGTATGCTTGAATACATTTTATGAAAACTACTTTACCCCATTCAAGCAGACAAACATTTCAGTTTTTGAGTGTAATTATTATTTCTGAAACTATACCAGTTGAATATAATAGGTCTGTTGTTAATTTTAACCTCTAATATTATAGTAATGTACCAAATGAGATATATAGTATGTAGGATGTAGTATGTAGGATATATGAGATGTATAGTTTACAGCATTAGTTGGGAGAGATTTTTTGTCCTTAAGAAAATCAAACTATCGGTATATCGGCAGATATCCTTCTGAATAATTGGCTATCGTATCAGCAGAGAAATTGAGTATTGGTGCATCTCTATTTAAAGTGTAAAACTCATGTTCACTGCAGGATTGTAGGGTTGGTATTCAATAGGGGGAGGACCAATTAGTCGCGTGTTTGTCCCTAGGGAGGAGGCACGAGTTCTCTTTACAAACCGCTTCACATGACATATTACCATTAGAGGCCTTGCAAACGTAAATGCATACATTTTGTCAGTTAACATAAATGTTTAAACACATACTGAATGTTTCTTCCAATTAATGAATTAATAATATAAAATTAATGTCAATGTGTGTTAAGTTATTGTAGTTACTGACAGTTATAATGTCAAACTGTCACAATAATTGCTAAACACGGCAAATGGAAATGAGAGGAGAAACTGTCTGTGATTTAAAGACTTTAAGGATTTACAGGAAGCAAAGTTTAATATTTCCAAACAATCTTCTCAAATTCCTGTTTGGGTGCAGTAATTAGCCATTACTAGACTTCCTTCCTTTTAATGTAGCGATATCAGTCATAAAATTCTCCAGACACATCTTTATGTAGCTATTATCCTGTGCTTTAGTACATTAATGATTCTGCTGAATATGTGTGTAGCAGCTATCATAGCCGCACTACTTCTATACTTTTTGACACGCAGGGTATTGCAGTTTTCCAAATCAAAATTATCATATTTATTTAAAACACTTTGTTGTTTTTTTACCTTTGGCACCTAGAAATTACTATTATTTTGAGAGAGGGAAGATGAAGCCTACAATTGTTGTTCTGTTCCATCGTATAATTGTTGTGCGACTAATTGGTTCAATTGATCAGAACATTAGCAGTTTTTCACTCTCAAACTTTAACAGTATGAGCTCCGAAAGTATTAGCATCTGAATTAATTGGTCATATCCTGTAATATGATACCATTAACAACATTGATTCTGTGTCACAAAAGTGGCCTAGTTAGTATTCACACAACAACCACAAATAATGCTATTTGCTAACATCAACGCTCTAACTGTCATTATAGCTGAACAAAAAAAAAAAAGCACTAATTTCTTTTTCTCTCAACTTTGAGTGCTTTTCCATGCTGTCTGGTCGGTGTTGCCTTTTCCTGTTCAGCTGTAAGTTTCTTGACCTCTCAACCTCTGTTTGAAAACGAATCCTCTCTTGTCAGTCCAATTCACCAAGGTCGTTGCTCATAATTTCCCTTTGATCAAAGCATATTATCCTCAGAGGCTAATATCTTACATTTGTGACACATTGGACTTGAAACAAAATAGGATATTGTAGTTTGCGTAACCTAATGACAGCTTTAGGAAAGAGCTATTTATATTCCATACTCACTTCTGTTTTTAGATCATATGAGGTAATGTTGCCGTTTGCCGTTACAGCACAGTCCCATTTTGTCCTTTGTTACCCCTAACCAGTCAAACATTATTGATTATGAAGAGTAAAGCGGCTCTCTAAATCACTGGAGAGCTGAATTGATCAAACTGGTGTATATTGGCCATCTCTGACACCAAGTTATTACATATTACTTTCAGTTTAAGGATGGAACAAAAATGTGCTTATTGCATTTATATCTGCATTTTGTGTGAAACGACTGACAGAAGCAACCAATGACCAGCTGAACCATGTGACAGATGAGATCGGATGAACTTGTCTTCATCTTGTCAGAGAAGACTGACAGGACATTTTGTCGATCACTTCTAATTAGGGATGCTCCGTTTCAGCCAATAAACAAGACTTTTTAAAGTTATCATTATTTGTCTGATTAGTAAAAATGCTAATATACAGTATATATATGACAATAAATGATCATGGGAACCCACATTACCATACTAAAAGTTGGCATACCTAATTAAAAAAAGTTTACTCAGAGCCTGTAAGATTCTTTATGGAAACTTGTTTCCGCCACTGGATAAAAAAAATAAAAAAGGTAGTCTGGCATAGCCAGACCTTCAGACTGACTGTAGAAGGTCTGGACTCCATGGCACCTTTCATTGGCCAATGACCACCCAGAGGCCATCTGACTGACATGTAAAGCAACCAATCACAGTTCGTTTTGTACCGCGTCATGTTTATGGGTGTGAAAATGTAACGTCGATGTCCTTACAATAACTGACCGGCATGTAAAACTCTTGAATATTTTGAAAGAGTCTATGCCGCGAACTGAACAAACTTTTGAAATCCTTTTGAAAATCTAGCGTTAAGTTGATCCTGATAAGCGCTCATTGTCACAGTTGTAAACACGACAGCTTTTCTCTTCCATGAGGGGGTTTGGCATCACGGCATCTTTGTTTCCAGGCAGACCGTTAAAGAACGTGACACACACATCTCCCGGACATAGGCTACTGTAGGCCTAGAATTCAACCAATCAGATGACGACTTCGAAAATGTTTCAAGTTAAAGGTACAATATGTAAGATTTTTGCATTAAAATATCCCAAAATCTCAAGGCCAGTGTTATATATTTTGTTAAGTTGATTACTTACAATATCCCAAATGTTTCCAACTATTTTTAAATCGTGAGAAAATTGCGATTTTAACCAAGGAAACGGGGCGTTAGAGCAGGGGTGAGCAGGGGTGAGCTGGGAGTCGCCAGTCAATTGCGTCATATCCGCGTTACCCTCAGTTTCCGCTCGTACTGCGTGGAGTCCTGGACAAATGCGGAAGTTGTAGTTGTAGCGTCTATCAAGCAACAAACGTTAGCTTGTTTCGTGCAGTCCTTATGGAACACAATTATTCTTTACCGATTGCAGCTGGTCCTGTCGACAAAGCATGCTTAATTTTATATTTTCCAAATGTAGCATTCGGTAATAGTTATGTTTATGTAAGGAAAGTATTGCTTTAGGTTTGTGTTTAGTTTATTGACATTGTTTATCACGTCTGGTGTTTATGGCCATGTAAATAAATATAGCATGTGTTATACATAAAGATTAATCAGTATTTTGGCAAATGATGTGGGTATGTTCGAATGTACTTTTACAACAATTGTTTAGAACACGTAAAACTGCGCAGCGTTATCATAACAATGAATTCGACAAATACAGTAACATCTATGATAACCAATTTAGTATTAAACCTTACTTGTCTTGCTGTTAATTCATTTTAGTGAAATAAAAGTGTGATACGGTTCAAGAGTCAGGAAGGAAGAAGACAGGGGTCGGCGTGACTGGGACTCGTACTTTATTAAAATAATACAAAACAAACAAAAGTCGCGCACAACGCGCATTCACCGTGGCAACCGCAACGGCACAAAACAGTTCAAAAATGAGAGCTCGGATCCACCGGTTTTCTTTCTCTGCGTCCAATTTTCTCTCCAGTCTCTCGTACGAGTCCTCAGTCTCTCTCTCTCTCTCTACGCCAATAATACTGCAATAAGACACAGGTGTTCGTCATTTGCACTTGACCTACTTACTTTTTGCTCGTCTCGTTTCTCTCTCTCCCGTTACAGACCGCGCTGAACCACGCCCCCCTCGCCACAAAAAGCATGTCGTTAAACGCAACATTTATAAAAATAGAACTTAGCCTCATCCATGAACATGATTTTTCGATTCCCATCTGACTGATTTACATCCACGGTGGAGTTGAAAACAACAGTTCCCATCATTCCACGCTCCTTCACATCTTCATCAAGCTATGCCGTTGTTGTTGTTTGGAATGTAGCGCCCTCTAGCGCCAGAAAATGTTGCATATTGTACCTTTAAGTGTGTCATATGCATCAGACTTTCAGCCAGCGGTCCGTGCGGCTGAGACTATAAAAAAAGTATTTGCGACTTTTTATCTTACAATTCAGACTTTTTGTTCTCGCAATTGCAACTTTTTTCCCCGAGAATTGTAATATAAACCCGAAATTTGCGAGTTATAATTTCAGAATTGCTTGATATAAAATCGCAATTGAGTGTTATAAAGTCAGAATTTCGTCAGTCTTTTTTTCCTCAGAATTGGACTTTATAACTCTCAATTGCGAGTTTATACCTCACAATTCTAGCTTCTTTCCTCAGTATTGTGAAATGTAAACTTGCAACGTCAGAATTGCGAGAAAAAATTATAAGTGCAATTGCAAGTTTATATATCAGAATTCTGACATTATAACTCACAATTTTGAGTTTATATCTCACAATTCTGAGAAAAGAAGTGTGAGATAAACAGTAACAATTATTTTTGGCAGAAACAATTTTTTAATTTTTTTTTTATATTGTTTTATGTTTTACATAGGCATATACTGTATAATTTATTTTCTATAATTTTTATAAGAAAGATTGCTTTCTGCAGTTGCGCTATTTTTTAAAATTAAAAGCAATTTTCTATGTGAAGTTTGTCATAGACATTTGGACTTTTAAGGTGAGCATTTTTTTGTATTTAGTCTCACAAAAGGTAGAATGATATATAATATCTGCGCATACTGTATATATTTTAGGCTATCAGTCGGATAAAGTTCAAACATTGTGCATCCATATTTATTTATGTGGCGTTACACTGAGTAACCTCGCCTATTGTGAAAGATCATTGGTCCAAAATTTAGCTTCACAGGTAAACATGAAATATGTTCTCTAGTGTCACATCATACAGCAGTTTTGAGTTCAGTGTGGAAAGAGACAAATTTGCTGATTATTTTAAGTCCTTACTATTATATATTCAAGCATACTGGTCATTGAAACAGTATAGCTAGTGAGCAGCAATTATATGTGGCAGGAAAAAAAAATGATACTGTCAAGGAGGAATGAAGGAAATGTTGCAATGACAATCAGTTGACTTAATTTGAAAAATCTGTGAGTTAATTAGACAAAAATGTTGGAAGAGCGTGAAAGTGCTTGTGTTTGACAGAATGTGGGAGTTACACATTTGTAGATGGATGAGTTGATAAAATCAGATGGTCTGAGGAGGCATGATTTGACGCGAGTCCTCAGTGAATACTGTGCAGAGAAGCCGGAAGATAGTTTAACTTAAAGGTGGACCTGATGTTGAAGAGGTTACAATGATTGACAGGAACCGGTGTGGAGGCAGCGACAGACAAATTGACTTATTTCAGCTTTTACGAGACATCAGCAAACACAGGTCATATGTTACAGGAGCAGATGGGGGGGGATGCACAAGACAACAAACTACAGAGAACTGACAATGCGCTTAGTAACCATCATACACTGTATTTGCATTTTTGTATTTACTGTTAGATCAATGGTATCATATATCGCCTAAAGCATCCGGCTCACAGGGAAGCTCTGTGACTGAATTTACTCCTAACAGGGAAAAAACGTCTCAAAACAGGAGGAAGCAAATCGATTAATTTATGTCCAGTGGGCTTATTTGCCAAGTCATTTTGTGGGCCCATTTCCATCACCCTAATGGTTACTTTGGGAACAGTAATTAAGCAAGTAGTGCTAACATTGAGCCACCTGTCCCTTGCCTTTTTCTTACCCCATCTGACTGGCCACGCTGCCTTTTTCACACACGTTGTCATTCTTAACAAGACTTTTCAGAACTTTGCACTGTTATAGGCTTAGTAAGATGTTTTAATGTTTTTGAAACAATATCTTATGCTCACCAAGGCTGCATTTATTTGATCAAAAATGGAGTAAAAACTTTTTCAATACATACAAACTGTTTTCTATTTCAATATATTTTAAAATGCAATTTAATTCTGTGATGGAAAAGCCGAATTTTCAGCCGTCTTAGTCCACGTCCTTCAGAAATCATTCTTATATGCTGGTTTGGTTATTCTGAAGAAACATTTCTTATTATTATCAATGTTGAAAACAGATGTGCTGCTTTATATTTTTGTGGAAACTGTGATACAGTTTTTTGCAGGATTCTTTGATGAATAGAATGTTATAAAAAGCACTATTACTATTAACTAGGACTTTTGCCTCAATAAACCCCTAATTACTGCTTGTTAATAGTAAGGTAGTTGTTAAGTTTACTTATTGGGTAGTAGAAGGTAAAATATGGTCATGCAGAATAAGGCATTAATATGTGTTTTATAAGTATTAAATGACAGCCAATATCCTAGTAATATGCATGCTAATAAGCAACTAGTTAATAGTGAGAATTGGAGCCTAAACTAAAGTTTTGCCCAAATGTCTTTACTATCACATTTGATCAATTTGATGCATCCTTGCTATTTAAAAACTTTAGAATGGTAGTGTACACTGATCTAGGATTACAACATATCATAACATAGAAACAAAACAATAATGCAGATAGGAGTGCATATCATGGGGACAGACTACAACACGCTGTTAGGATAACACTTGGTGTGTGGCGGTGTGTGGCCAACTGTTGGCTTGGTGCAGCAACCATAAGAGTGGAACGGATTTGAGATGTGCCATATTGCCATTCCAAGTCAGGATAAAAGAGAAACCACGGGCTGTCCATCGCAAGCTAGCATGGTCCGTTAGAGACATGTTTTTCTCCTTAGCTTTGGATGGGAAGTGAGTCATTGCTGCTAATACTGAATAAAAACGCTGCTATGTAATTTCAGTGCTTTTGGGACGTGAAGGTCGGGTGCTTCCATAGTCCCAGCAAGAGATGTGTGCGGCAGGGAAGGTTTGGCAGGCGTGAGGTAAGGCAGCCTGGTGCAGTGTGGCCCCTGGTTTGAGAAGGAGAACGAGAGAGAGAGAGAGAGAGAGCAAAAGAGAGAAAGAGGCTGGCTGTGGTCCGCTGGCGCCACAGACCCCTGAGCTGGGGAGAATGCGGGGGCTGCGCTCCTGCCTTTGAAGCTTTACCTCCCACTAATTCTGGCCTTCCAATTTCCACACACTGCGTAGATCCCCTCCACCACCCCTCATCCTCTCCTCTCTCCCTCCCTGTCCCTTTGTTTCCCTTATAAGGACTGGCCCGGCCATTTCCTCAGCTTTTCTCAGTGGGGTTGTGTGTGGGTGTTTGTGGATGTCTCTGTTGTGGACAGGGGGCCAGCCAATAAAAAAACAAGTTGAGTTTTTGCTGTTTGGATTCTGTAAAATTCTGTGTCCGGACGTTTAACAACGTTCTGTCATGTTTCATATTTCACAGTGTGATTGACAACAGGTCTCTTTGTGTTATGTTACAAAATCTTGAAGTAATTTTCTGTAAGATTTTAAACATTATTAAGTGTTAAAAAATTACTTTGCGCCATCTTAAACTACTTTAATGCATTTGAATTATTCGGGGATAAACACTCTAGGATATAATTAGGCCATCAGGGATTGATGGGGTTGACAGTGTTACAGAATTTTTTTTATTTTTTTTTGACATTACAAATATTAATATGACATTTTAAGATGGGCTTCTACTCTCAAATGTACCAAAACACAAGCTATCGTGCTAAAAAAAAAAAAAAAAGAGGAGACATTAATTGTCCTTGGAAAGTTCCCTTCTTGAAAGGAAGAAGAGTTTTTTGGGGGGATTTATGAAATGGTTTAAAAGACACAACAATTATGGTAACAGGGATGAAGTATAACATGGGAACTAATACTATACAGAGAGAGAGAAGAAAAACAAAATAGTTTTTTTTTATTTCTGTTTTTATTTGTTTTTATCAGAAATGTGGATATAAGAAGTGGGGTCTTGCAGAAAAAGAAAGTAATTATTATAATTTTTTTGTCTGTTTAGAGAAATATCTAAATTAGCACATAGTAAAAGAAGTAATTTAACAATAGATAGCTGATGTCATCATTTAGGGACACAAATGGCACCTGTTTTGTAGAATGACCTCTTTAACAAGTGTAGTATCTACCTGTATATGTGATTAGAGATTGTTTAGGTTATCGATTAAGCAAAAATAAAGTGGCAGTGAAATATGTAGCAGATGTACACATATGAATGCCTACAAAAAAAATGTATACATATGGGACAGTATAATGCCCTGCCTGCACCCTTCAGAGTACTTGTGCTCGGCCCTTCAAAATGAGTACATACTACATAGTTTTAACCCTGTACTCCCACTCTTACTGCAGTGAATAAAGGAACAGACAGGTGATCAGGTTTGTGCTTGCCCAGCTGACCTTTTAAAAGTTATCTAAATGACTTCATTCATTAGAAGTTTGACTTGCACTTGCCAAAGACATATTAATTTATTTTCACAAAAGTTGATGTTATTCATTTTCTATAACACATACGCTGATAAAGTTAATGGGTTCAAGTTTACTGTACAGTATGTTGCACCGTCTTCAGTCTCATGTCATCTTTTACAGAAGCAGTGAGTCTCGCTTTTCTTAAAAGCTAATTGTGAAAATGATTTCATGGTTTTGTTTTTTGCTTTTTTATTATTCAGGGTGCTTTTTATCACATCGTCTGGCTGTCCTACTGTTCATTTCTGTCTCATTTTTGCTTTTACTCCTTCTAAATAGCGTTTGAAGATAAATGTACATATTGATTTCTCAGGCACAGTAGGGGCATCGGTACAGCACTCAATAAAATGTTGGAGCCATGCGAAAGAAAGGTTCTCACTGTTCACAGCCACTGCTTTTTTTGTTGTCAAGGTCTCTTTTAAACATCAGACCGCTTTCAACATCTTTCCGTCTCTCTCTCCTTCTGTCTTTGTGTCTTAGTTTACAGGTTGCCGGCGGAAAGATGTGGATGAGGGCTGAAGTCTAGAGCTGAGGGCATCGGAGTCTGCCTGCCATTGGCCGGCCATTTCGCCCGTTACGGGGAGGCTCCACCCTCACCTGGGAACTGAACGGATCTCGAACGCTGCCTGGCTCCTCCCTCGGCAGCCCCCGTCCCCTCCCCAACCCCGCCCCCCCCTCCCGAGCTCACACCCCGGGGCTGGACCATGTCTGGCAGGCAGCCGGAGGGTAGCCGGACACCCAAGGCCCAGGACCAGGACACGGACCAGGACTGCGGGGAGGACAGCCCCGTCATCGAACGCCGCAACCGGAGCGGCATCATCAGCGAGCCCCTCAGCAAGAGCCTGAAGAGGTCTCGCACCCTCTCGCAGTACACCGCCGCATGCCCCCAGACCGCCAACGGACTGAAACACAACGGCCAGGCAAAGAGCCACGCGGCCAAGCCCCAGCCCGCCCAGCAGCAGCCGCAGCAGCCTTCCGCCTCGGCCTTGGTGTCGAGCAAGCTGGACCGGACCCTGGAGCAGGTGTTGGAGGGACAGAACGGCCTGTTGCACTTTGCCCAGGCAGCTGCGCTGCTAAAGCGGGCGGGCATGGAGCACATGCTGCTGCCAGGGGGAATGGGAGTGGGCGTGGGCGCGGGCGAGGTTGGGACGGTCGACCTGGAGGGGGCGTCGGTGGCCGATGCGGTCGGGGGTCACACAGACTTCCCGTACGGCGTGGGCGGCGGTTTCCCCTTCAACCCGGGGCTCTTCATCATGACGCCAGCCGGAGTCTTCCTGGCTGACAGCGCACTGCACATGGCCGGCTTGACGGAGTACCCAGTGCAAAGCGAGCTAGCCTCCGCGATTAGCTCCGGGAAGAAGAAAAGGAAACGCTGTGGGATGTGTCCACCTTGCCGGCGCAGGATTAACTGCGAGCAGTGCAGCAGTTGCCGGAACCGCAAGACGGGCCACCAGATCTGCAAGTTCCGCAAGTGCGAGGAGCTCAAGAAGAAACCGTCTGCTGCACTGGAGGTAAACGATACTGAGACTCTGTGAGCTTTATTAATTCCTTTGCTTGTGTGCACTAACATTACAGAGGGATTGTTTTGTGGCCAGAAAGCATAATAACATTTGTTGCTTCAAATTCGGGTGAACTTTGTACTCAATGGTGGTGTTGAGAGAGCCTCTGCTGAGGGTTAGGCTGGGAGATGAGACTTTGGGGTGACAGGTGGCACTGACAGTAGTGGGGGAGGGAGATACGGCCAGACATGCACCATGGGGTTTGTTCTAATCTGCCCCCCACTGCGGCATCACGTCACTCTTCCCACATCATGCCTCTGTGACACTACTAGGACACTCCTAAGAGACATGACGCCCTCCGGTGTGGCTGCTTTTATAGGTCCCTGCGTTCATTAGACCGGTTTTACAGAGAGATGCTGATTTTGTTAAGATCAAGAATCGTAGTGAGTTTCTTCAACCCGCTAGTATGTTTGAGGATGTAGCGGTGGGCATGATGTGGACGTATTTGTGTATGTGTTTTTATGTAATCCATCTGGCTATAGGGCTATAGTCATCTGGAGCACCAGGTGTCAGTGACGAACAGCCCACCCCCTACTCTCTCTCATCAGTTGGGGCTGATGGTCCTCCAAACTTATTACAGAGTGTCCAAATGTCAATAGTGTTTGAATTATGGCAGACGAATTTGGCGGATTATTTATTTTGAAGTCATCATGAAATTAAAATGAACCCCATTTACTTAATGCACATGGGCTCATTGTGAATGATCAGTGCATGCTATTCCAGAGAAAATGGGAACACTTTACACTACTGTTTGATTTATTAACGTTATTTAATGCATTTGGTATAATGAACTAACAATAAACAACAATTTTACAGCATACAATGTTAATTTATAAATATTAGTGCTGTCAAATCGATTAATCACAACTAATTGATTCTAAAATAAAAGTTTGTGTTTATATAATATATGTGTGTATATATATATATATATATATATATGTATATATGTATATGTATATATATGTATATATATATATATATATATATATATATATGTATATGTATATGTATATGTATATATATATATATATATATATATATATATATATACATATATATGTGTGTGTGTTCACGTGTCTGTCTGTTTGTATACACACACACACACACACACACATACACACCCCTACATGTGTTTGTGTGTGCACACAAATACACACATATAAATATAATAGTATATATACACACATATGTTATATAAGCACAAACTTATATGTTATATAAGTGATTCATCGATTTGACAGCACTAATAAATATACTATTGTTCATTGTTAACAATGTTTGTGTATGTAAAAAATGTATTAGCAAATGTAAAAAAAAAATTACATTAACCTTGATTTTTAAATAAATGCTATAAACAGTAAACATATTTTTCATTGTTAGTTCATATTAGCAATTGCATTAATTAGTGTTTACTTAATGAACCTCATTGTAAAGTGTTTCACGTTTGACACTTTTTAAATTTTGTCTCTTATGCTCACCAAGGCTTCGTTTATCAAAAGTACAGTAAAAAGTAAAACCAGCAATATTGTGAAATATTACACTTTAAAATAACTTTTTTTCTAATTTAAAATATCATTCACATGATCCTTCAGAAATCATTCTAACATGCTGATTTGGTGCCCAAGAAACATTTCGTATTATTGAAAACAGTTAGTGGTGCTTTACATTTTTGTGGAAATCATGATACATTTTTTGATTCTTTGATGAATAGAAAGTTCAAAAGAACAGCATTTATTTGAAATATAAATCTTTTTGTAACATAATAAATATATTTACAGTCAAATTTTGAGAAACTTTGTGTCCTTGCTGAAAAAAGTATTTGTATACTTCAAAAGAAAAACTCTTACTGACACCAAACTGTTGAATAGTGGTGTTTTTGCATAGTTTTAGCAGTTTTCATTTTGGCTTTTCATGATCGCAGTGGATGAAATCGAGTGTTCTTCATGAATATCCTGTTTCACTGACATTACAAGTGAAATGGGTTGTGAACAGCATTTCAGATATACTTTAATTTTAACGTATTAATAGAAGCACAACACAAAGCTTTACATTAACATATTAATATTTCACTGTTTTCACCGCTCTTATTGGTACCAAGATAGTTTGCTGGTCTCCACCTGGAAATTAAGTTTTTTTTTAATATATATATATATATATTTAATTAACAATTCTGATATAAAAGTTCATAAGCATTCTTAAATATATCAGTAGTTTAACAAGAATTGATCGGTTGAGACTCCTGAACTGGACTTTCCTATAAAAAACATCTATTCATTTGTATCTCCAGTTATTATAATTTTTCTCTCTTCACGTTCTCATGTTTGATGTTTCTGTGCCTTAATATGTATTTGGCTCTTTTTGGTTAAAAAAGGGACAAGTGATTAAATTAGTTCAAAGGTAGTCATGCCTCCTTTCTGATTACAGACCCATCATTGAAACACCTTTCGTAAGATAAGAAAAATAACGGCCGGGTGATGCTGTGTCACTAACGTTTCAGTCATTAAAAATGGTTTGATAATTCCACGGCACGTCGTCTGCTTCCCCAGCTGTCCAGTCAGTGTGGAGTCAAACAAGGTCACGTCTGATGGCGTCTCAGGGAGCCCCTGTGATTAAAATGTGTCTAAAACATAAAGCGCTGCCGGTTTATGGTTTCTTAAATAGATATTAATTTGAGCGCCTTCCATGATGGGAATAGTTTTGCACTAAGCGTCTGAGATGTGCTACACCTGCTGTTTTATTGCTACTAGACGGAGTTGAAACAGAACTGTGGAAACCAAATCAAGCACAACGTATTGATCCGTGTTTCTTTTTTGAAAGTGAATTTTGTGAAGTGAAGTTAAATTGGTAGTTGTTTTGTGTTGTTGGCCGTAGAGTATTGCTACGTTAGAGCCTTTTGGCTAGTTTTACATGTTTGCTAAAAAGGAAATGTGTTAAAGTCTGATTGTTTACATTTTGTAGACCAGGTCATCATACTGTATATAATACAAAATACAGTAACATATTGATTCATGCTGCTTTTTTGAAAGTGAATTTGTGAATACGAATTAAATAACTAGCTTTTGTGTTGTTGGCTATAAAAATCACTCTTCACTTTGCTAGTTTTGCATGCTTGATAAATAGAAAAATATGAACAATTAAAGTCTAATTGTTTGAAATTTGTGTAGTTTCTACACACTTTTGTACACAAATCCACTACAAAACATACTGAGAAATCTAAAAATCAGGATTTCGGTTTATCAGTGTAATGCTTTTGATAGTATTGGCACTGTTTTGGACAGAATTTATACTTATACCCAGCAAAAATAACACTGGTTCTGATAAGAGAATAACTTGTCCTGCATGAATCTATTTAGTGAAGACCAAGTTTGTCTAGCTGGTTAAGTAAGTTAAGAAGCCTGGTTGGGACACCAGTGCACCAGCATTACATGATGATCATCAACATACAAATATGTTTTGTTTGCTGTTGAACTGGCGTTCCCACCAGACTTGTTAACTAGCTTAACCGGCAGATTTACCTGGTCAGTGAGTCTTTCACCAGTACAATTTTGCCATTTTGAATCCCATCATCATGAATTTGATCATGAAATCCAGTTTACCAGCATCTTAACTAACTTAACCAGCAAGACTAACTTTTCCAATCAGCTTAATTCAGGCTGACCAGTTTGACCTGTAAGGTTTATTGTCTCATTAGCATTAATTACAACATGGAATCAATCTACAGTATTAGTATGTGAGTCTTAACTAGCTTAACCAGACTAGACTAACTTGGTCAACCATCTTCATGCAGGCTGACCAGTTTCACCAGTAAAGTCTTATCATTTAGACCGCTTTGCATCTCATCACCATTAATTAAAACATGAAATCCTATCCATCAGCATGGGATTCATTACTAATTTAACCAACAAGACTATTTTGCTTAGCCAGCTTCATGCAGGTAGACCAGTTTCACCAGTAACGTTTCCCAGTTTAGACCACTTAACAACATCTCATCACCATTAATTAGAATATGGAGTCCTGTCAATCAGCATGCGATTCTAAACTAACTTTATCAGCAAGACTACAAGCCAACAAGCTTCATGCAGGCAGACTAGTTGCACCAGTAAAGTTTTGTTGTATAGACTGCTTATCATCTCATCACCATCAAAAAGTAGATGGCGTCTTATCTATCAGCATGGGAGTCTTAACTAGCTTAACCAGCAATACTTGGTGTGTATACGGTAAAGTAACTGCATGTGCTTTGTGTGTGTGTTTAAGAAGGTACAGACAGGGAGTGATCTTGCAGTACTGGGTGTTTTGCAGCTTTCACGGTGCATTGCTGGCATCTCAGAGAGAGCCATAAAAACAGAGGGGAGAGTGAGGGGGGAGGTAGTGTGCAGACCGTCAAGGCCTTTGCCACCTCACACCTCACTGACTGGAGATGTGGGGAATTATTTTAGGAAGCCTGCGTCTGAATGGAAATAAAAGAAGCACGGGAGAATTAGGAGCTTGAGGCTCGTCGGACTAACGTTCACGTTCACTCCAAGATCTCAGAGCTGTGTGTGTGACTGTGTGACTGCTTGCTTATTTCTGATGTGGTAATGCACGTAAATGGGATTGCTTGTTAGTGTTTGTTAGGTATTGAAGTATTTGTGAGGATACTGCGAGAAATTGTTCTTGCATTAAAAATGCTGTTCTTACATATCTTATATAGTTCTGTCAGTGTGTTTATATATACATTTTTAAACTTTTTCTTCTGCATATGAATGTTAGCTTCTAGCACTGAAAGATTTTTTTTCGGGGTGTGTGTGTGTGTGTGTGTGGGGGGGGGGGGTGTTGCCCACTCATCAGATGGTCAGGATGGAAGTCAGCTGACTGACCAGCTTAAACCTGTAATGTCTTTTTTTATCAGCACAAGGTTGCGTTTGTGGACAAAAATGGTTAAAAAAAAGAAGAAAATGAATAATTAAGATAAAATAGACTAACTATTTATTTATTATAAAGTTACAAAAAGTTTGCTTTAAGGTTAATCTGTAGTATACTGTTAAAAGTGGTGACACATTAAAAAGATCTAATCCTAACAATGACTTTCAGTAGTGTAATCGGTAACACTTTACAATAAAGTTCATTAGTTAACATTAGTTAATATATTAACTAACATGAACTAACAATGAGAAATACATCTGTTACTGTATTTGTTAATCTTTGTTAATGTTAGTTATTAAAAATACATTCATTCATTGTTTGTTCATGTTATTTCACATTACATTAACTAATGTTAACAAGATTTTAATAATGTATTAGTAAATGTTGAAACTAACATATATGCTGTATATATATATATATATATATATGCTTAATAAATGCTGTATACATGCAGGTAATTATTAGTTCATGCTAACTAATAGTTAAACTAATTGTAAAGTGTTACTCTGTAATCTAATGTAGTCAAGTTTATTTAACTGCATTCAGTAATAGCCTAATATTTTTTACTCAAATAAATACACTTATTAATTCAATTGATACCAGCACAATTTTTACCTGACAATTATAAATTAGCTTTATGGGACAAATGTGTACCCAGAAGTGAGCTAAACCTGACCAGATCTCCCAAAACCTCCTTTTGGGGATGTCCTCATTTGTAAAAACAGTATAAAAGTAAATAACGTTTTTTGTTGTTGTTTTTTTAATGTAGAATGTTACTGTTAGGGTTAGTTTTAGGGTGTGTATTTATAACTAGCTTTATATATAAACCATAGATGTCTATGCAATGTCATTTACATAGCAAAGTAAATTTGTGTCTTTGTCTGTGTCTGTCTGTAAGTGTTTGTGTCTCATGACAGTCTCATTAAAGAGTGAAGGGTTGATTTGAGATGATTGTGATATCAGTGCTCTGAAAGAGGGAGATGGTCTCGCCTCGTCTTGGTATGCGCACACAGAGAGAAGCTGTCACCCTGCACCACTATCTGACACCCCGACACACACACATTCACACACTCACTCACACACACAGCGAAGGTATACATGACCACAGGGCTGCATTCCGCACACACATAAAGACATGGAAACAACAGGCAGATTTTTGGCTTTCTGAAAAAGGGTCCAAAAGGGTCAAAACACTGCACAAGAAATTCAACAAAACAGTATATGTATATTAAATACACTGTAAAAAATGTGCATTTTACTTAACTTAAAAAAGTGAGGAAACACACTTCATGCATAAAAAAAAAAAAAAAAAAAAAAAAAAGTTATGTGGAATTGTCAAGTTAACATAACTTAATTTTTTTCAATTACGCATGAAGTTTATTAACTTAATAAATTTAAGGCAATGGGTTTCCTTTTTTAAGTTAAGTCAACTGATCACTTTTTAAAGTGTAAGGTAATGCTTTTGTTATATATATATTTGAGTGAAATAATCTTTTTTAATAATGAAAGACACTTTGATGGAATAATATAAATTTAACCTTCAATCCGCAATTTTTAGCTCAGGCTATCGAACGGAAACATTGAAACTGCTCTCTTGTCCCCTCAGGTCAGTAATACAGCGCCAGTGTATCACTGACCTGTGAAAACTGAACCCTCAGCAGATTGGAGCATAGAACTTATTCATAGGAAAATCAATAAACACAGATTAAGTTGGTGGATCTTTTGGTTGACACCTTCAGGAATGATGACCTTGGAAGCGCATGCTACAGAGGGTTAAAGGTTGTGGGTCAGGCGGCATAATGGTCGTCTGTGAGCTAGGCTTCTGAAAGAGGATTGGGCGTTAGGGTCACAAGCTAAAGGTCACAACCAGAGAATTCTCAGGGGCTCGTGTGCAAGAAACACCCACAGTGTTGAGTTTGAATTTCACTTGTGGATATAGTATGTGGTCGGCTCTTTGCATTGTTTCGAAATGAGTGTTTACTCAAATGTAGGTCTCAAAATTAAGCATGAGCAGGAAATGCAACTTATAACAAAGAGAATATTTAGCTCATCTCAACATTATGGACTTTTTGAGCAAGTATCAGATTTTTGGCTACACTTTACAATGAGGTATCTTTTGTTAACATTAGTTAATGTATTAACTAACATTAACCAACAGTGAGCAATATATTCGTACAGTATTTATTAACTTTTTTAATGTTAGTTATGTTCATGTTAAGGTTAGTACACAGTGCATTAACTATATTAACTTTTAATCTTAAAAATGTATTAGTTAATGTATAGATTAACATTAACATTGTTTGTTCATGTTAACTAATGTAATAAACTAAAATTAGCTAATAAAATCTTATTGTAAAGTGTTACTAGATTTTTCCACATTTTACCACAAATATGATAAATAAATATTTTTAGTAACTTTTTTTTTTTTTTTGTCAGAAAAAAGTGATTATGTATTTTATTATCAGTTAGAAATAACTATAATGTAACTCCATGGCAAATATAAACCGATTCAAAACCGGAAAATTATGGAATTTGATTTCATGTTGTTTATCATTCAAAAGTTACTAAATTGATTGCATTAAATTGATGAAAAAAAGTGGCAGTTAAGACATTTATAATGTTACAAAATTTTATTTCAGATAAATGCTGGTCTTTTGAACTTTCTATTCATCAAAGAATTCTGAAAAAATGTATCATGGTTTCCACAAAAAATATTAAACAGCACAACTGTTTTCAACATCGCTAATAGATTTTTTTTTATCACCAAATCTGCATATTAGGATGATTTCCGAAGGATCATGTGACACTGAAGACTGGAGTAATGATGCTGAAAATTCAGCTTTGCCATGTTTCAAACCATCTATTTTGTATCTCAGAAAGCTTCAGTGAGGTTAAATTACTACCAATATCACTTGCTGTAACACTCAAATAAGTATAAAGATATATAGCACATAAATACTGGGCAATATAGTGCATTTATAACTATGTTTACTAATATACTTTTGTATTGAATGAAACTTAGCCCATCTTCGTTTCGAGCTTGTTGCAATGTATTCTGGGATTGTCTTCTCCATAAAGAAAACTTGGTCACACTCTGTATTAGGTGTCTTTAACTACTATGTACTTATTGTGTCCATGTTGATTTGCTATTGAGGTGGGATACAAGTAATAGGGACAGGTTTAGTGTTATGGGTAAGTTTAAGGGGTAAGGAAAAGGTCAACAGTGATGTAATTACAGAAATTAATTGCATATGTAATTATATGCAGGCAATTTTAAAATATAAGTGCAATGTAAAAACATGTATGTACACACTAAGTGCATTGTATCAAATTATTAATATAAATGTTAGTACATGGTAGTTAAGGGCACCTAATATAACATGCCTTGCATTTTGGTGTCTGACATGCTATATTCTTACTCAGCCACAAGAGGTTATTGTATTTACAAAATAAGGATCACACACCCTCCAAAGTAAAGAAAATGACTTCTAAAAATATGTTGTCTCCTCCAAGAAATACTTGAAATACTCCGGCATCCTTGATTTATAACATGATATTAGGAAGTGCTAAACCCATTAAAGTGTTCAGAGTTAACATCTGCCCAGCTGTTGTCGTGGGAACACTCTAGTTTAGTGCCTTAAGTCTGGCCCATATATTTCTATGTGTTTGAGTGTTTAAACATTTTCTGTCTTAGTTTGTCTCATTGAGGAACACTTGAATGATATTGAGTGTGAGTGTGTGGGCTGGTGCACATGTGATCATGTGAGCGGGGATGTTGTTTGGCGCCCATGGCTTGGACTATTGCTGGCGAACGTGTGAGATTCTGTGCCGCAGTAGCATTGCACTGTTGGGGGGGCTGGGGGGGAACTACGTCTGTCCTGCAATGTCTGAGCTTCAGCCCCCTTCAACTTTAACGTCGCCTCACAAGGCTTCTTGCTTTTCCTCAGCTGGCCCGTTCTCGGTGCCCACCTGAGTCCCGCTGCAGATGCCAAACCGACAGACGTGCAGCACAGAAAGAATACAGAGAGACAGTGAGATATAAAGAGGCCATAGCGAGAGCAGTGTGGTGGGTGCTCGACGTGACTGCGTGGTGTCTAAATAATGAATGTGGCGTATCGGGTTTCACGTGGAGCCAGGGCCATGGCCCATGGCTGGAGAGGAGGAGGGGGCAGGAAAGACAGAACAGGGAAGGAAAGGGGGAGAAGAAGGAATTAGATGAATCACACTGCCTCAGAGGAGAGCAAAAGGATGTGAGACAACCAATGTCTGTGTATTTCTGTATTTTCAACTGGAACTATTTTCTGATAGCAGACATGTTGAATTAAACAACATAATTTTGTTAATTTGAAGACTTGCCGAAAGCTTGTCCTGTGTCGATGTAATTTCTATCAAAACAGGAAGTTTAAGCAGGATATATCGAAGACCTCCTTTAGTTAGGCTTCCCTGCATCCAAATATGCATACTTCCCTAGGAGAAAACCAGTATTTGAAGAGAGTATGTCTGAATTAGTAGTATTCCTAAAATAGTAGGCGAAAAATACTTGATGGCCTCCAGTGGACACACAGTGGCACATCCAGTGGACACTTTACTATCCCATGAGGCGACAAGAGAGGATTTGTGAAAGGCACAACTGACTCTGTAGGTCACATGACAAAGAGTGAAAACATAGCAGATATAGTATGTCCAGATTTTGTTCATATACACACTTTTGTACTATTATAGATTGACTTTAAGTTGCAAAGTTTGTACCTACTAAGTATGCGATTTCTGAAGCACCCTGTGAGACACAATGCTAGTCAGATGCAGATGGTATTAGGAGGCGGGGCATTTCGTTCTAGAGAGCATTTGATTGGACAAAAATCTGTGTAGTGTAGGATGAGTCATCAGTATTTTTGCATGCGAGTATACCAGTGTGTCCAGTGCCTAGTTCTTGTTTTGTCTAGTTGTGTCCATGATGTGCAAATAACATTACGGAAAGAAGTTACACGAGGGCAGTCTTACACAAGAATAGTCAAAAGTGGAGCCTGAGAAATAAGAAAATACTGGGGGCTCGTCCGGGATATTCCTAAGAAAGGCGGGACCGAAAATCATCTGACTTCATTAATCGTCATCAATATATTTGTTCCATTATCTTAAAAGAGAAAGCTGATGCTGTGTCTGAAATCGCGTACTATCTGAGTAGGTACTACATTTGAATTTACTTCACGACCTCTTATAGTATGAATATGGGTAGTATGAATGAAGTTCGGATGTACTACATCCACAATGTTGTTATTGTCACATGACCTACCAGAAGTTGCGTTGTGTTGCTTCAATGCCATTCATAAAGTGCACATTTTAGAATCTCGGTGCAAGTAGTAAGTCATCTGGAGACTTTCTGCCTACGGTTTTTCGAACATATTACTGTTTTGGCATACTGTTTTTTTTCACATACTAAAGAGTAGGGAAGTATTCAATTTCTGAAACAGCGCAAGTTTCTTATGCATATATCGTACACTAGCATATAGTTGGCTTCAAAAATAACACATGGACTAAAGGCCACAAAACGCTAATTCTTTCCCCAGGGTCTTTAACATATCTACGTCTGTATGTGTTTTTCATCCAAACCGCACTCTACTAAATGCACCCCATTTCTGCCCCCTCCCCCATTTCTCTTTCTCTTTCTCTAAGAAGGTAATGCTGCCGACGGGCGCGGCGTTCCGGTGGTTCCAGTAGGACTGTGACCTTTGACCTCCACCCAAAGCTCTGCCATCAAGTGCAATGCCAACTCTCGCTTGGATCATCTCGGGCACCAACACTGGCTGACAAAAAAAACTATGTGAAAAAAAAGAGAAATACAAGACAAATATAGAAAAAAACTTCATCACAAGATACAGAACAATAAAACAACAATACAAAAGAATCAAACGAGTAATGGATGCACCTACTTATTCCTTGAACCAAAAATTAAACATAAATAAAAATATCTATGGCAACTTTCATTCCCTTTTATATGTTTCCATTTTGGTACCTTTTTGTCCCTTTTCCAGCAGATTTTTTCTGTGGCTTAGACATGGAACTGTTCATTGACAAACAGAAATGGCGGACTCAGTGTGGACAATCAACAAAATTTCTGTGTTTGGTGTTAATGTTGTTCACGTGTGGAAAGATACAGTACTTGTGTAGAGAATGTAAATTTTACGGCTATATTTTAAAATTAGTGGCTAATGGCAAGCACTATTGTAATTTAGGACCATTGTTCTTACTGAAAAACTGTATTTTATGATTGTTTCTTTTTTTAGTTTGATTTCAATTTATAGTTTCAAAAACTGAGCATTGTTTGTCTTTCAAGGGAAAAGTAAATATTCCAAAATCTACAAATCCAGTTTTCTGAATAAACAAATATGCATCATCAAAAACCCTAATCTGATGACAACGTAATTGGAAGATAACATTTTCATTGTTTATGTAGCGTTGTTACTACTGGATGCTCCAAACTTTAAATATTTCAGTTTGTTTTACTGTATACTGGCAGCCTTTTGTTATATTATGTCAGATTACATCATATCATGTCACGTAACATCACGTGGAATCACGTTCCACGTGATGTTACGTTATATTACGGATCGTCACATTATTGTTCTCAGTGTAAAAGTCTGAATTTTTACAGAGCCCTCCACAGCACTTGCTTGGCTCAATCAAACGCACTGAACGATTTAACTTTTGTTTTGTTTCGTTTTGTTTTCATGACATTGCCGGTAGCTACATCTTTTTAAAAAAAAGCAGCAATGTTTGTATTGGATTAGAACTATGGACTGGTTTTGTGAATAAAAACAAATGCATGTATTTGTGTCGAAAATTTACAGCTCTGACGTCTGTCTATTTGCATGTTTTTTAAGAAACCGCTACAAACGTAAAAAAAAAAAAAATTATAACAATATGGAAATGTTCGCAGAATCTAGGTTGTTCCCTTTTCCATTCAAACAGTCAAAATAAAAAGCAATGGGACAAGATATGTCATATTGAGATGCGATAAATATGTTTTATCAAGAGTCTTTGATTTCTTCATCTTCTTCTATGATGTGATGTCTGAAACACTTTGCAGTATAACAATGACAATGTACTGCTGGGTTTAGCTGTGGCCCACTTATCTTAATATCACTTGCATTCCTTCGTACGGTACAGTCTGACATTTAAAGGTAAAAAACACAATTAAAAGACAATGAATTATTGATACTCAGCCAACGTCTCTGACCGACAGTCTGTGAAAGCTAATCAGGAGTAAGGTAATGTGAAGTTAAGGCTGTTTTGGCAAGGCGAAAACTCATTTTGAGCTTTATGTGCTGCAGATCACCACACAAAAGAGTACATGGGACCTCATTCACATGGATTTTTGGGCTTTACATGGGTATAACCCTTCAAAGATGGACACCTGCTAGCTATAAAATGACTTATCTATGCCTGTTGACATGGCAAACTTTAAAGTAGAACATAGTAAGGAAAAAATCTGTAGAAAAACAGAAAAGGTACCGGTAATTTTCTGTCGTTAACACAACGCAATGTGTAATTCAAAATACATGAAATCAATATTAACACTACATTGGACTGTATTATTATGGGAGTAGGAACAATTTGATAAAGCATTCTAAGCATTCTATTTTTTTCCTTAAGCACAACGATTTTTTATTTTATTTTATTGGAATGAATGGAATGTATGTTCACATGAGAGATCATATTGGCACCCTACATGACCTGGACCACCGTTGACTAGAAGGAAGTATAATACTTAATGTAGCAAACTTTTTAACGACTGGTAAGGGGAGTGAAATAGCCTCAAATAGCTATTGCAGAAGCCGAGTTAATTGCAGATTTGAAAGGGGGGCTGAGATGAAAGACGGCGGACCGAAGCCCCCCTAAATAGGTTCAAGCGATGCCTGTGGGACACACTGAGTAATGAGACTTTGAAAAGTAATGATTAACTCAAAATAAATGCAGAAATTGCAATCGTCGTTACGCCCCTGCACGCATGAAACACCTTTGGCCTACCACAAATATGAACCAATAAAAGGTAATAGTGAAAATTTATGACTAAGTAAGACAGGTGGAAGTAAAAGCATGCGGTTTGTGCGAACGCTAGAGTAAAGCGTCATGAGGTGGAGGTACCAGCTGCAGGCCTGAAGAGCTGGATAGAGTCCTCAGTGCCGTAATGAGCCCAGGTCTGTGGTGCAGTCATCAGAGCAGGATCTGTAATGAGCCACAGTCTCGGGTGGAGGCCCAGTTTGGTGGGGTTTGTGTAAAAGTGTGTATATCTGCGGGTGTTTATGTGAGAGAGACTGAAAGAAGTAGAGCTCGAAAGAGAGAGAGAATGTTCCCAGCTCCCCCCTGGTGACAGCGATGGGCCAGTGCCATGGCCACGGCGCTGGAAGGAAGCTGAGGCTCTGCATTATTAATGTGCGCCGCGGCGTCCTCGACTCTTCCCAGCCGCACAGCTCACTGCCCGTCCTGCCATCACAGAGGGAGAGAGAAAAAGAGAGAGAGAGAGAGAGGTGTGTATGGGGGGTGTAGATAAAGAAAGCAAGAGAGGGGAGGTGGTGTGCCTGTGCCTGTTAGTGAATGTACTGTGTGTGTGTGTGTTGGGGTGAAGAAACAATGTTTTTTGTCTTTTGGTCAGTGTGAATATATATGTGCCCGAGAGAGAACACAGATTTCAGCCAATATATATACAGGCACAAAAAAAACCCCTGCATATATATCTACGTGTGCTGAATAAACACAGTTTTCTGTCTAAAATTGAGTACACCATTTCAGGAAAAAAGTGTTATAGAGTTATGCTCATTGCATTCCAACAATACTGACTCGTTGCTATAAAGTTACTCATTTCTGTTAGCATAAACGAAATGCTATGAAATGCAAATGAAATGCTAAATGAGGCAGAAAAAGTGACTTCGCCAAAGCGTTATAAGCAATGAACCAAACCAACCAGCTGCGAGGTGAATTATAACATTACAAACTTTTATTTGAAGCGAAGAATTTGAAAATCTGACAAAAATACAAAGGTACAACACTGTGTACATGAGGGAAAGAACTACGTTACCATGAAACATTGCAAATAATTAAATTAAAAATGATTTATAAAACTATTCATTGATTATATCTTTTGCAAAATATGCTTGTATATACAAATATTTAGGTATTTTGACAGCATAGCAAGACTTGATTACGTCATTTGCGGTAATGACTTCTGTTGCATTCTGACTTCAAGTTTGCCCTCAGATTTGCTTCCATCCGATCAACAACTGATGGGGATGTACGTCACTATAAGAAGAAAAGATCTGTCTCTTTTTTCATTACAACTCGATTTTAGAGAGGTACAATGTTTGAATCTTCAACACTGTTCATATGAGGTTGGTTAGGCCCAAGTTTAGCCCTAATATATTTAATCTGGTGAAAGCGATCTCTCAGTTATCATTCCCATTCATTTCAATGGCAGTTGACATTTATGCATTCGGCAGATGCTTTGAAAGATATACAGTGCATTCAAGGTATACAATACATTCAGGACCATGTTTAATACATACTCAGTTACACAAACTTTTTTTTTTTAGCCTGAGCCATGTTGAATGATCAATCTATAACCTAACACTCGTTTCAGCACATTTCATGTTACAATTTTAATATCCCTCCAAGAAATGGTCACTGGTAAAACATTTAGTATAATTTAAATTGCTGCTAAAAAAAAACAAGTTAGAATACATGGCCACTTTTGAATAGCTGTCAATGGAGAAACATGTTTTTGCTTGCATAATGGTGTATCCTGATAAAAAAAAAGCTGGTTTTAGCTGGTTTTGCATTCTGGCTAAGCAGGTCGATCTGGTTTAGTGGTCATCAAGCTGGTCTCCCAGCCAGATCAGCTGAACAGTGCTCAAAACCCCTAAAAACAAAAGCTGACAGGTCAATCTGACCAGACCAAGAGGCCAGCAAACAAGCTTAGGCTAGTTTATGATGCTTTTTCTAGCAGGATAGTTATGGCATACCCGCAGGGGCGAAGGGATGAAGCTAATAAGCCAAACTTTGTCCCTTGTGGTGTTGAGTATCAAAGTCCCTTTCAAGGAAAGTCTGTTAACTTAGCGGCCATATTTGCAACGCCTCCGGGCAGAAAATTTGAACATCCAAGACCAAGTCTCATCTACTTAAATGAAGGAATCCTGAAATCTCAAAAACTACTTGCCAAACTCGCATTTAAAAACATATTTGAAATCAGCAACAAAATCTGACATGAACTGTCCCTTAAATGTTGTTTCTTATGCTCAAATATGTTAAAAAAGCTTATTTTCCAGGCTAGATCAGCCAATGCGCATGTGCAGTTCTTAAGCACGCGTCTCAGGACTGCATCCGGCTGCATCCGAAATCGCATACTTCCCTACTGTATAGTAGGGGAATAAAAGTATGTGACAAAAGAAGTATGTCAGAATTCACAGAACTCATAAAATAGTAGGTAAAAAGAACCCGGATGACCTACTTCTTCCAGCGAGTTTATGAAGTGTGTATATGATGGACACTTTATTATCCCATGAGGCCACAGGAGAGGATTTGTGAATGGCAGCGACGCAACTGACGCTGGTAGGTCACGTGATAATGACAGCTTGATGGATGTAGTACTTCCAGATTACAATCATACTACACACACTCATACTATATGGAACATACTTCTTTAGCAGTCGTGAAGTACTTAATAAAAATAAATACCTATTCAAGAGAGTATGCGATTTCGGACGAAGCCACTGTTTCTATAGCAAGCAGAGCTTCTAACGCCAGCTGCAGTGACATGATGACTTTGCCAATCAACAATTGGCTCTTTTATTTAGAAGTTGGGACTTCTTAATAATATTATTTAGAAGGTTCCGCCTTATTGCGCGTTGCACTTTCTCTTATTCATAGGTAATATGAGTGCACTGTCTTTGCATATCTAAAGTCTTTGGGGTAAGTCAGTTATCTTGGCCATCTTCTTGGTTTCTATTCAAGAACAGCTTTTATCTACATGAACGTTGAAATACTCAGACACATATATTTTTCCTCTTTAGCTCAAATCATGCAAAAAAGAAAAGAAAAAAGAAGCTAACATGTACATGCGTTCTAGAGCAAAAATGCAAACAATGCTTTTACAAATCAGAGGGATAGTTCACCCAAAAATGAAAATTCTGTAATAATTTATTCACCTTCATACCGTTTCAAACCCATAAGACTTTTGTTCATCTCCGAAACACAAATGAAGATATTTTAATGAAATCTGAGAGATTTCTGTCCCTCCATTGACAGTCTACGCAGCTACCACTTTGTCACTTCAAAAAGTTCATAAAGAGATTGTAAAATTGATCCATATGAATAAGCGGTTTAGTCCAAATTCTCTGAAAAGACACAGTCACTTGATATGATGAACAGATTGAATTTAGGCTTTTATTCACATAAACGTTCATTAACGCACATATCAGTTATGGTAAACGAAAGCTCAAGCATGTTTGCTTGACATGCAAGAACCAATGAGGTTCATTCTCATGTGTTACGCAGCACGTTTGAGCTTCCGCAAGAACCAATGAGGTTCATTCTCATGTGTTACGCAGCACGTTTGAGCTTCCGCAAGAACCAATGAGGTTCATTCTCTTGTGTTACACATGTGGTTCAAGCATCAAGCCGGTTCGCTTCTGTTTATGTTTGCTAATCAATGTTTATATGTGAATAAAAGCCTGAAGTCAATCTGTTCTTCATATAAAGCGATCAAGTCTCTTCAGACAATTTGGACTAAAATTGAACTAACAAAAGTGATTTGCTCTTGTAACTGATAGGCGGTACTTCCTGTCCTACAGCCACCATACAAAACCTTGCAATTTCATCCATTTGTTTGTTTCATAGTTGGGTTGCGATCAGTAGTAGAGTAGGTTAGCATTAGATGTTGCAGTTGTGTGCATGTAGGAGTACAGAGCTAAAGGCGAGTATGTGGTTATTCATGAAGCTGCAGATGCTTCAACAAGGTTGAAGGCTTCTGGGAAGATTCTTCGAGCATATTGTGGGCATTCATGATATGTCAGTGAGGTTGTGGTGGGCAAACTAGTACCGGACATTTCGGTGGATGGTGAGGTAGGGTTAATCACGCTTCTATGGAGTGGAAGGTCAGGGTGCCGAGCAGACCTGTCACAGTGGGAGAATCCTAGAATCTTATCACCGCCACACAGACATGCAACCGCGCTGATCTGCTCACCCTCACGGCCAACACGCGTGCCCTTCCCCCAGCCCCACGCTCGCTTCCTCGCCACGGCCCGAGCCAAGACAACAGCGACAGCCAGCAGAGCCCAATAACCCTGCTGGACCGCTTTGCTGGAGACGTTCAGCGCTACATACAGGCAAACAAGAACGGGCAGAATATCAAAGCCTAATGCATAATCGGTAATTGATTCCAAGATCACTAATGTAAATTGGATCATCTCATGTACACAACATTTTCTAACACTTCGGAAGGTGCTATATCTAAGTTTTTATCTTAAATGTGAAAGTTGGTGCATCACTAGCAGCACCAAAGGACAAAATAAGCCTACAAATGGTTTACTTATCTCTTCATATTATTTTTTTTAGCCTGAGCCATGTTGAATGATCAATCTATAACCTAACACTCGTTTCAGCACATTTGATGTTACAATTTTAATATCCCTCCAAAAAATGGTCACTGGTAAAACATTTAGTATAATTTAATGAATTTATTGCTGCTCAAAAAAAAAAAAACAAGTTAGAATACATGGCCACTTTTGAATAGCTGTCAATGGAGAAACATGTTTTTGCTTGCATAATGGTGTATCCTGATAAAAAAAAAAGCTGGTCTTAGCTGGTTTTGCATTCTGGCTAAGCAGGTCGATCTGGTTAAGTGGTCTTCAAGCTGGTCTCCCAGCCAGATTAGCTGAACAGTGCTCAAAACCCCTAAAAAACCAGCTGACAGGTCAGTCCGACCAGACCAAGAGACCAGCAAACAAGCTTAGGCTAGTTTATGATGCTTTTTTAGCAAGATAGTTATGGCGACCGCTTTGCTGGAGACGTTCAGCGCTACACACAGGCAAACAAGAACGGGCAGAATATCAAAGCCTAATGCATAATCGGTAATTGATTCCAAGATCACTAATGTAAATTGGATCATTTCATGTTCACGACATTTTCTAACACTTCAGAAGGTGCTATATCTAAGATTTTGTAAAAGATCTTGGGTATGTAAATGTCCAAATATAATAAATGAAGAAAAATGCTCATTATAAGAATTAAGTTCTTGGAATTTTATTATTATTATTTCTTAGAAAAATAATTAAAAATAGTTAATAGTCTTTTTAGTCTGTGTTGTATTTACTTTAATTATGATTTTCTATTATGATGTTGGTTTCTTTGTACTGTAAACCCCCTCGAAAATGAGATGGTTCATCTCAGGGGGCTATCCTTGAAAATAAAGAAATAAAGAAATAAATTATAGTTAAAAAGAAACAAACCCGCTTTACTGCCTTTTAATATGTGAATCTTTTGTCAGTAAATTAAATATTATGTAAAATATCATGCGGTGCGATTCCCAAAACGTAATATTTTTGAATTAATAATTTGGGTAACACTTTATTTTGATGGTCCCTTTTGAACATTCTGATGACAATAAGTAACTTTGCAACTACATGTCAACTAACTCTCATTAGACTATTAGTAGACTGTCTGCTTAATATCTGCTAACTCATTATTGTGACGGTCCTCCAACAGACATTCCACTGAATGCATGAAGTGCTCTAGAAATGTCCTGGTAGACGGCTGCGTTGACTCTGGATTTAATAAAGCACAGTGGACCAAAGTCCTCTTTTCTGATGAGAGCAAATTTTGCATCTCATTTGGAAACCAAGGTCCCAGAGTCTGGAGGAAGAATGGAGAGGCACACAATCCAAGATGCTTGAAGTCCAGTGTGAAGTTTCCACAGTCTGTGTTGGTTTGGGGAGCCATGTCATCGGCTGGTGTTGGTCCACTGTGCTGTCCACTCAACGCAGCCGTCTACCAGGACATTTCCAGAGCACTTCATGCTTCCTTCAGCAGACAAGCTTTATGGAGATGCTGACTTCATTTTCCAGCAGGATTTGCACCTGCCCACACTGCCAAAAGAACCAAAACCTGGTTCAATGACCATGTGTAATTACTGTGTGATTTCATGTAATATTCAAATTTTCTGGGATTTTGATTTTGTGGGTTTCATAAGCTGTAAGCCATAATCATCAAAATTATAACAAATAAAGGCTTGAAATATCTCAATTTGCATGTAATGAGTCTATATAATATTTTAGTTTCACCTGTTAAGTTGAATTCTTGAAATAAATCAACTTTTTGATGATATTCTAATTTTATGACCAGCACCTGTATAGTCAACAGAATGTGTTAAAGGGACCATCAGTATTTTTACTGTACAAATTTTGAGTAATTTAGAATTCAAGATACATTTCTTTGAGAAGCAAAATTACGTAAGATATTGTCTTTTTTATGAAAAATATATCAAAATTTGTGATTTTATGCTTAAAACAAGAAATAATTATCAGCCACTTTTTTCTTATTTTAAGATTAAACTCACTAATCTTTTTTTTTTACCCCAGAAAACCATTTTCAGTGTATAACTAACATAATTCAGAAGAGTACATTTCTAAGAATTTATCAGGTGGCAACCAGATTTGCAAAAAAAAACTTTTCTTTATGACCTCCCTTAACGACCCAAAATTATTCAAAAAGTGACACTGACCACCGTGATTATTGAACATTTCTTCATCTGTAACTGAATTAGAAATGCGGATCTCAGCGCGACCTTACCCGGCTTTTCTCCTCAGGATGTGGAAGAGTGAGAGGAAGAGAAGCTCCAGTGCAATGGGAGGCAGAACGCCTGAGGGCCTGGGTGAGGCGTGAATGAGCAAACCCAATGAGCTTCTGCAGTGGAGGAAGACACGTCGCCATCCCTCTGAAGATCTCCACCCTTACCAACACTCACCAGTGTACATAACAATACCCCTCCAAGCCATAGCACACAATATCTGCCAGGCAGCTGTTTCACAAATTGGTGAGTTTCTCCGTGAAACACGGCACCAGAATATGTTCACATCTTAGGTGAGCTGACAGATGTCTCCTCAGACAGGTACCCGTCTCGTAAACAATGACAGGTAGGCATTGTTTTATTACAGTACATGCATGAGACATGTATTGCCTAGGGTGCATGTGGTAGATGTACATGCTATAAGGGCACATGACACTCTAGTGTATGAACTTCCAATAAAACTGACACATTTCTACCCACCTACTGCTCTATAGGGAATACTAGCATGATATGAAAACGATACTATCCTTTTATTCTGTAAAATTCTAGAAAATTCTGTCAGTAATTATTCACCCTCATGTTGTTCCAACCCCGTAAGACTTTCGTTCATCTTCGGAATACAAATGAAGATATGTTTGATGAAATCTGAGAGCTGATAGTCACTTGGACTATTTAAAGATGTCTTTACTAACTTTTCTGGGATGGCAGATATCGATTACCTAGCAGCCATGAAGGAGTGAGCCAGCACTCAGATTTCATCAAAAATATCTTAATTTGTGTTCCGAAGATGAACGAAAGTCTTACGGGGTTGGAACAACATGAGGGTGAGTAATTACTGACAGAATTTTCATTTTTGGGTGAACTAACCCTTTAAAGGGACAGTTCACCCATGAATTAAAATTCTGTTACCATTTACTCACCTTCATGTCATTACAAACCTTTCTTTCTTTCTTTCTTTCTTTCTTTCTTTCTTTCTTTCTTTCTTTCTTTCTTTCTTTCTTTCTTCCACATCATTTCTGCTGTTCTCCACACAACGAAAGCATACAGCGACCAGGAGCTGTCAAGCAAAGTAAAATACAAATCATTAAAATAATTGAAATCATTTATTTATTTACCAATAATCAGACTTTTTATAATGGATTTACCTGATATTAATGATCCGATGACCAATTAAGCTAATTTGAGTTTCATTGTCTTTTTACATATAGCCAGTCATGCTAAAAATGTGTTGTTTAAGATTAAATACACATTTTCTTAATTTGTGGTATAAATGTAAATAAACATGTTAGGTGAAATGATCATATTTATTATTGTATGATATTTATGCTGCATTTCTTTTTTAATTGTTGCAGTGTGATAATTGCTGACTTTTATCATGCCCAAAAAGAGACAAATAGGTTCTGCATATTAGTGTTAGTTGTAAATAAACATATCTGTACTACACACTTTGTAGAGGCATTCGTGCGAGAACATAACATTTTTTGTTTTTAATTCTGTCTTTCCAACTCTGTTTTTTTTTTCTTCCTTTTTCTCTTTTTCTCAAGCGTAGAGCTTGCATTAACAGAATCTCGGATAAATGCAACTTGAGAATCTCAGTTAAATAAATGGTACCTCTCACGCGCTCACACTCTCCCACCATCAACCCTTCCCAACACACTCACACAATCACACACAAGTACACACAAACGCACACACGCGCACGCACGCAAGCAAGCACACCCGCAGAAACAGATTAAGCTCAAATCAATGGCTGGAGCTGAAGCGGAGGAGAGATTTCACCCTGGCTTCTCGTTAAGGCCTGGCTGAGGCGCGGAGGCTCGGGGGAGTGTTATTACCAGGGTGATGGTTGATAAGACGCTCGTTCCTCCACGCCGCGTCCCGCGGGACAGATACATCGCGCAGCCATGGAAACCGTAAGGCTAGGTGTTATGCTATAATTGGGCCGGTGCTTTTAACAGCACAGCCACACAGCCAGGTATGCCAGCGTCTTCAAATGAGAAATTATACCATGGTGTGTGGAGGAAGAGGAAGAGGGAGCGATAGAGTGAGCAAGCGGAAGCGTAAAAACCTTGGACCTTCACCCTTTCTAATACCGCAGCTTCTGTCTTTATTTCTCTCTCTCTCTCTCTCTCTCTCTCTCTCTCTCTCTTCAGCTGGGATACATTTAAAGGAGAGAAATGTTTTTTACGCTCCTATCAATAAGATTCGAACATCAAATTATTTTAAATTACTTTAAAATCATATGTTAAAGATGACGTCATTTTGTAGGCCAACTCAGTGGGCGGGAGTCATGACTCTCAATGTCTAGTGTGACATTGGCTGTGTCTGAAAGCTTAGGCAGTTTTTTCACTGCCCTATCAGGCAGTGACTTTTGCAGGCAACGTTTACGCATTTAAGGGTTAGTTCACCCAAAAATGAATATTCTGTCATTAATTACTCACCCCTCATGTCGTTCAAACCCGCAAGACCTTCGTTCAACACAAATTAAGATTTTTTTAAATCTTTTTGATAGCTTTCCGAGTCTGACCCCCCATAGACTGCAATGTAATCACCACTTTCAAGGCCCAGAAAGGTAGTAAAGACATCGTTAAAACTTTCTAGGCCTTGAAAGTGGTGATTACATTGCAGTCTATAGGGGGTCAAGAAGCTCTCAGATTTCATCAAAAATATCTTAATTTGTGTTCCAAAGATGAATGAAGGTCTTAGGGGTTTGGAATGACATGCGGGTGATAATTAATGACAGAATTTTCATTTTGGGGGGAACTATCCCTTTAAAGTACCTCACAAAACGGGTTTTGGACAGGCTTCTGAGGCAGCATAATGGTCTAATGATTTACCCCCACCCCCCACTTTTTTTTTTTTTTTTTTTTTGCTCAACTATCACAAAATTGAACACACATGATTGTGGGAAGTCATAGGCAGTGAGGGATACATCTACGCTGCCTTCAAAAATAATCAGATGAAGGTAACTCAGGATGTGACACGATCGTGGGATTCAGATATGCCTTGTTGCCTTCCTTAATTCGTATATAATGCCTGTTGAGGCAGCCTTTTTCAGCTATTGGACACAGCCATTGTTCTCCAAAGGTGGGCGAAAAAGTGTTTTGTGTGTTATTTTTACATTTATTTAATTTGTTAATTTTTAATAAAAAAATACATACTTGAAAAATAGTGCATGATTAACACCGTTGCCTACATTAGTTTATATGCTTGATAAATGAAGTGCAATTAAGCGGGCAACTGTTATAGTCATTATTTTGCAATTTGTTAGCAACTTATGTTTTTGAAGCTCAAAACGGTTTCAAAATTCACGGCCACAGTTTGAGCCAGATGCCTCAGCTGCTCTCCACCAACTGTGCAAACTAAAGGCATGAGAGGAAATGATGTCAGATTTAACGCACATTGCCTTGGAATGACCATTATGTTTCGTTTTTTTCTAAACTGTATACAAGCATGCATACGCAATTATAAATCTGAATAGTAATTAAATTAAAACTTTGCTTAATGAATTCTAAATTAATGCAGTACGGATTTATTTGCATTGTCTTCAACAAATAACAATTAATCTTCAGAAATATGTGCTATCGCTTAAAAATGAATGCTTTTCATCAAACTTTAAATTTGAATAATTTTTGCATCCTTTTAATGACAAGCTACCTTTATTGCAGTTTACCGTGGGCATTTATACCTAACAAACTAACATAAGAAATACAATGAACACACACACACACATGTGTTCTGTGTTGTTTACATAGACTTTTAAAGCTCCAGGAGGGACTTGCAGGGGATGAGCGGAGAGGTAGGTGCAGGGTGCAGAAATAGAGGAGAGGAGAGGAGAGGAGAGGAGAGGAGAGGAGAGGAGAGGAGAGGGGGAAGAGTTTCGACGGGCAGCCGCTCGCTCTGCAGGCGCTGTTGATTACGATCAATTTCCCTCGTATCGACGCACGCTCTGGCCCTGAGCGCTAGTCCCTCCTGCTTTTTACATGCTACGTGCTTTGTGTACCATGACACCTCTCTCTCTTCCTCCTCACTCACTCACTCACTCTTTCTTTCTTTCTCACCCTTCCTTGCCTTCAGTTCTTTCCACCTTTGGAGCGAGAAGCACCTATGACTCATTCCGAATGTGAAGCTAGGAGGTCTCTTAGGACGGCAAAGTGTGAGCAGCGCAATTAAAAACAAACAAACAAACAAACAACAGCAGCCTGTCTCAAACATGCGTTTCCTGTTTTCCGAAATAAGTGCTGGGTTGTTGGGTGCAGCTCGGCAGCTGTTTGGATGCTGGGATGGTGTTGTCGGATTGGAGGCCGTGCGCAAGCAGACGGACGGTGGGTAGCCGTAATGGAAGGGAAAAAAGTGCTCTTCTGCAAGAGTGAGACCGCAGGCAGGCAGAGTGCGAGAGGGCGCACCCCTCAACGCTCTATCTCTCTGCTCTTGGCAGCATCCATCCAAATTAATTGCATCTCAGAGAGAACGAGAGATGGGAGAGAGAGAGAGGGCGAGCAAGATGGCCCTACCGCTAGGTTGGTTTTGCTGTGGGGGAATCATTTAAAATTCTACCTCCCGTGTGGTTCCTGGTTTCCAGTTTAATGACCCCCACCCCTCTTGCTCTTACTATCTGCACCCCTCCCTCTGTTTCTTTCCGTCTTTCCGCTTGCAGCCCTCACTTCCCTAGTTGTCTCGTTCCCCGGTCCGTTCTCTCTCTGCCTCTCAGGCACCTACAGAGGACTCTCCCCCCACAACGCAGGCGGCTGCCGCAGTTCCACGTAACGCCCCACTCGCCAATTACCAATCTGACATCCTTTCCATTCCCCCAGGGATTGCGACTCTACACCTGTTGTCACAGGCGACAAACGAACCCTTCCGCTGATTTCCGAAAGCCACGTGACTGTCGCGGCAGCGTGTTCGAGCAAGGTGGAAGCACAAAATCAACTTGATTTCTTTCCAGAATGATTTGAATCAAGCAGTGCCGAGGACAGAGAGGACATTAGGGGTTTTCTACATCCGGACGCCCAGTGAATACCCATTGACATTTACACAGAGTTTGGCAACCGCGTGACTCACCTGTGACTATAAGGTATGGCATGGAAGAAGAGAGGAAAATAGGAGACAAGAAGAGAAGAGGGGAAAGAAAGAGACCTAGAAGCAGGGGAGATGGGAACAGGGAGGTTGTTCGCTTTGGGTCGTGGCCCACCTTGACAGTCACCAGGGTCTGGGACCATCTGGCCTGCGTGTGTGCAAGCGTGTGTGTGCAAGCGTGTGTGTGTGTACGTGTCCTGCCAGGTCTCTGGGCTCCTGTCACCTGCATCAGTGGAGGATAGCAGGAAGGAAGTGCTCTCATTCAGCCAAAAGAGAAAGCGAGAGCGAAATTGGATGCTGAGCGCCAACCAATAAGACTAAGGATGCAACCCATTGCATACAAAGAAAAAGCCTCAATAGCACACATATACAAGGTTAGCATGATTCTGTGCTCCAATGTGTGCACGTACAAAGTTGTTTTCCATTTCATTCTGGTTGGGTGCGGTATGTTCTGGCTCCCCTGGTCTCTCCCCTGTTTGGTCAATAGCAGCGCACAGCCTGCGGATCGATGTGGGGTCAATAGCTCTCAGACGCCTGCCTCTTTGTGCCCGTGCTGATTTAGCTAGCGTCCAGCCCTCTTTCTTACAAACTAGTTTTTTTTTTATGAGCGTCTCACTTAAATACGTCGGCAGCCTGAAATTAGAGACGCGGCAGTAAATCTGTGACGTCCGGAGCTTCGTTCGCTCCTTTCTGCCATCTCTCTCTCTGGCCAAGCACACTGTAGCAAAGCTCTGAAAGCATTGACTGTTGCCTGAATCTTCTTGCATCACAACACAATCTCTAACTTACCTCCCTTGTGATTGTGTGTGTGTGTGTGAGAGAGAGAGGGAGGGATTGTGTAAGAACTGTTAAGGGTATGTGTAACTGAGATATTTGCAAGATCTTATTTCTCATCTGTTTCTACTCTCCTTTCTTCACCTTTCCACACATCTGCGTCCAGGCCAAAGTTCTGCTCCACCACAAACCTGAGAGTCTGCTTTCACTGATGGCTTATATTTCATAACTATGTTGTTGTGGGCCACATGGATCAATGGTTAAGGCGTGTGTTTATGTTACACAGGAGTCAGACAGTGAATCATTGATTGCATTGAAGGTAAATAAAATGCATGGATGGAGAACCTATAAATATCATGGATAGTTTTGCAAGTTTTTGATTCACCACTGAATACACCAGGTGGGACTCGCATGAATCTCCAGGGTGGCAGGTGCTGGTCTAGATGGCCGTTTTCTAGCAAAACCTGGCTGGTAAAGCTGGTTTACCTTACTGGTGCAGATAGTTACAGTAAGGAACCTTACTGTCTCCTGGCGGAGAAAATCAAACCTGGCATTCCATCATTTTTTTGCAAAGAGGACATATTTTTTAATTTATTCTAAAAGGTGTGATCTGTCACTTGATGCGAGGGGACGTGTTTGCATTAGCATTCAAGCAATTGATCCAAATGCCGATTGATCAGTAAATATCACACTTCATTGACATATTGGTCCGTGGCCATTTTGTGTCTGAGGTTACAACACCCTCCCTTTTTATCTCTCTGACACACAAATACACGCATGCACAGGCTATTTGAAACACATAAAGAGACCTAAGTGTCCTCGTCCTGCGCGTCAGTGTTCCAGATCTCGCTTCCCCGCCGAAGCTAGCGCCGTGATGGAGAGGCTCCTAGCGAGCGGAGCAGCATTATGGTAATTGTCATTACCAAGGCTGGAGCGGATGCGTGACTGACGCCATTAGAGAGAGTGCAATTACAGTAGGGTTTGGCGACCTTGCTGACTGGAGGAGGTCAGGGCTTCTCATTAGAGCGGCGTGGAAGGCAGCCCAGTGTCTCCAGCCTGCCAATCAATACCAGCGCTCCCCTGGCCTGAACTAATCACAGACCTGCCGCCCAGACCCACCCTCTCAAAGAGAGCTTAGGATGAGGAACGTTGATGATGTGATACACACACACACATACGCAGTGACGTTCACAGCTAAACATCCATGTATAGATCTGGTCAAAGAATCTGAGCGTCGGTTCTGATTTTCAAGGCTAGGCGTCGCTTGAAATTTGACACTGTGATCCGTCCCTGACACTAGAGCGTGTTAGCTGAGATTGGTCACACAACATGTCTGCAATGCACTGGAGTCAAATGTTCAATCTGCAAAATGTCTATCTATCTATCTGGATGGATCTGGTGTGTATACATGTAGCGTCATGTGTGGCATCACCTGTGTGCAACATACTGATGTAATGTGCAGTTATTGCAGTGTGTGGGTAATGTGTTTGTTTGCACTAGAATATACGGAATAATCGTGTGTTTAATGTAGTTTGTAGATTCTTATGCTCTGAGGTGAACGTGCATGTGCGTGTGTGCGGGGCAGGCAAGCTCTGAGTTAGTCGTCCTCAGAGACAGGGAACGAGAGGGGGTGGGTTGGTATTGTTGGGCCGGAGGGCTCCAAGCTCCAGCACATTTCCGCACCGTTCGCACTCCACTGCCTCAGTCACCAGCCGTGCCTATTAAATCAAGGGCCCCACTCTACAAAGACTGCCAATTATGCCCGGCCGAGCCGCCATTCTGCCTCTCTCTCCATTTCTCTATTTTCCCTTCCGCTGTTGCTTTTCTGGGTAAAAGCCCAATGTGGAAAACCTGATTCAATCTCCACCAGTTCCATTATACTCCGTTACTGGTGAAGTCGAGGTGAAAACATGTGAAATGGTGTAACAGGAGACAGTTTCATCTGAGCTGGATTATAAATGTCTTTAAGACAGCTGATTTGCCAGGGTGCCTGAGCCAATTCCCATGACCGATTCCTAAAGCTTAGAAACAAAAAGTTTTGGAATAGTGTATTCGTATAATCCCCCTGTCCTAACTCTCAAAGGTCCACTAGCATTCACCCCAGATCACCCTTTATATGTCCAGGCGTGGGATACATTTTAGGCTTGTGCAAACTGATAGTCAAAGAGTTGTAATATACCTGGAGAAAGCTATTTATTAGTATTCCCATTCATCACAATCAGTCAGTTTACACATGCTATTAACATTCTCAGGTGATCTGATCACAAATGGTCAGCAGACAGAGACCTTGCTTTTACCTTGAATTAAAATGCATCTCAAATAAGTCTCCCGTGACCACTGTATTCGGATTTAATCGCCTACTACATCAGCATGTTACTGTATGTTTCAAAGCACGAAGAAACAAATAAATCTTGCCACAAATAAATTGCTCATTGCTTCTCAGCTCATTGCATGCTCATATTTCAGCATAACAATATACTGATGTACACATACTTACTTTAAATTATATTGGACTATCTAATCTTCTCAATCATTTTATTTCTTTCTTTTTCTAGTAAAAATATTTGAAAAATCATTTACATAAGATAAATTTACTTGAGAAGCAAAATTACATAAGCTATTAAAACTTGTTTTCATATATATATATATATAGAATTAAGTTTATTTTAAGGTAAACAATGAGTTGCTAAAATATAAGGAGGATCTTTATAACTATCAGATGATATTTTTAAGTAGTCTAAGTAGTAGATTATTGATTTGGCATATAACAACAAGGATCTCAATTACAACAACATGTAACTATAACAGATCAATTTACAAACAAACAATGATGAACTGTAGCATTTACAACATATTTTAAAGAGGACCTATTATGTCTTTTTGCCAAGTCTTGATTTTGTTTTTGGGTTCTTGCTTAAATGTTAAAAAAACACTTTGTTATTACAATGTTGCAGCACCTCTTTTCCCAGTCTGTCAGTAACGCTCTGTTTAGTTCCTGTCTCTAAGAAGCCCCTCCTTCCGAAAAGCACAGTGTGCTCTGATTGGTTGACTGGACCAGTTTGTTGTGATTTGTCAACCGCTTCGAGCGTGTTTCAGAAACAACTCTTACCATGAGTTTCAACACACTACAAATGCAACTTTGCCGTATGCCTTAGCTTGAGGGATAGTGTTATGTGTACCTTCCCAGAAGAAAACTCAAAACTAAAATCAAGGCGTTTCAGGGGGTTCAGATATAGAGAATGACTCTCTTGAGTCGGACTTTGTAACTTTGCAGACCTATTTCATGCTCAAACAGCAACATTACACACTAAAGAAAGTTGAAAATGTAAAAAAACATAATAGACCCTCTTTAAAAAAGAACAAAAAAAGACATAAAACATAGAAAGATATTCAAAGGAATTGATTCATTTGAAAAGGATAAACAGATTCCCTAAAATGAATCAGAATCAGAACATTTAAGGATTGTGTATTTGATTATTGCCTGTAAAACTGTTGTTAAAGGGTTAGTTCACCCAAAAATTAAAATTCTGTCAGTAATTACTCACCCTCATGTTGTTCCAACCCCATAAGACTTTCGTTCATCTTTGGAACACAAATTAAGATTTTGATGAAATCTGAGAGCTGGCTCACTCCTTCATAGGCTGCTAGGTAATCGATATCTGCCATCCCAGAAAAGTTAGTAAAGACATTGTTAAAATTTTCCAAGTGACTACAGTGGCTCAACCTTAAGTTTATCAAGCGACGAGAATACTTTTTGTGTGCGCAAAAACAAACAAAAATAACGACTTTATTCAACTATTCATTTTCTTCAGTGTGGGCCTCTGAGTGAGTTCATGTAGTGTAACAGCGCATCGCTTCTGGGTTGTACGTAAGAACGTAGGCTCACTATTGGCCGACGCTGGTCATGTATGTGATGTGAGTGAGCCTACATTCTGACATACAACCCAGAAGCGCTGCCTATGAAGGAGTGAGCCAGCTCTCAGATTTCATAAAAAAATATTTTAATTTGTGTTCCGAAGATGAACGAAAGTCTTACGGGGTTGGAACAACATGAGGGTGAATAATTACTGACAGAATTTTTGGGTGAACTAACCCTTTAAGTTAACAACATTGCTACTTTTAGTTACTTACTCCCTAGCACTGCTGTTTTAAGATTTCACTGCATCTATGCGTGTCTATGCATGTATAGGCATGTGTTTATGGGGAGGTGGTTGGTCCCTGACATGGTTGTCTTATGAAAGTGACCCCAGGCAAAGCTGTTGTTTTCTTCAACGCCATCTCCCTGTGGAAAACACAAGTCCTTTAGAGACTCAGATACCAGGCAAACACCCCACACTGTCTCTCTATTCCCATAAACTCTCACTCGAAGACAACTTCCAAAGGCAGTAGATGAAGACCAAGGTAAAAGGAACGTTTTTACATGAACCGCAGGTGATCTTGGAAATGAATTTGAGCGATGATATACAGTATTTCTCTCACTATATTGCTCTCTTTGCACAGAGGCATACATTTCACGGCTGCAGAGATTTCCAAGTGTGCGTCTCTCTCTTCTCCTCTGCCTGCTGAGATACACAACTGAACCCCAATGGAAAAGAGTGGTGAGATAGTGGAGCGGTGTCAGTGTGTGTGTGTGTGTGTGTATGTGCCACACGACCCGGGTGACGGCCGCTTGTTTACCGGCCTCATTATGTCAGCTCGCTTCCTCAGAGGCTGTGGCAGGTCACGCCAAGGCCTTCTGTCCACCTACACACACACACGCACGCACACACACACACACACACACACACACAATCAAGTATTGCAGCAATGGGGTGAAGGACAATGCAAACAATTATTTGGGATTGGACATCTCAGACAGACCACTGAAGTGGCCAATACCATTGAGCCTTCATTAAAATTTGTTCGTAATCTTCATCTCTTATGCACTCGGATCAGACAATCTTGTTAGAAATTTTTACGAAACTGCGAACCGCTAAACTTTATGTCGTCTTCTACGTCCATGACATAAGTAGTTGAGAATGCTCTTTGTACATTTGCATGTATCGCCAAATGCTGTTTCCCCTTTCTTTCCAATTATAGAGAGATGTGCTCGCATTACCTGTCAGGACAGTTGGGGCAGCACCAATAATTGGGCCAGTACTGAACTTCCAAAAGTTGTCGGACTTGCAAAAAAGCACATATAACTAATGTAAACTACTATTATTAAGTATCTTAAAGTTAGCACAGCAGGTCATTAAGGGATATTTTTTCACAAGGACAATTCTATGTATAATTCAAATGCATAATTCACTGGAGGTGTTGTTAAAAAGCACTGCGCATAGATCATATGCGGGAAAGATGTGTGCGCATGTGTGTTACCTGCGTGTGTTCTCCATCTCTGCAGTCCTCACATCCATAATCCCTTTTATTGAAATCCGTGTCACCTGCTGCCTGCGTCGTCCAGCACCCTGAAGCGCCAGCCGGCTGGCACTACGATGGGCTCTGTGAGAGAGAGAGAGAGAGAGAGAGAGAGAGAGAGAGAGAGAGAGAGAGAGAGAGAGAGAGAGAGAGAGAGAGAGAGAGAGAGAGAGAGAGAGAGAGAGAGAGAGAGAGAGAGAGAGAGAGAGAGAGAGAGAGAGAGAGAGAGAGAGAGAGAGGAGATTATCAAATCTAGCTTACTTTGATTGCATTCAATATGCAAAAGACATTCACAGAGAAACAAATTAATAATAAATTTCTCCTAGTACATTTTACAAGATCATTAACAATCAGATTCCATTATAAAAATGCATTAGATCAATTAGATCATCGCTGCTGGATAAACAAACTAAGCCGGTTTAGCTGGTGACCTTATTGCTAGGTACCAGTATAAGGCATGTTTTGGGCCTTTTCTCGCTGGTTTTGGCTGGTCAACCTCACAGGTGGAGTGAGTGTAATGCCAGAGAAAGGTGTGTGTGTGTGTGTGTGTGTGTGTGTGTGTGTTTGTGTGTGTATACATACTGTATATACATATTGGTAATCATAATTGCTGCCTAGGGATAATGCTGCCTTTAAATGATGGTCTAAGATCAGTTTCTTCACCCCACATCATAATTACTAGAGGGAAAGAAAAACTGGCGGCTGTAGACAACTTTATTATATGCTGAGTGCAATTATTAGATTATCCTGCATATGTGAAATTATGGTTCATGCAAGAACAACTATCTTAAAAGATTGACACAGACCCTATTGAAGGTTGGTGCCAGTGTTGCGCAAAACAAAGAATTTAAGAATGGGCTTCTTTTCAGTTCATGAGCTTTGAATTTAATTGGCCACAGACCACAGGATTTACAATTCAAAGAAATTCAACACAGGTAATGCATTCTGCTTTCTATAAGTGACATTTCTGATAGACAGATCTGTTTGCTGTAAAGCCTATAAAACCCTAAAACATCAAGTAAACATAAGTTTTTTAAACTTTGAGAGCCATCATTGTCAAGCAATCATTCAAATTCTGCCTCAACCTTTCTTTCCTGGTTATAAGAATTTCTTTGAATTTCAGTTCATTTTTATTCTACTTCCATAAATTAAAATTTGAAATGCCGTACTGCATCCTGTTTGCTACCTTAATTCAAAATGTAATTTAAATTCAGGGAGTGAACTGAAATTTGAAATGCATTTTCAATTCAATTGTGACTCTGGTCGACGTCATATTTAATTTGATGTGATAAAAAAAAAGATAGAATAGAATAGATAAGTACACTCTTTGTAGTTTACTTTGGTGTCAAACCGACAAAACACCGAAAAACATCTTACAAATACAAATACAATTCCAGGGGACACTTTTCATATTTTGGAAAACATGGGTTGTTAAGATTACATATGACCCTAGACCACCAGACTGTACATTTACCCCTCACAGCCTGGTTTCCATTCCATGCCAAATTAAATATGCAATTCTGGGTTTTACTAAAATGAGTTTGGGCCCATCTTGAATTTTAAGATAGTTCAAACTGGTCTAACACTTCTTTGCATCTGTAAACATAAATGTATTGTTGATATAGATCTACTTTGTTACACACCACTTCACTATAGATTAGGGATTATTTTTGTATTATTCTAACAATTAAACAACAGAATAAGAACCTAACTGGATTCTGTCTGGTTCTGGTTTCCATCCTCAGGGTAGATGGGCGTCAGTGGGCGGCCATTTTGTGATGTGAGCTGAGGAGAAGAGCATGTCCTGCGCTCCCTCATGGATCAGCTCAGATGTTTTCACTCCCTCTGCTGTGCACCTGGGAGTGAGGGCCATGCGTATCTGCCGAGAAAGAGAAAGAGAGAGCGAGGGGGGGGGGGGGGGGGTAGAGGAGAGATAGATATATCCCCGTTCAAGCCTGTGACACATTAATTATTAACAAACTCAGAGTAAATGCGTAAACTCTCCCTCTCCTGTCCTCTCATCCCTCTCTCCTCCTCTGCTCGCCGCTTGTCTTCAGTCATCCAGTTCCTTCAGCGCTCCGTTTCCAACAAACACCTTTCCCTCTTTTTCTCTTTCTCTCCTGCATACAGTCACCCTCTCTAAACCTCGTTTTTTTCAGTGAGTTTTCCCTCGTTCTTTTTTCTTCTTTTAGTGAAGTGCAGTGTGCTGCTCGTAAAATGAAGTGGAGCATGTCGATTGGTGGGGGGTGTAGAGGACGCGGGAGTGGGGGGGGGGTGACAGCGGTGTCAGGCACAAGGCCCCAAGAGAAAGATAGAAACTCAGAGAAAAAGAGAGAGAAACGGATGGCAGGAGATGGGCTCTGTGACTAGTTTCAGGTGTTGAGCTTAGAACAGGAAGCTGAGGCTCACAGGAAAATTCAACACAAAACTGCCTTCGCAACACTTTTTTACTTCCATATTGTGACGTGTTTCAGAGTGAAACAGGACAATCAGCGAGAGGGCTGGATATAATTTTATCCATTGCTAATTATACCAAAATGGATTCATGTGGTTAGAGTGGATGACATGAAAGACATGAAATGGTGAAGTCAGCCAAAAATAAACATTATTTGCAAAAAACTTTAGGGGAATGGCAGCTTGTCACTGAGGCCCACAAAAACGTTTGATACTTCGTACCATATCTACCCCAAAAAGGTGCATGTTAGTACCTTCGAGTACAAATGGATTCTCAAGCAAAAAAAAAAAAGAAAAAAGTAAGACAGGCCTTGATTTTTTCTATCGGGATTGTTTTGGATTGCTGCAGGTTTGTTAATAGAGTGCATTAGGGACCACTTTTTCAGCAGCGTTGGTTCTGAAAGTTTTTTTTTTCCATTCATTTTTCCTATTAAGTTCAGTATTGATTAATATTGCTACTGACCTATAAGGCCAATGGATTAGCTCCTGTGTATTTAACCAATCTTCTATCACCCTACAATCCATCACGCTCTTTAAGGTCACAAAACTCTGGACTTCTGGTAGTACCTGGATATCTAAGTCCACTAAAGGAGGGAGAGCGTTTTCGCATTTCGCTCCTAAGCCTTCCTGATAATGTTCGTTGTGGCTCAGACTCTCCCTGTTTAAATCTAGATTAAAGACACATCTCTTTAGCCAAGCATTCACATAATGCATCTCATAACCTTGTACTCCAGTTATATCAGATCAAATGCACATGATTATCTTTGCTTGAAATGTTATGAACAGCAGCTACGCTAATTCCATCTATTTGCTTTTCTGTTTTATCAGGATGCCCATAGAGAGAACGTCAGCTCCAGTTTGGATCCAGCCTTCTTAAAGACTTTAGATGCCCCAACACCTGTGAACGACTCGACAGGACTCAAACTCTGGCAAGGGCTCAAGATGATGCAAACTCTGAATCAACATGCGCCAATGCTACATTTTCTATATATTATAATCATTATGTTCACAACTTGTAATAATTAGTTCAATGAGCTCACTATTTCTACCTAAAATTAATACATGATGTTGGCTAACTGTGTGACTGATTTGTATATGTACATTTCTGAAATGCATTACTTGGACACTGTCACCTCTGATAACAGATCACTCTAAGTAGTAGACGCATGCATTTTCTGTAAATATTCTTTGAAATGATATGTATTGTGAAAAGTGGTATACAAATTAATGTGCTATAGACCAAGCCAATCAGCTACGAGGTAAATCACAACATCAGAAACAAAAGAGTATTTGAAAATGAAAAAAAGTACAAGAATGTGTAGTTAACATGTTTAGTGATGGAAAGAACAACAATCTCATATTGCAAATGACAATCAAATTAAAAACAATGGACAAATATGAAACATAGGAGTGGGCGTTCCCTGCAAGCTCTTTTGCCACGATTTGCTCCTCGTGACTCTCTGATTGGTGGAATTTTCTTTACACCATGGGCCATGTTTTCTCCACGAATTCCTCTGTTAAACATGGTTATTTAAAAAAATAAGTTGAATTAATGCAAACAGATGGCCTCAACAAAAGCATATATCATCAATTAACCTCACAACTTTTAGCTTCACATGGTTTATAAGTTATCATTCAAAATGTATTTCTGTATGGAGAAAATTAGTGGAGTTTTTACTTCCGGACCCGACTGTTTTGATTAAAGATTATGAGGGGACATGAATTTAAAAATAATAATAATAATGATTTGCAGAAATCCATAAACCTAAAATTATTTGAATAAGCTTAAAACAAGAGAAAAAAATTTGCCAACGAGATACAGAAAACTGAACTTAAAACTGGTTAGCTTCTGAAATTAATCTTGTTGTAAGAACTAAAAAATACTTGTATATATTCTGAAAGAAAGTCATATTTTATTGTCATTTTGTATCTCGTTTTTTGTGTTAAGGAGATTCACATTTAAAAAGTAACATTCCATTCATTTTCTAAACCCAAAAACCAACACACACATACTGTAACCTCTCCCTACTTTGCTTTACTTGGACCCAAGTCTCCAAGGACACGGTCTCCATGGGCATGGTCTCTACGACAAAAATCTCAACACACTGCTTTGTGTATGTAGGATTGTGAATTTTCAGGTGTGTGTGTGTGTGTGTGTGTGCTATCTCCAGACCAACACTGTAGCTTTCATCAACGCGCCCTTGAGTGGGCCGCTTTCACACGAGCAGGCTTACAGGACACAGACTCCCCGCAGATGGAAAAACCCGATGCTGCTGGGACAGGAAGTCCAGAAGCTGCAGTGGTGAGGTCATCCCTTCACTCCCGGACTGGGACGACGGCTAGAGACTGATCAGCGACCACAGAGTTGAAGGACACAGGCACACCCTTCAGATGTAAAAAAAAAACAAGCTTCGGCGGTCTTCATGCCATCACCTGCACAGCAGTAATGGAAAACAAGCACAAACCATTTGTTTTTCATTTGTGCAAAAACTATTTTTGCTCTCCAACACACACCCACTCAGAAACACGCACACACGCGCCGTTGACACACATCGAGAGGACAGCTGCAGTGAGCGTGGAACAGAGGACAGTGTCTCTGGCCCTTCGGTCTACCTCACCATGGCAACACTTCCTCCTGCGCAGACGTTGCAGCTGGACCACATACACACGAACTAACGCAGTTTAAAGCCACTTAACTGGCCTATTTTCAGAACATATGCGACATAAAACTAACGTCATGATCTCAGCAATTGTATAACCCTCTGAGGGACAGCAGGACATTCTCGAGAGCTTGTTTAGTGCCTTGTGAAATTCTTATTCATATACCACCACATCAGTTCAAGTACCACTTTCGTGTTTTTGTCACAGTCACAGAGACTTGCACTGAAAAACAAAAGCACAGGGGTCGGAGTTGAACTACTTTTAGCATCACGCAACATTTTATAAATATGGTGCCCATGGCATGAGATGCTGAAAAAACAGCGATATGACATGCATTCACTACCTGTTTGAAAGTCTGTTTCCAAATAGCAAAATGGATTGCTATGGACTTTTAGCATACTGATATATGCTATTCATTTTATTAACTCATCAGCATTTTACCAGTGTAATCCTGAGTGAGTGTGACTTTTTGCTTATTATGTCACATTTTCACACACCTGCATGTTTATTTTATAAATTGATTCTGCTTGTGCAGACACCAGGGAGCAGTGTGTGTGAGATTCACACATATTAGCAAGAGAGCGAAAGAGCGAGAGAGAGAGAGAGAGAGAGAGAGAGAGAGAGAGAGGCTGGAGTGTGAAAGTGGGTCATCTGTAACAGAACAAGTTTCTCACATGAGTCCAGCCTTCATATCCTTTCTTCACCTCCAGACGTTTCTCCTCTGTCTTCCTGTTTCTGTCCCCTTATCCTTGGTACTCGTAGTTTCTAAATAAAATGCAAACATTTGGGGACTCCATTAGCAACAATTAGCATTGCAATGTTTTTAACACAGAGGAATCGTTCAAAGTGGTGTGGTCATCTTAGAGGAATCGTCCATTGTGATAGTGTAGTGCTGTATAAAGCACAGCTTACACAGAAGTCACTTTTAAACCAAGAAACCTTCTGTTGATCAACGAATTTGATTGACCAACTTGAACCCAGTGTGAAATTTGTGTGGGGAAATCTTTCACCCTCATGTGAAATTCCAAATTGCGTGAATTCCTGTTGAAATGACTGCATTTTGCCTGCAAAAATTTGCAGTACAATGGTAAATGCAACCAGGAATATACAGTGAATATACAGTATATTGTGATATGGGTGCAATTTGCATAGATTTTAAATGCATAATAAAAGTAATTTCCTGTATTTTCTAGTGTAAACTTGCTCTTGTTTGGATGCATGAAAATACATGTCTTTTGAAGAAATATTTTACATCAAAACAGAACAAATAGTACATTACCTTTAAAAAAGATACCTTGGTTTTATACAATGGAAACCATGGTAAAAAACATATTGTAGTATCAAATAACTTTGGAATACCATAATACTTCAAGTTCTTTACGGTACTGTTAGATCGAGGGCGCTGCTAATCTTAAAAGCATTTGTATATCAAATCCATGGTGAATCATGTGTCAGATACCAACTGAGCCAAAATCAGATCAAAATTCTGTTGATTACAAGTATTAAAATGGATAGCGCAGATATGTGCAACTGTATTTAGATAATTTGGCTGAATAGATTTTTGAGATTTTGATTTATGTACTGGCTCAGATCGGTTAAAGACCATACTTTAAATTAAATATGGGAGCTCCAAGAGTTAAACTTATAAATGAATAAATAGTAGGCAACAATATTAAATGAATGTCATCAAAGATATAGTTTTGCATTATATCCTGTTATTTAAAGGCATGTGAAATATGTACTTGATAAAGTTTTTTCCATTGCTGAGATGAGATTTTGGTATGTACTAATTAAAATAACTTCAGCATTTTGTTGAATGAGAACAAAATTGGGTAAATAATTTAAATGGAAGTTTTGAGCTAATCATAATAAAATAATTTTTGATGTTGGTTGTCAACTTTTATTTACCATTACTAGATTGAGACTGAAGTCTGAATTTATAAGAGATTTCTCCTTTGCAAAGAAGAACTTGCAGGTTCTTCTAGATATCATATACTGTAGTAACCAAACAATACCATGATACTATATACAATATCAAAATACGGTAACTTTATAATAACGTTCAGTTGTAAGTCATTTATAAGTGGTTAGTTAATGATGAACTAATCATTTACAAAACATTCATAAATGATTATCAAGTGATATACTAACATTTTATGTATGTTTTGTAAATTCCAAGTCATTTACAAGTGATTAGTAAATGATTAACTAATTATTTACGAAACATGACTATGCGTTCATAAATGATTAATAAGTGATATGTTCATTATTGTATGTACGTTTTGTATATTCAGTTGTAAGTCATTTACAATTGATTAGTTAATGATTAACTAATCATTTACAAAACATGAATATGCGGTGCATAAATTACGTTTTTTTTTTTTTTTTTAATGTATGTAGCAATTAGAGGGTGCAGAAAGTGCTGTAAATGCCTTGTATA
>NC_139977.1:16586270-16593770 GCF_963993115.1 Abramis brama
TTGGGGGTTTCATCACAGGTGTGGAGGTAAGAGGAATGACAACACTGTGAAGGAAGAGTTGTGGACTGAGTTTGTTCCAACCAAAAGAGTGGAGGCCAATCATACAATCATACTCCACCACCTACCCTGCCAGGCGTCATCCTCCACCAACCCCACGGAAGTCTGTCTCCTAGCAACGCTGACTGCGTGCACTCCAGGAGGGATCCGGAAGTCCACATGCTCAAGCGGTGCCGTTCTTGGAGAGCATGTCAAAGCACCCCCTCCAAATCTTTCTTTTTTCTCTCTCTCTCTCCCTTTCCCTCTCTTTGGTCTACTCCAACTGGCTCCCACGCACAGATTTGGAACGGCTCCTGCACGCAGTGCCTGGGATGAAAATAACAAGGCCACAAAAATCTTCCGCTTTACAGAGTTTCTCTCTTTCCGCCACCTATCATTTCTCTGTTATGAGTAATGGGCTTATGACCTCAGACAGCCCAGGACAGTTCTGATGTGCAAAAAAATAGGTAAATCTCTACTTTAGAATAACTCCAGATTGTATTGGTATTGAGGACTGCTCGTTTTGCCCCAAATTTCCCTAAGCTCTTGCAACCTCTCCTTCCTCTCTTGAACCCTTTTCACTGGTGTATTGTGACACTATTGTTGCAAATCCATTTAAAATGACTTCAGCTGCTGTCAGGCATCTCTACACAGAGAAGGTTAGATGTTTTGTTTACTTGGAACAATTTCTGTGGTAAATATTTATGGCTTTGCTTTTGCCAACAGCCTTAAAGTTTGATTGGGTATCAGTTGGTTTGGGTATCAGTGAGAACTAGCAAAAACAACTCCAAGTGAGCACTACCGGCTTGCTCTCCAGAGCCTAGACCAGCTCATTAAGGTTGGCATCACACTTCTCTACATTTCCGTAAGTCTGCTGGAGCCCCCATCTTCCCCACCCACTCTCTCTCCCCAGAATTCCCACAGCAGATCTCCAGCCTCTCCTCAGGACTCCAGAGAATTCAGTTTTCTCACTAGTCGGTGGCGTTCAGTTGGTGAGTAGCTCCAGCCCACCTTCTGCACATCAGAAAACCTCTGTGAAATCCTAATCCCCAGAGCAGGGTGAAACACAGGCCTGGCTTGCCTGACCTCTTTGGTTGCCATGGATACAGCACACTATAAATAAAACAGAGGGTTTTTTTAAAGCGGTTTGGCAGGGCTGTGCGGGTTCACTCTACTACTCTACTACCCCCCTCCCCACCTCTACTGTTAAAATTCAAAACTACTATTAGTTGGAGTTTTTGGTTATTCTTGCTTAATATGTGTTGAGTCCAAACCTGAGGAAAAGCGAATCTGACAGAGGGAGAGAGATAGCGAAGTCAAACAAAAAGCAGACTCTTGAACTGGTCCTCACGCATGGAGGAAGCCAAGTTGTTTGTGGGTGCCATTTTTGGGAGCATTTAAATCTGTCAAGTGTAAACAGACGGAGCTGTCCTAACGGAGGCCCGTTAAAAAAAGGAGGCCTATTTTCTTCAAAGTGGCGGCACAGAGGCGTTGAGAGATGAGGGAGGCTGCATGTTTGTGCACTGAATCAGGGCTGCGCTGCAGATTTTTGTCTGGCGAGGCGAATCTCAAGAGGCTAGGAAATAATTTGGTCACGGCTGTGGGAGGTTGCTGGGGGGGTGGGGGTGGGGGGGTTAGGGTTTCGACCGTTTCGCTGCGGTGAGAACACGCTTGACACTTCATTCCTTTCCAGTTAATGCGGCTGGACTGCAAGAGTTTAACCCTCTGTCTGCCTGGGCTTGGCGCTGACAAGCAAGTGACCAAAGATCTCCACTGCTGCATTATGTACATTGAGAACTAGTCTGACTCTGACCACAAAGTGCTTTCAGACCAACCTGTGGAAAATCATAAACATTAGTTTGTATTTGATGAAAGTTATTTAACACAGAACCGAACTGAATGAAACCCCATATACAAATGAGTACATATCAGAAATGATCACCTTACTGAATACTAAGTTGACATGTATCTTCATCAGAGGTGTCAAAAGTATTCACATTCATTACTCAAGTAGAAGTATAGATACTAGGGTTTAAAAAGACTTCTGTAGAAGTTGAAGTATCAACTCAAGCTTTTTACTCAAGTAAAAGTATAAAAGTACTGGTTTCAAAACTACTTAAAGTATAAAAGTAAAAGTAATGTAAGGAAAAAAATGCCATTAAGGACAAAAGCTTAGGCCGCGCCACAGGGGCCTATATAGTGCACTACTCCAGCTCCTCAAAAAAACACATTTTTCTAAAGGCCATATTTGACTATAATTATATTAAAATGTTGATGTTGAAAAATTTGGGATGATGCATTAGGCTACCTGTTTCAGCCGTATATATGCCCATAGAAAGTTAATTTTCTAAATAAATAAGCTAAATAAGCGGAGGAATCAGGAAATTAATAGGGTAATGTTTTAAGGTTTTTAGTCTATATTGACCTTAACAATACGTAAATTATTTAATTCTGTAATGTTACAAATAACTAATAAAGACATGGTGGCAGTTTAACAGAGACTTAACTTTACTCCGCTCATAGTGCAATGCAATAGTGCAATACTGTCTTGTTCCTTGCTTTTTGAAGAAGCCAAACACATGTCTGCATCTTTCATTAAAGGGATATAGTTCACCCAAAAATTAAAATCATATACTCACCCTCAAACTGTTTCAATCCTGTATGAATTTCTTTCTTCTGATGAACACAAAAGAATATATTTTGAAGAATGTCGATAACCAGACAGTGGATGGACCCCATTGACTAACATAGTAGGAAAAAAAAAATACTACGGAAGTCAATAGCTACCATCAACTGTCTGGTTATCGACATTCTTCAAAATATCTTCTTTTGTGTTCAGCAGAAGAAAGAAACTGGTTTGAAACAACTCGAGAGTGAGTAAATGATGACAGAATTTTCATTTTTAACTAAGTGAACTAATCATTTAACAGAAATTAACTGTTGGCATATGTTTCACAGCAATACTGTCCAGTTTGTCCTGTTGGACACGACACACAGCAATACTGTCAAGTGTCACTTGTGACCATTGCTCTGAGCCATGTTTTCAGTGTCCTAAGAGCACTGAAACTTCTTTCAGTCCAGCTGATGAGACTGGGATGATTTGATCAACAGGCCTCTCATTTCAACAAGACCAGCCTTCAACAGACCAAGCAATGTTATTTTTTCATGTTTTATGGGGACTTTCCATAGACATAATGATTTTTATACTGTACAAACAAACTGTGTATTCTAGCCCCCTATAGACTAACCTTACCTATCACAGAAAACTGTCTGCATTTTTACATTTTCAAAAAACAAGTCTGATTTATAAGCTGTTTTCTGAAGAAGAAAAAAAATCCCCAAAAGGACAAGGATTTTGGATATTGACATCTTTGTGGGGATATTTTGACCCTATAATGTAGAGTTGCACACACACACACTCTCTCTCTCTCTCTCACGCACACACACACACACACTCTTTCTCTCTCTCTCACACATTTTGGGGATATTTAATTTTTATTCTATCAATCAATAAATTCCACTAGAAACAAACCTTGTTGTATTATTTTATTTTAATTTAATACTGTGAAGCTGCTTTGATACAATCTGTATTGTGAAAAGCGCTATACAAATATACTTGATTTGATTTGACACACACACACACACACTAACGATGATGTTAGTGTTATGTTACGATTGCCATTATATTGTAAAAACGTCTGTCCCCAAATCAATATTTGACGCGATTTGCCCCGTATTCTTGAGCACAGAACTGTTGATTTCTCCCTCGCTTACCGCATCTAGGTTTCCTTAGGACTCGGAGGAGTTTTGGCGCTTCGCACAACCGACTACAGCCTCTCACAAGTTAGAAAGAAAACACAAAGCCAATCAGTTTAGCGATGTGTGTTCAGGAGGCGGGACTCAGATCTATTAACCGTTTGTGTAATTGGCCTTTTTTTTTTTTAACGACGACAAGCCGGAATGAAAACAAGCCGAAATGAACTAGGAGTAACGAGGCTATTTTTAAAATGTAAGGAGTAGAAAGTACAGATAATTGCGTGAAAATGTAAGGAGTAGAAGTAAAAAGTCGTCTGAAAAATAATTACTCCAGTAAAGTATAGATACCCAAAATTTCTACTTAAGTAATGTAACGAAGTATTTGTACTTCGTTACTTGACACCTCTGATCTTCATCTCCTCGAAAGACCTCTTCTTGTCTTATTCTTAATCTTTTGGGACTTTCTTATCTGCTCCGAGGCACAAGTTTAACATCCAGTGACCATGTCCAAGCAGCATGTCAATAGACAAACATCCCTGTGACTTCCTGCATGCAGCCTCTCATGTGACAGAGGCGAGACTGAGCCTGTGGCAAAAACAAAGGCTCGCTCTACTTTTCAAACAAACTAACCCTGCCTCTGCTGCAGGTGGACACACTGGCTCACGTTCTGGCCATCAACCCAGATTTTCTGTGGGTGTGTGTTTTTTGTTTGTGTGTGTGTGTAGAGGGAGAGCAGGGAGTTAATGCGGCAGGCCTGTGGCGGTCCTCCTGCCCTCAGCCAGATTAATCATGCAGCAGACCCCGTTCCCTCTGCCTGGGGGCCGAACCATGTCCGCATGCTCTCCCCATCACATGGCCCAGGCCCCCTCTCTTTTCCTCAACACAGCTCCTCTGGGGTAGAGGCGGGGGGAGGCGGAACGCCCCAGAACGCCACGCTTTGCTTCCTTTCCTCTTTCTTTCTTCTTTTCCCTTCTGTGGGCATCAGGAGATAGATTCAGGGAGAGAAAAACAGAAGCGTCCATCTCATCTTCCCTCCACCACAGCGGCAACAACGGCCCCTTTTTATTGCTCATCGGAGGACCCCGACAGCAGGGGCCAGGCTTTGCAGTGGTAGGGGAGGGTGGGGGTCGGGTTCTGTTTGCCAGGGGCCTCCCGCACTTGCCTGGAAACAACTCACCGATGTCTCTGCACATAGGGGAACAGCCGATGATATTGTTGCATCCACTGTTGCAGGACTGGGCACTAGCTCCCATTTGTCTGTGTCTTTTGACTGGTTAGCGAGCTAGTCTGCCTTCACGCAGGGCCAGTGACGCATTTAAAGATCTAGATGATGTCACACACTAGGGAAGAAGAAATCTTGTGTAGCTCACATCATCTACCACAAAAAACACTTGTGCTTTAAGTTTGCGATATTACTCATGGATGAAGCATAATTGTAATTAGGTGATGACGTGTCCCCTCACATTTTTGAACTATCACACTATTTCAAAAGTTCTGTTTTATGGCCATCATGTTTTCTTAAAACAAAGGCACTTGGCAGCCAGATACAATGGCAAAGAACTGAATGAAAGCTCAGATAGTAAGCAGAAGTACTTTCCTCTATTCTAAAGCCTTGTCCAAATACCCACACAACAGGAAGTAAGTGCGCAAGACTGTCCCATGTCTCAAAAATGCCCAAGTGCAGTGCCCTTAATGCACACTAAACCCACACTATCTCGATTACCGCTTTGGAGCGGTATTCAAGGCTAAGCGTATCCCATCATGCATTATGTTCGGGAGACGGGAACTCATGTGCCCCAAAATCACGAGATGTCGAGTAAAACATTCCACTGTAATGTAAATTAATTCGATACACATAATCTGGTGGTAAAAACAAAGTGTTGCACATTTTATTGGTGCAAAGATGAGTATGGTATGTGTAGGCCTATTTTGTACAACATTTACAACTGTTTGTATCACTTAATTAGAAGCACCACAATTTTAAATTTGTGTCTTGTGTTAGTTACATAGCAACTACTGAACAGAAATGCTAAGTATTGAAAAGATAATAAAAGCTCTGTAAACACTTGTATTTTTTGCAAGACTATAAGTGTGTCCCATCGAGTAATCAAAAGTTCTACACACACTTGCAGTCTTTACACCTACTTGGAACACCTGGGGCAAATAGAGGAAATACGTCATGCAAGCAGACAAGTGGTCAAGTGCAAAGACCGCAAGTGTGGGTACTTGGACAAGTCTCTGTTAGGTCTAACAATGGTCTAAAAGCAAACAATGTCACCCAATGATATATATATATATATATATATATATATACCTAGCTTATTCATACCACTCTCCAGTTTTCAGATAATTCCTGTGTCGCTAATGTTATTGCTAGAGAAACTAGCTCATAAATGTTCTGAACAGCTAATTATGCATAAAAAGTCAAAAAGGGTAAATTTTAAACACCACAAGTCTAACATTAAGGTGTTATATTAAAAACACCTTGTGTTATGAAAGCACTATGATGACACTCTTACAATTAATTTGCTATAAACGTGTTTTATCGTAGTCTCCCATCTGGCTTGTCGGCCTTTCTCATTTCTCTAACTAGCTCTGCTTTATTGTGATCAGCATGCAGAGGGCATCCAAGAGAAGAGCTCACTCTACAACCAGACTACCAAAAGCAGCTCAAATACTCTTGATGTGTGCAATATTTACAATCTATATGATTTATATAAGCATCAACTCTTTCATGAATGATGCACTGTAATTTATTGCGCAAAAACCATCATATATTCTGACTGACTGCATTGAAGAGGATATGAAATGTTCTCGGCTACATGACCTGACCTCAGATGACTCCAGTAAATGCTTGTCATAAGCACATGTTGAACATAAACACAGCTTGAAGCCTGTCAAGCCACAGAGGATAAAATTGTAACCAGAGGCAGAAGGGGGTTTGATCATTTTATTACAGAGGCAATATCCCACACTTATCCTGAATGTGTGGACAGGACATTCAAGCCTTACACAGAGTAATTATATAAACTCTTCCAGATCACAACACGTAAAAAAAACCAACATTAAGTGCAAGCAAATGTGACTGTGAGAAAACATTTACATGAAGGTGAGCACTGCCCCACTGACCTGATTACCAAAGATTGAAAACTTGAATATAAGTCTAACAACCTTCAAGTAAAGGTCTGGCTAGGATAAAAAACAAAAACATATGAAACCAGCAACAGAGAACTGATAGACCAATATATCAGCCAAGCTGATTAATTAGCCAATATTTGGCACTGTTCAGGGTAGTGTCCGTTCCAAAATGTAGCTTTGTCAGTGAATTTCCTAGTATTTTTAGTGAATTGAGTAAATATTGTATATTTAAATAGTAATTTACAGTAAATATGGGCATTATATTATCCACCCTGTACTCTGATATTGCATTGGCCAAAAGAAAAAAAATATATATAAACCATTTGACCACTTTTCCCCACTAAAACGTGACAGCCTTACAAACGCCGGCCTTCATGTTTTGAGGAAGCAAAATAAAAGTATATAACAGATTCATGGACTGATTAAATTTGGTTAAGCATGATTTGTTTTGTTTTTTTGGAGTTATCTCAATCTTATACTGTAAATTAAGATTTCATGTGACCCTTAAAAACAGAAAGGCACTTGTAAATATGCATCTGAGTGCAGTTTAGTGATACAGCCAGGTCAACA